>NC_023749.2:48032013-48632013 GCF_000499845.2 Phaseolus vulgaris
GTAGCAAGCTCTTGGTTCAACAGTGAAAGCAAGTGTGAATGATTAAACTAAATGTCCTGAAATACTTGTTTTAGGTTGATGTTACTATTACTAAATAAAGTGTGTTTCCAGTTTTAACATAAAGAAAAAACCTATGTTGTTTACCCTCGTAGACTAAAGACATGTAAATCCATTCAACACTTATTTTATATTTAAATAAATTTCTTCAAACACTTGTAAAAAAGTGTAAAATGAGTCAAGTTTTATATGTTAGACTTAACTTTAATTGAAGATTTTTCATTCAACTTTTCTAAAACCAAATGTACATTATTTTAATTTATGGAATAAGTTCGATTCGATTTAATTTCTTTTTTTGTTTATTTAGAAATACTTATGAAGATGATTATTTAAACAGAACCATAATATTATTATGAAAAATATCCAAACTCTACTGTTTGTTGTTATCTCTTTCTAAGCAAAGTAGAGTGGACGGTGGTAAGGTTTGTGGTGAGTCAATAATCACTATATTATCTAAAGGCCTTCCAAACATGGCCTAATCAAAATGCTTCCAAAACAAATGGGAAAAGAGTGGTGTAAACTTTCAGTGCTAGTCCATTTTCATTCGTCTAGTCTATTCAACAGGGGACATTCAAATTCTCAATGTCTACTTTGGAAAATGAAAGCATATGTGTCCATAAAATGGCCATTTCATTGATAGATTGAGATAGAGGAAGAGTTAGTACTAAGGTTATCAAACTCGCGAGTTGACTTTTAAACGGTTTTTTGATCATCATGGAGCTTTTTTTTTTGTTTTTACCAAAATGGGGTCGTTGTAAAAAAGATTATAAATCTGAGGCAAGTCGTGTCAACTTGGCACGATTTTGCCACGTCAGTCTAAAGTCGTGTTAACTTAGCGCGACTTCTACCACGTTAACCTGAAGTCATGCCAAGTTGGCACGACTTTGTCCACATCATCTTTTTTTAAATTTTCTTGTTTTTAAATAAATATATATTGAAACTCCCCACAATTCTCTATTTATTTTCCAAATAATTAATTCTCATTTCTATTAATTTCCAAATGCAATAACAATTTTTTTATATTTTTTATTAATCTAATAACCAAATTAATATATTACATTAGCGTCAAACATGATTCATACACAATTATTCATTTTTTATTGCTTAAAACTAACACCCTTAGAAAATTATGTATCAAATTAATTTTAAACATTACATAACTTACTACTCAATATGTAAATAAGAAAATGTTACAAGAAAATTATATATATATATATATATATGTGTGTGTGTGTGTGTGTGTGTGTGTGTGTGTGTCAAGTTGGCACGACTTCAGGCTGACGTGAAAAAATCATGCCAACTTGGCACGACTTCTACATATGAAGTCGTGCCAAGTTGGCACGACTTGCCTAGATTTGTAATTTTTTTGAAAGCGACCCCATTTTGGTAAAAACGGAAAAAAAAAACCCATGATGGTCAAAACCCCCTCTTAAACTCTCTCGAACAGACTCGCTGAATTCGGTGCAAACTCGCGAGTTGAAGTCCTTGTCCTTGTGTTTTGGCAGTCTCAAATCTCCGCACCTCGCCTCCACTGTGCCTCGCCTCGCCGCACTTCCTTGCACTTCTTCGCTCCTTATTGCAGTCCCGTTCAAGTCTGCGATTAGGTTGGGTTGTGTTGTTAGAGTACACGGTTGTGGATTTGAGGGTTGGGAAATTTTAATTTTAGGGTTTGTTTATAGGGGAAGATTGAGGGTGCGCGGTTGTGGGTTGAGTGTTAGAATATACAGCCTTAAACAAGAGGGGAATAAATTGTTTATAAAATATTTTTGCAAACTTTGAAGGTATAATGAACTCCAATGCAGAATCATAGAGAAAGAAATCAAGGAAACAAGAAAACAAAATTGTTTAAGTTGATTTTCAGAAATTCAACCGGTTGTTTTTGCTATTCAACCGGTTGTTTTTATCAGCATTGATTAAAACAACATAAAAGCATAAAATAATGAGTTTAGGGAAAAAGATAAACATGCAACCAATTTATATTGGTTTACTCTTATTCCAATAGCTATATCCAGACCCCAGACACCCCTGGCTATCTACTATGCAATCAAAATTTAGATTACAAACAACCACACCAAAGAAGTCACCTTGAACACCTCAAGCCACACACTTCCTTTGGAAAACTACACCACATAATTCAGAACACCCTCTGAGTCTGCTTACACCATAAATATTCAGAAATACAAGAGATAAAGAAAGGATTACACCTTATCAATATCAAAGTGAAAGATTACACATCAATCTTATTTCACTCCTTTGTGAAAATCCAAAAGCTTGAAGTAAATCTTGAAAACTCAAATCTGTTTTCTCAATCTGAATTGTCTAAATTGTTCCAATGCCTTTAGGAGCGTAAAATAACCTTTTATATACTCCAAAGGTTTGTTAAAAACATTTAAAGCAGGAGCCAAAACAAATATAAATCATTTAAAGCTGATTTACCAAACTTAACATAAATCTGTTATGGATTTTCAAAAAATAATCGGTTGAATTCTCGAAACAACTGATTGAATTGGTTTGACAGCAAATTCAACCAAGTCAAACAGCTTCAAACCCTTTTAAAAAACCACTAAGTGTCGAACAACCGATTAAAACGACAAAACAACAGGTTGTTTTTCCACTTCTTTAGAAAACAATGTTTTTCAAAAAGGTTTTGATTCAAATCAGTTTTAGATTCAAACAAAGAGTGGATTACACATTTAATCTACCCAAAACCCACCCACACAAGCAACAACTCAGCCTTCTACCAAACTTCATGGATTTTGAGACATCAAAGCACAAGATCATCCTTAATCAACAAACTCCCCCTATTTGATGAAGACAAATCCCTGGTTGCTTGTATTGTTCTATTTGAATCTGATCTAGCACCTGCAAAACAGATTCTATGCAAATACAGAGCATATATAACAGCAGGTTATGAAGACACACAAACCAGTTTTATGCATAACCATTTGAGCAGAAAAACCAGTCCAAAAACCAGTGTGTGCAGCAGCAGATTTAACATGTTAAACAGTATAATATAAACCATTCAAGATTAGTTTTGCTGCAGGTTACACAACACATTAACCACACCTTCTCCCCCTATTTGTCTTCACAAATAGAATGAAGAAAGGGTAAAACAGAATCAAGAAAGAGTTTGAGAATCAAGAATACCTAACTCATTTCTTAAAAAGAAAAACCTGTCTTTTGGCAAAGGCTTTGTGAAAATATATGCAAGTTGCATCCCTGTTTCAATGAATTTCACTTCAGAATCTCCATTGTTCACATGATCCCTTATGAAGTGATGACAGATCTCAATGTGCTTTGTTCTTGAGTGTTGAATCTGATTTTTTGTGAGATTTATAACACTTGTGTTGTCACAAAGCAAAGGCACCTTGCTAACCTTTAACCTAAAATCTTCTAGTTGTTGTTTGAGCCAAAGAATTTGTGCACAAGAGCTTCCAACAACTATGTATTCAGCCTCTGCAGTGGAAAGAATCACACAAGCTTGCTTCTTGTTATGTCAAGAAATAAGACTTGAACCAAGAAGATGACAAGTCCCACTTGTAATTTTTCGGTCTAGCTTACACCCTACAAAATCAGAATCAGAATATTCAATTAAATGTATAGGAGGGTGAGAAGGATACCGTAGACCAACATTGGTTGTCCCCTTGAGATGTTCAGGATGCTGAAAGGAGAATCAATTGCGGATGTGCAAAAGTGATTCACTCATATTGTCAATCACCTTATGAGTCTTAGAATGATCTTTGACAAAGAAGAGTTAAACATCAAAATCCTCAAGTGTCTTGATAGATCTTGGCAACCGAAAGTCACAACCATCTTAGAATCCAAAGATTAACATCTTTGACTACAACTTCTTTGTTTGGAAAGCTTAGAGAACATGAGTTGGATATGAACAAGCTACATGTTCAAGAAAGTGAAGCCTCAAGGAACTATTGCTGCCAATTGTCAAGATCGACTCTCAACAATGACAACTCACTCTCCATCTCTTTGTTCTTGTTATAAAGGATGTTGTTAGTGTCTAAGGCATATTGTAGCGAGGTGGTTGACTTGTTCAATTGAGCTTGTAACTTCTTGACCTCAACAAAGCATTTGTCTATTTTTACCAATTCGGAGGCCATTTGCTTGTCAAGAACCAAATTCCAGGAGCGCAACTCATTGAATGCGTCATGGAGCTCATTCGGTTTGGTCAACACGTAGGCCTCTTGCTCGTATGGGTTCAAGTTGATCGCAACCTACTCAGCCACATGGTGATTGTGACCAAAGAAGTGTCGGTGGTCCCTCGGGACCCCTTTTTACTCGCTTAGGGGACCTCCTCGAAGATGAATGATCGGAATTCCACTTTGCCGACTTTTCGTGCACTTTCCCCTTGTTCTTCAACTTCTTTTTTAGATTGGTTGGGGGACAAAAAATTTTGGGAGCGGGGATGACAGTAACAAGTGTCACGATCTATTGTTCGGGTGCAACTGGATTGCTGTAACATTTAAACTACATAAGACTCCCATAGTGAACTCATGTAATGGAAATCGGACGTGAACATGTGTTATTAGACAAGAATAAAAATAAAAGAAATCCTCGGACGAACCTTCTCATCCAAGGCCTTGCACTTTCATAAGGAAACTATACCATTCATAATGTTGTCTTCAAGCATTTCTACACTCTCAGCAAAAGATTGAAACATGGAGGCATGTTGATATTTTGAGAAGAACTCCCGTACTCGGTCATCTACCCATGAATAGTCGAACTCTCCAATTCCATTATCGGCTGACTTCTCGACCTCACCCGAGGACACGGGAGGCAACGACTTCAACACCACGTCAACCCCACCTATAGACTCACAACTAACCTAAGATGACCTACTAGTGTTTCAGAGTCACTAGAGCTGGAATTGATATTTGCAAATTAATTTCGCAACCCCTTACCCACACTCCCCACTTGGATGAAAACGAACTTCTAGGAAAAAGGGAAGACATTGTTACCTATAGGAAGACTCTTCGACCGACACACTCTCGAACTCTCATAAAAAAGGAAAAGAAATTGGATGAAATGTGGAATCCATCACACACTATGTACAGGCACAAAACAATCGAAGACGAACCGTCACGACCAACCTCAATTGTCAGATCATCTCGTTACCAACGATTAAGATCACGCGACCTTTCACATCCTCTAATACACAAATCCAAAGTTATTGTTCTAAATCCTTCGTAAGATACTCCCACTTGGGCCCAGGCGGCCTATATACCTATAGGTCGATAGAATGTCAACAAGTCGGTCATGTATCAACATCGATTATACAAAGAAATGAACTTTTCTTTCAAAACAAAATATCGTCAAACCAGACTATGTAACATAATCGACCAAGCAACCATGTATCGACTAACCAAAGAAGAAAACTTCAAATTTAGACTCTTCGTTACACTCAAGTCTAGGAGTAAGTGTAGTACTGAGTTGTTGAATGCCCGAGACATACCCAACTACTCGGCATCTCGAAACTTCTCACGAACCTCCTCTCAAACAATAAAAAAAATAACAACATTATTAAAAATTATTACATATTAAACACCCATAAATTATTATTAAGGGATGTTTAAACAGTATTGCACCTGATTTATCTATTTGTACAATCAAATATCCAACCTTATTATTATAAATAGGTCAACACTCTAATATTAAAGATAATACAATTTTCATCCTAAACTATTATCTTGTATTCAAATCCAATTTTGGACGTTAGAATATAATAGCAAGAACCTTATCAAAAAGACCCAAAACCAAAAAGATCGAAAATAAATTGAATCCCGAACAGAGTAAGAAGAACTCTAACCAGAAAGAAGAATAACAAGAAAGAGAAGCTAGCAGTCATATATAGAATACACAATATTAATGTTCACGGACGAAGGATCTCTCACAAAGCCAAATCTAAATTTTTATAGATAAAGTTAAAGTTCTAAGTATTTATATTAATAAAAGACAAAAATAAATAAATAAAATAAATAGTAAAAAGAATTAAACCTCTTTCTTATATTACATGTGGAAGTAAAGTCAACAAAATCACAAATAAAATCCACAACTTTATATACACAATCTCATTTACCACCCACTTTTAAATTTTTTAAAAAGTAAAAAAACTAAGCAACATAAAGTTTTTACTTTTGCAATAATGAAGACTTTAACCTCTTTATGACGTGAGAGGAAAGAATGAGCCGAAATCTGTGGACAGAAAGTGTCAACAAAAAAGGTGCACAAAAAAGCCAAATAAAGGCTTAAACCTTCAAAAATTAAAGTAAATTTCACCAGATAGAATAAAAACTTTTCAAACCGAAAAAAAAAATAAAAAAAAATACACAGATGAAAACATGACAATTAATAGATCCAAACCAATGAATAAAACAAAAAGAAACAAGAGAAAGAGAGATGTTATTGGTATAGTTGTTATATTATAGACGTGCAAAATATAACAAAGCAGGTAAAAATAATTTATAAGTTTTGAAAGATAAAATGAAGTGTGATAAAAAGGAGAAATTGGTGGATTTGTTGGGATTATTTAATAAATTTTTAATTTAATTATATATCTAATATTTGGTTTTTTTAATTTTTTTACAGTTATTAATATAAATTGTTAAATAATAGTTTTAAATAATTATTTTTTCTAAGAAATAATTTATTTTTATTGTTTCAACTTTTTTTAACTATAACATATTTATATTTTAAAAATTCACCTAAGAGCAATTTTAAAATTACACTAAAAACAACCTACCAACCTTGGTACAGGTTCTTTTATTAATTTTTGGAATGATAAATGGTGTGTTACTACTTCTTTAGCAAATATTGCAAGATTAGTTGATGGTGCTAGTATTCCGGATACAGTATCTCCGTTTTGGACAGGTGGTGATTGGAATATTCCATTGTTTTTACAGCAGATGTCTCATCTTTTTAGTCATATCATGGTTAGGGCGGAACAGGATATTCTTAATTGGATTCTAGATGAGTTTGGGCGTCTCACTCTTAAATCAGCTAGGACTTTTTTCTTGGATCCAAGGGTTTCCTGTGGTTGGGATAAATTTATTTGGTCTTCATATATTCCGCCTTCCAAAACTCTTGTCCTTTGGAAAGTTTTTCATGCGCGGCTTCCTACATATTAGCATATTCAAAATAAAGATATGCATATTTGTTCTATGTGTACGCTTTGTGAAAAACACGAAAAATCTATTCAACATTTATTTTTTTAATGTGTTAATGTTTTGCGTATTTTGGAGTTGGGTTCGACACATTTTTCCTACTTATGATTTCTCTAATAAGGATGATCTTCTTTCTTTTATTAAGAGTGATGATATTCCGTTGGTTAAATTGGTTAAGCTAGCTGTGAAAACTTTTTCTATTTGGATGATACGGCGTATAAGGAATTATGCTCGTTTTCAGGATAAGATTGAGGTTTCTAGGGCTATTTTGGTTATTAAAGATTTAACTTGTCTAGTGGGTAATTCATCTAAAGCTTCAATGAAGAATGATATGTTCGATTTCAATGTGCTCAAGTTTTTTGGTATTAACACTCGTACTGGTAAAGTTCTACGTCCTCTTCCTGTTAGATGGGAGTTTCCTTCACCAGACTGGGTTAAAATTAACACTCATGGGGCTGCTAGGGGTTATCCAGGTCTTGCCGCTTGTAGAAGTATTTTTCGTGGGAGTATAGGGGAGTTTATTGGAACTTTCTCTGCGTTTCTTGACGTTTTCATACTGTTTTGATTGCTGAATTTTATAGAGTTATATATGCTTTGGAGGAAGCTCAAAAGTTGGGTCTTACTAATGTCTAGCTGGAATGTGACTCTGCCTTGGTTTGTGTTGCGTTTACTGCTAGGACAAATGTGTCTTGGATGCTCCGTAATCGATGGAATACTTGTCTTAATTACTGTGGAAAATCAGGTTTAGGGTTACTCATTTTTCGTGAAGGGAATGCGTGTGCTGATAAGTTGGCTAGTTTAGGGTTACTCATATTTTTCGTGAAGGGAATGTATGTGCTGATAAGTTGGCTAATTTAGGATTTATTCATAGAGAATCCTTTCATTGGTATAATAGGCTTCCATCTAGTATGTTCTTAGAATTCTTTATTAATAGGTATAATCTACCTATGTATCGTTTTTGTTAACATATGGGTTTTGGTCTAGTCCCCCATTTTTTTGTTTTTTCTTTTTTTTAATGATACTTTTTTCATGTGATGACAAATGATTGTTGTTACTTGAGGTGTCAGCCTAGCTGAGATGTCAAGTAGTATAGTGATGCCTAACATGAAAGCTTTTTATAAAAAAAAAAACTTCTTAATCAAATCCACTATCTTTTCATAAAACTAAACCATGTTAGAAAAATAAATTTATTAATTAAGTAATATGGCTTATGTGAAGAATAATTATGACCTTAAATGTCATTTAATGAAATAAAATGACTTATTGATTAGTAAAGGTATTAGCTAAATCAAGGAAACAAAGGTCCTATCTTTGTAAGGAAGGTTACTCACTATTTACCATTAAAAAAGAGGGTGAGAGAGAAAAGTAACTACAAAGAGTTAGATTGGGAACAAGGAGATTGAATAACTTATTTTTTCATTAGGTCTTTTATGGATCAAAGTAAGTCTCTCTCACTATCATAATTTACCTCGTAGATTCTAAGGTTCCTATGATGTGAGTAGTTTTATTAAACTAAAAATGTATGAAAACTACAATATGCGTGTATATATTTTGCTCATGGATTGTATTAATTTTAGAATTAATTGTATGATATATTTATAATTGTAAAAAAAATATTAAATCTTTAAGTTTTATTTAATTTTAAATTAAAGATGAATTTTCTTTCAATTATCTATAAAATAGACACTAAATTATAAAAAAATAATTTATGGATTAATTGAAATTCATTATTATAAGGCATTTATAAATCACTTAAAAGTTGATTAGTTGTTTTTATAATTAATGAATATAATTGTGGGTAGTGAGAGTATGCATTATTAGCTTTATTTATATATCCAAAGATAATAAGTATTTCTAATTAATGCACCTATCTTACCAAATAATAATATTATTATTATTATTAACATCATTATGTGCTTGTGTATTAAAATATCATCCAAAATGAGAACATTAGTATGCATAGAATGTTTGTTTTTTGTTTGAATCTACATTGCATATTTAATTTATGACTCAAAGTATTAATCTTAACCATGTGATAGTTGTAATATATATTCATGTATCTTTACATATGCATGCTATGTATGTTTCAGTCTTTAATGGGTTGAATTTTTCTGATTGGAGTGAACAAGTCCAGTTTCACTTACGTGTGTTAGATCTTGATTGACTTTTCAAGTTAAAAAACACTGCTATTACTGATGCTAGTAGCAATAAAGAGAAAGCTAATTGGACTTGGAAAAATACATAGCCTAATATTTATGTGAATGAGCATAGTAAGTAACATTGGGTATGCTCTTCCCAAAATTGAAAGTGCAAAAGAATTTATAAAATTGGTAGAAAGGTACAATCAAATTAAAATGATATTCAACGCAAACCATCTAACATAGTGTTAGATCATCTAAAACCAAAGAGATGATAGTATAATTGTGGTTAGATGACTCCAAATAATCTTCCAACAAATCTAATAGTAAATCCCGTTAAATTTATATTCAAACACTACAAGAAAATCATGAAATAGAAACTAATTTTAGAAACCAAAAGTAATTAGTTGCTATAGTGACTAAATTAGAGACCATTTTAGAAATTATTTTTTTTGTTTATAAACTAATTTCTATTATTGTTAAATAGTTTCTAAATTGGTATCTAATTAGCTACCAAGGTTTTAACTACCAATTATTTAGATTCTAAATTTGGTAGCAAAAACATTGATTGTTAATTAGATATCAATTTAGAAACCATTTAACAATAATAGAAACTAATTTAGAAACCAAATGTTTTTTTAGTCTCTAATTTATTCACTATAGCAACTAATTATTTGTTGTCTCTAAAATTAGTTTCTATTTCATGATTTTTTTGTGAAAATTTATCTGTCGTCAACGTATTAGAAATAACCAGTCTCTCATAAATTAAAATAAGTCTCTCACTTTATCATAATTTATATGAGAATCATAAATTCTAATATCCTTATGATAGGTTGAAGAATTTTATTGAACTAAAAATATAAGAACTTGCAAGATACATTTGAACCTACAAACCACCCCACTTTTTCATCACTTTTTCTTCAAATCTCACTACAAATTAATCTTTCACTATCCCCATAAACCCTAACCAAACAAAGAAGACGAAGCCATTGTCCTCAAGTCGGAACAAAATCATTTCTAAGTGTCGACAAAACATAAACATCTTCCATGCATACAGATTCAAATACTTAAAAAAAAAAGATGTAGATAAAATCATCTCATTAATGTGATTCACATTGGAGCTTAAGATTCCTCTTATGGTTAAGTTGCACAAGAACTTTAAGAACACGTAATACACATGATTAATGTGTAAGTCACAAAAAAAAAATAGAACACCAAGTATCCAACTAAATTTTTTTCTTTTACGAGAACCTTATTCCCACACAAACTTATCAAAATCCTGAAATGCATGCATAAGGAGATGCGTAAGAATCCAACACTTTTCAATAAGGTTTAAATTTTTTAAAAAATAAATTAATTTTTCAAAAAATAAATTAATTTTTCAAAAATTAAAAAATTAATTCGCATATAAGTGTTGATAGAATTTTTAAATTACTCGAACTTTTACCACTAAATTGAAATATTGTTGTCCCCGTAAAAGAAATAAAACGGAAAATTAACTAGAATAATGAAAATATTTAATTACAAATAAATTTTATCTTCTACCTAACGTATCTTCTAAATCATGACAATAATATATGCGAAGAATATATAAAGTCGTGTATTGACTTATAAGTCATTCTTCACTTACAATTTTGATTGAACTAAAAACTACATATGATTTCTTACTTTGACCTTAGATATTATAAATTCCTTTTCTAGCTAATTTTAAAGTGATGATGGTCAATCTGAAAAAGTATCACTAATAACCCCCAAAACAAGAATATAAATAATAAGTCGTTAATATTTAACTTAAATATTTTTTAATAGTTTATATATATATATATATATATATATTCATATATTGTATAGTTAATAACTATGTTCTATATTGTTCCTATAGTTCTTTTGTTTTCATGTCTCCTTAAAATATGGAAAATTTTATTTTTAGATAAATATACTAATTTTTTTTATTATGTATTGGTTTGTCCCAACAAAATATACTGTTTTTAATTTATATCACTTAATACTTTAGAAAAGATTATGTCATTCATGCATGAAAAAAATCAAATTTATCCACATATTATTAATCAGTACATAAGTTCATCATTACTTATAAATTATTATTTATGGACTAAAGAAAAATTAGAAACGATCGATAAAAATTATAGAGATAACAAAAAATAAAAACTAGAAGACTTAAAAAAAACAAATTTTATATTTATAAGTACTTAAAACGTATGTTAAAATATTTATATTTTTTAATTAATTATTTCAAACCAAACCAAGTGTGAAAGTAACAATATTCTTTTTTCTAGAAACAAATGGTATCTTTGTTTCTGGTAGGCAAATATGTGGACCTTGAGGCTGCAGTAATGGCTCCAAAAAAGAATAAGTTATCTCTTATTGGGTGGAGAAGATTAACAAATATCAAATCCTAGTTACTGTAGGGGACTAACAAATAGGATATTTAAACGAGCTTTTATGTAAGAATTTTTAAGTGAAAAGAATAAAACTTATTTTCTTTATAGATTAATTTATAAGAATTCTTTTTTGTATTTTTTTTTTTAAATTTTATTTTTAACTTCTACATTTTCACTATCGAAATTCATTCAAACATGGTTTATCAATAAAAATGAAAGAAAAAATATGTTAAAACGTGTATGAAGGGACGCATGTTTTTGTAACATTTATTACTATTATTTTTGTTATAATTATGTTTATAATTTATAACTTATATTATAATACACACTTACAAAATAAAAATAAAGTGTTTCAAAACTAATTCCTTTCAATAACTACAAAAATATTAACTACCAGTTCTTTAGTTATGTTTTTTATTATACTTATTATTATTAATATAATTTAAATTTATTAATAATAATAATAATAAAATTATATTAATAATAATTATTATTATTATTATATTAATAATAATAATAATAAATTATATTAATAATAATAATTATTAATTATATTAATAATAATTATTATAATTATATTAATAATAATAATTATTATTATATTATTAATAATTATTATTATTATATTAATAATTATTATTATTATTATATTAATAATAATAATATAAATTATATTCATATTATTAATATGATATTCATAATTAATATGATATTCATATTATTCATAATAATATAAAAGAATTTGTCTGGTGTAGTGGTTAAAGTTTTTTTTGTTACTAAAAGAACGTGGTTTTAAGTCCCTTTCACTACAGATTTTATTTTACTTTCCACTTCATAGTGCCAAAGTTACATACAGATTCCGTATATAATTTGCGATTTTCTTGTAGTGAATGAAATAGTCATATTACATGGTGTACCCCTTCAACACGGTATCATACACAAGGATTTCATTTCACTTCTACTTTTGGAAGACCTTTCAAGAAGCTTTGGAAATCAAACTTTGTCTTAGTTCATCATATTATCCAATATTGATTGACTTTTAGAGAGAACTATTAAATCCTTAAAGGATCTACTCAGAACCTACATGTTGAATTATTTGGAAAGTTAGGATGAAATTTTACCTTTGGTAGAATTCATCTATAATAACAATTACCAAGCAAACAATTAGGATGAATTTTTATGAAAATCATATGAGAGGAAAATGTAGGAAACCTTTATGCTAGTTTCAGGATGGTGAGAGTGTGTTGATTAGACTAGACTTAGTACAACAAACCTAAAAGAAAGTCAACAAGATTTAGAAAATTTGAAGACATCTCTAAGTAGGAAAAAATCATATGCAGATCAAAGAAGAATGCCTTTAGAATTCCTTGTAGGTGAACATGTTTTTCTAAGAGTTATACCATTCACTAGTGTTAACCTAAAACAATTAGATCTAAGAAGTTGACTCCAAAGTTCATAGGATCATGTCAAATCCTTTGGAGAATAGGTCTAGTTGCATATGAACTTTTTTGACCTTTTCCTTTAACAAACATTTACAATATTTTTCGTGTATTTCAACCAAGGAAGTATGTATCTGATCTTAGTCATATTTTAGAGTCTGATTTAGTATAAGTACAAGAAAAATTGTCTTTTGAAGTGAAGGAAATTATAATTTTAGATTCTTAAGTAAAGCAACTTTGTTGTAGGAATATAAACATGGTCAAAGTGTCGTGGGATCTAATATCTAGTTATTCCATCTATGAAATAGAGGAGAAGATAAGAGAAGCAAATCTTAGTCTTTTCTTGGTAACATAATTTTCGAGGACGAAAATTTTTATAGTTCGGGATAATGTAATTCCCATTGTACTCACACTCCCTTTTCTCTTTTTTTTTTATCTTTTCTCTCCTTCCAATATTTCTATAATATTTCGCCTCCCTACCTCGTTTAGTTTAGAATTTGATTACACATCACAATAGCTGAGGAACCAGAGATCATTCCTATTTGATCAGATTATCAAACAGAGTACATTTCTGTTTTCTCTAAATATTTCTTGTTCTCTATTTTTTCTTATGATTTTGTTATCAATCTCGGTAAGGTCAGTTGAGAAAAGTGATCATCTCAACTTATTTTTAAGGTATGTTATATTTGTATACCTTTCTCAAGGTCCCTATATCTTGGAAATAACCTTATTGCTTGGTTTTGGAATTTTTTTGTTTAAGATAAGCATTTCAGGTAAGAGAAACTAGTTTTAATTTTTTAATAGTATAAACTAGAGGATCTGGATGTGAAAATAACGTGGTTAAGTTCCAAATTTATCTGGTACAATTTTTGTTTGTTTTGTTGAGTGAAATAAACATTATTTCATCAAAATGGTTTGAACTTTAAACAATTTGAAAATGGTTGACTATTTAGATTGACTGTGAGGTGTATTTAAAAGTTTACATCTTGGTTTTATTTTTCAAATTGTGATTTAAATGAGATATACTTATATATGTACGTGTGTGTGTGTGTGTGTATATATATATATATATATATATATATATATATATAGAGAGAGAGAGAGAGAGAGAGAGAGATTTAGGCTAACTTTCATTTTTTATGTGCTATTTGCCTCAAATTCGCTCAACACTAGCCTCCTACGTTGAAGCGAAATGAGGTGCAATTTTTAGGGTGTTCTCAAATATGCTCAAGGCCAAATCCCTACACTCAAGCACATCTATCTAAGCTTAAGCTCCAACTCTCTATGCTTAGCGCCAACTACCAAAGCTCAAGCTCCAACTCCTTGAGCTCAAGCTGAATTCCAACACTAGCCATTTTCACTTAGATGTCTCTTGTTTCTTTTCTATTGGTAATGAAACTTTTTAAGGCCAACAATTGATTTAATTCATGCAACTTAAGTGCTTAGAACAAGTAAATCTGACATTATCAAAATATAAAGTGAATATTATCTTATATATTCAATTTATATGTGAAATTTTAAATGTTATGTATCGTATGAAAATGGTTACTAAGATAGATGGAATTTGTGTGAATTTGAGGTCATACATTTAGGATAATGTGTGAGTCATTATTTGATTTGTGTATTAAGTATTAACTCTTATGTTGTAACAGAGATTCTCTAGCTTCATCGATGGTCTAAGTCACATAGACTAAGACATTAGGCGGTGAGAAGTTGATGAGCGAGTTCATGAACATTGTGACCACTTGTAGATACACGACTTTGGTTGTATTGAACTTAACTTATTCTTTCTCTTAGGTTTGTTTGTAAATATATGTCTTGGATATTAGATCAGATATTAGTCTCTGGTAGAGGCTACTTAATATGAGTCTTCCTAAATGCGTCATCAATATTTCGTGTGTTGAATATTATAGATAGATAGATACATGTGTAGTATATATGATTATTGTATATTAATATTAGAATAAAATTATATTATTGTAATTAGTAAATAATTTTGTATGTTTATGTTTGATTGGAAAAAAAAATAAAGTATTTATGAATTACTAATCTAATTGTTTCTTTTATATATATATATATTAAAAATTTATTTTAATAATGTATCCTTGTTTTTTTATTTTTTATTTTGTAAACTAGTATGAGTATACTTTGTACACAAACAAATAAACATCTAAAAGAATATTAATTTTATTAAACTTCTCATAAATATATTTTAAAATTTTATGAATGTGATATACATTATTTTAACATTATTTAGTAAATAATAAATATTTGGGATGTGGTATATTCTTATCAATTAATAGTAAATTATAATCTCTCATATTATAGAGATTACTTACATTACATCTTCTAAATACAATAATACTTCTCCTAATTTGCAATGGTTCATCTTCTTATACTATAAAATCAGCCAATAACTAAAACTATAAATATTAAATAAAATATTTTTGACTAAATACACAATTTATTTTACCATCAAAATTTTTAAGAACGAAGAGTACAAGTTCAAAAAAGGTAATTGTTTATTTTTAAATGCATCATTCATAATTACAATGAATAAAACAGAAAAAAAAATTATAAGAACACCCTAATAATAAAAAAAATCTCTTTACTAACTCCTTTATTATTTTTTAACATGCAAGCAATATTTTATGTTGAGAGAATGATGATGAAGTTGTAATGATGGTGCGCAACACGGCGAGTGGCGGTGCCGCGTGTAAACTCATCCAACTGCAGAAACCGCACAACAGTGCGAGCCAGCTTGCACAAGTTGTAAAATCAAATACATTTTATTCAGGATAAAACATTATTATTAAAATATAATAAAAATTATATATATGATTATTGTTTTTATAATTTCAAGCAATTAAACTAATATGTAATTAAGAAAGACTTTTGTTTATTTAGTAAATATATTTTATTTTCCTATTTTATACAAAATTATTTAAATATTATTATTTTCATCTGTTTCGGACATTACTCGTACGAAATGATTTAAATAATATTAGGCAATCACTTAAATAATCTTTGGTTCATCTTTTTCCGGCATCACTCATTGAAAGCATGACAAACAACTCAAACAACCGTTTTTTGTTTTTTTTAATGTGAGCTGAGATATAAATATATATACAATTACCTGTCCAAACTTTAGTATATTGCCACCTCATCAGTCTTAATGTTTTTATAATTTTAAAATATAGATTAATTATTTTAATAGTTGGATATTTAAATTATAAAATAAACCCATTTTTCAGTGTAGGGATTGGTTGTTCTTCCGTATACTTTCTTTTATATTACGAGCACTATGTGAAAAAGACAAAAAAAAAAAAAATTGACATTCTTCTATAACTAAACACTCTTTTTGTAAGAATAAATATTTATTCGTATATAAATTTAGTGTGTTATATGGATTCGACCAACTCACCATTAATTTTGTAATATCCTTATATTTTTCACATCTAATAATATGAAATATCAAATTTAATATATAAACATAATACAAATGTTTACCATTCTTTCATATAATATTTTAAAATATCTCTCTTTTCATAACACTTTAAGTATTTACATAAATTAAAACAAATTCTTAAAAGAAAATATATTTTTTTATCATTTAGCTTCTCACGGAAGAGTTCTATCACCTGTAACATCATCTGTTTCCGTGTAAATACACGAGCATCACATATTAAAGAAAACAACCATAAAGCAAAACAAAGGGTAACTTATAATATAAATATAACTTTAAACATCTACATAAAACCATCAATTTTCATGCATTTCACATAACCATCAAATGTCTATCAAAAATTCAAAATTTATTTTTCTCATGTCAGACTTCTACTTACTCACAACACATAAACACTTGACTCTACTTCCGAAAGACTTGTGTATTGAAATTAGAATCCTGAGACCTGCACATGTCGTACTACTCGCTATGAATCCACACAGTCATGCACATAAACATCTCAATATCTCATCATCTTGTATGACAGGATAAATTCATATGACCTGAAAGATCAAATTATATTTCAAACCGCAAATGAAGTCTATGTGATTTCATTATATCACTAGAGTCAGGATCGTCTCATATCGGGACTTGAGATCAATACATCCTAATACCAATCTCAACATAGTATTTCTTTTTTCCGAAAATACTATGTTTTGATCACACTTTATCATCATTACACACTTCATATAACACATAAACACACATTTCAATCACAATATATTTTAAACTTTCTAAACAATCCAAACATATCTCAAAATTCACTAAAACACATAACTAAGTTCCTTTTAATTATATTTTTAAAATAAGATTTAGAATTTTCACTTAAAAACAATAAGCAATAATACATTAGGCTTTCAAAAACAAAAATAAAAATTTAAGTTTTTTTTACAGAGATTCTAGCTTCAGCGATAATTTTTTGCTTGAGCGATAATGGGTCTCACTTAAGCAAAAATCCTCTCGCTTGAGCGAGAATCAAGTTGAGAGCATCCAGAATTTCATCCTAGGTCTTGCTTGAGCGAGAGGGAACATGAGAGCACCTCCTTTTTCTATTATATTCTTGCTTGGGCGAGAATTATCTCGCCTAAACGATATGCAGAAAAATCTGTGTAATTCTGCCAAATTTCACCATTCAAAGTCAAACAAAAACAATTTCAACAACTCATTCATTTCAAAAGTAACTTGCACTAATCAACGATACAAATCAACCAAATTTTCAGATTCAAACAAAATCCTCTACCATAAATCATCTATATCAAAATCAACATTTTTCATATTTTATTTCAAATAATACCACATTACTCATAAACAATAGATCTTGCAAACCAAAATTTGAACTGATGACCACGTCACCCCCACATCTAAATCTTTTAGCTTAGGGTTCTATTGAAAATTTAAACTAGCTTCCCTTTCCTGAACTTAAGCATATGCTCCCTAAGAGCTCCAAACTACCAAAAGCTCAAGGGTATCCTAACCTGCACCACAGAGTCCTAATAAAAAATCTAATTATACCACTAGGACCCTGAGCCAATAGACATTAACCCTGAAGCTACAAGAGTCACATGCAAAGCCTATGCAGAGACAAACCCAGCAAATTCAAAATGTGACTCATAGAGAAGAGTAAAAATGAACTTACTCTATTAAATATTCTAATCGGACAATCTTGTAGTATTCATTGTCAAGAGTCTGATGACGAACTCCGATCGTCAAACTGATGAATGAGGTGGTTAGAATCTTAGAGAGAAACCTAAATCACTGAATTTCTATTTATATACTCTTTTAACTTTAATAATAAAATATTCAGGTGTCATTGTAATTGTACCACTTCTACTCTAAGACTATTTTTTTTTGTCCTTACAAATTTGACCCATATAAATTACATCATAAATAGATAAAGTTTTATTTTACTATAATTTTATTTTTAAATTAATGAACTAAATCAATACGCAAGTTTTAATTGTTGAATTGTATTCTTATTACCTTATAGATGAACTATTAATTATTATTTTTTATTAATTTATCCACAAATTAATTATTTACCTTGTCAATCAAAATAATATACTTTCTACGTTCTACTACAATTTAAGACTATTATATACGTATTACAAAACCAACAATAAATATAATACCTTTCTAAAATGATTTACTTAAATAGTCCCATTTTTTTCACAAATACATTACTTTGAATAAAAAGAGAAAATAATTAAGTTGAAAACAAGGAAGGAAAAGAAATTAATAATTATTGGAAGGTGATAAGATGACATAAGCCATGTTGAAGCTTTTATATTATTAATATTGCAAAATGGATAGAGTGTTCTTGAAACAACTACTTCAACAAAATTGTTTCGTGAAACAATTTATTAATTATTCTTCTTCATATATATTAGAAAATCCTATGTTATTAAAGGCATCTTTATTGTCAAATCTTGAATTAAAATTTAAAATCTAAATCTTATAAAAGAACACTTATTAAAATATGGTATTGCTGATGTGAAATAAGATTAAAAATTAATTTTCAATCTTAACATAGTATCTTTAGGCCACTGATTTTATAGGAAAAAAGTGAAATGTGAAATAAAATGTAATAATATAAATTTTATAAAACTAAGCAAAACTTAAAAAACATTAAATTAATATAACATAATCCATTTAAAATAAAATAAGACATAATGATAAAATCTTTATATAATTTAGTATATGTATGCGTAATAAATAATATTCTTACTTATATAATTTTTTTTACAAAATTAGTTATCAATAAAATATTATTTTAACAAATTTTACAGTGAATTTTAAAATTAAAATAAATAACTTACATAAAAATGGATGTGACATGAATCCATATTTGTGAAGTTTATATTAAAATAATAGTTTTATTAATAAAGAATAATTAATTTTACACATAAGTCTAAAATGGTGACTTAATCTAAAGTATACTATCAGACATGTGAAGTACACAACTCAATCAAATCCATGCAGAAATTAAGGATTACACCATTTGAATGCTGTAATATAATATATGATGAACAAAATCTTTAACACTGTTTTTAAATTTATGAAAATATTTGAAGATCTACATGTATTCTTTTATTAGATATACAACTGTGTTTATGTCTAATATATCATGAGATAAAATTTACTTTATATATTATATTTTAACCTAATCTTATATGACATAGTCCAGAAAAAAATGTGAGTATAATATTGTTTATACAATATTTTACTATCGAGATTTACACATTTTCTTGTAATTAATATTCATAAAATATATTAATGATAACTGATACACTTGCAATATTGTTTTAGAACATAATTTTTTTTATATATTTCTATCCTTATATAATATCTGATAAATAATGAATAGGAGAGAGATATTCCACAAATATTATTATACAAAATTTTGTATTAATGGCTGTATAAATAATGTTTTAGGAGTTTAATTAATATAAATATGGTGGCAACTTCATTAAATTTTTAAATATTTGTTATAACTTATTATACTGAAAATAAGTTGTAGAATAATTTTTTTTAATTTACCTTTTTAAATAATCAATTAAAATAAACATTAAATTTACATTGACTTAGTCAACTGATATAGATACAGTGTTTAATTTACGTCAAATGTAAAAATTGATCTAGTCAACAAAATCAAATAATCACAAATGAAATTAGTGGGACAAATAATTTAAGAAAAATATATAAAAAAATCTATTGTGGGTTTATTAATTTCTTTACCTTTGTTTTGAAAAAAACAAAGGAGAATAAGGAGGAAGAAAATTAATTTTATTTATTTAGTAGAAGGGAAAAAAAGAAATAAAAAATATTAGAATGTACTAATTTTCGTGTTCATAGATTTACTTTACTTTTTTTTTATACACATGACAGTGATATAAATTTTGGTAGGGAAAGTGGATCCAACGCGCGTTAAGGGAGAGTGGGGAAAGAGCCTAGGTACGAGTACGGACAAATTGGACGCGTAGTTGCAAAGAAACTGACATTTAGAGTCACGGAAGTGTACTGTAACGGTCCACGAAGTCCCAAACTTATAATATTTGTTGTGTTTTAAAGTCAGTTTTATATTATTTAAAAACAAAACTTATACGGAAAAATATTTTTTTCCTTCTAAATTATAAAATAGTCTAATAGGACAATCAATTTAAAAATAATTATGCACGTTAAAGATTTAATTATATTTTTAGTTACTGTATTTTACAAAATTCACAACTTTTAGTTTTTTTTATTATAATTTAACCCTCTTAAAAAAAATCAATTATTGAAATTTTTTTACTACTATGAGGTAAGGTTGGAGAGAAACTTACAAAATGTAGAAATAATTTAGAGGCTTAAATTACAAAATGTAGAAATAATTTAGAGGCTTAAATTACAAAATTTTGTAAAATAAAAACCAAAATCAAGATCTGTAGGAAGGATAATATTTTTCTATGTTATTTGTCTACTATTTCTGCTAGGGAGATGAGACCTAGATAACTATTGAAATTTCGTCTTCTTCCTTCTTTTGGGTAGGTTGATAGGGCTTTGCTATGATCCTTCTGGTCGTCATGCTACTTCGTCGGCTCTCAGTATCAGGTGAATGCCAAATGGGGGAGGTACATGCAGAAGACACTCTGATGCTCAAGTCAGTAAAGAGGATGTTCAGCACTCGAGTATGTATATAGTGATAATGATGTACCTTATTCCTTAGAATGCGTGCTATTTATATTATTTTAATGGGCTTACTTCATTCGACCTGATTAGTGGAATGGATCACACTTATCGTTGTATTACCTAATTCTTAATGGTAGTTTAACTTTACTGACCTTGGTTTGAGCGTTAATCGTTATATGTGTTGGTCGACCAGGCCATCCGTGGGTGTTTCGGTCAGCTCGGTCAGGGAGACCGATCCACGTCAGCGTGTCAGTTGCCCATATCAGTACATCTACTTTCCTCACAACTTCATATGGACTATTCAAACTTTGATAGTTAGTGTATTGTATCAAAATCATCCTTATTATACATTATTGGTTAACTTCATAATTTTTAAATATTTTTCTAAGATACTTCTCTTGTTTCTTCTTCTTTTAAGACTTCAAATCCCATTTAATGTTTGTATGAGTCTTGTTAAGAAATTTCTTCTATTCTTAATATGCATTTTACTCTTTGTTCAAACTTTAAATACTTTGTCTAAGATTTTATAACTTGGTGTCTTGCATTATGTTAGACTTCGTCTAATACCAATATCACACTATGTAAATTTTTAGATAAACTACCAAAATATGTTATTATTTGTTATTATCAAAATATGAGTGTATTAGGCATAACTTTCAAATTTATACTCATATTTTATCATATAAAATCTCATCTATAATCTTACTTTTCTTTTATGACAAAAAATATTAATTTTGTAGGAAAAATAAACAAGTTATATTTTTACCTAATTAATTGTTTGTACTTGTAACACTCCTATTTAATACGCATAAACTAATTGGTAATAATAGTAATATACTGACACAATCATATGCTAGTATTTGTGTATATAATATATTGCACAATTTCAAAACATAATATACTACAAAATAATATGTCTATATATGAAAAACATGTACTCATCACTCTACAATCCTATTGTTACCACTTGCAACATCGTCTACTTTTATATACTACATGCATGCAAGAGTGAACTAATTAAATTTTAAATATCATATATATATATAACATACATGCATATCACATCTCATAACTCTTAACAATATATATCACAAATTACACTGACACATTGTCACTAAGATGAAGGAATTATTCAATAACACCCCTAATCAACAATATAAACTAAAGTTATCAACAAGATGAAGAAATGGTGAAGGTAAAACCAACGGCAATGGCGATGTGCGTTGATGCGTAGGGTTGACGATTACAGAGTGAGGGGTCTGTGTGAGAGCTTAGAAAGAGAAGAAATAAGAAGGATTGACAAGAGTGAAAGGTCTCTGTAAGGGTTTTGAAAGAAAAGAAATTAGAGGGTTTCCAAAAATGGTTCGAAGATTTGCAAAATACAATGTTTAGGGGAAAAAATATTTTTGGAAAAAAGATGAATGATTTGGAGGGAAAAAAAATTGGTCTACTTCATAAAACGACGATTCTAAATAACATATTTTTAAGAAAAAATATAACGCTTATTAACTTGTCGTATTATACAGATAATTATGATAGTTTTTAATAATTCTTTCAACCTACTTGAGAATAAGATATCAAAACTTACTTTCAACCTATGTTTCATGCACAAGGGTTTCATTATGCTCTATCATATGCAAATAATTGTCTAAGTAGAATCTTTGATAAATTGGAACACTATCATGACACCTTATAACTTAAAAAACACAAGGATACATATCACATTAAGAGATTAAAATAAGATACATTGGGTTGAAAATAAGCTATGAAGAGATTAAAAGTGTTGTGAGATTTATATGAAAATTAAAATGAACAAGTATCGTGGTGGAGAAGGAAATGAGATATCCAAAGTAGAATACACGGAAAGTTGGGTTTAGGAATTTTATACACACATCTTATCTCACTAGCTACTTTGTATTTTTCTCAACAACTTCCCTTATCACAATTTCTCACCAAAAACAAAACAATATTATATTCCTAAAATAATTTTAAAAAACCTCAAATCTCTTCTTAAAATAAATAAATGTATTTTCTGTTTCTAAATTGACTATTAATTTTTTAAAATAACTTCATCGGAATAAAATCCAGTTTGCACATATAAACGATTTTCTATAGGAAAATATTTACACAAGGGATATCAAAATTTTAAAAATTTAAACATATAATAAATAATTTTTTGTACTTTTCTTTAGTAAAATTAATTCTATTTACTTTATTTTCTTATTTAGTAATTTTTTATTATGATCTTTTTAAATTTCATATCACTATTTTTAATGTTGTTCTTTTGATTTTACTTTTTTCTAATCAATATAATTTCTATCGTTAAATTCACGATAAAAATATGTGTGACGTTCTATCTCGTGTTATTGATATAATGTTGTTATCGTTATCATTGAATATTATTGATGTAGTGTTGTTAATTATAATCAAATTTGACAGAAAAAGTTATATTTCCTAATTATTTTTTTGAAAAAAATACCTATTTGGTAACGTTAAAATTAATAACACAAAAAAATAATAATTGAATAACTTTTTTTAGGGTAGCATTGGACCATGCGGGCATCCTGCAGTTCGTTACTAAAAAAGTGTGGGACGAGGTCACTAATCTAGTCTACTGACCCACTTAGGCGAGACAGGTTAGCTCGTTGGCCCGTGTAAAAAAAATAATTATTTAATTTTTTCACAAAAACAATTATACCCTATTCATTCATTATTGAAGTGTAACTTTTATTTTATTTAAAAAAAATGAATGTTTTATTTTAATTCTCTAAAGGAGTTAATATTAAGAGTGTCATAGTTCTAAGTAAAATCTTATATTTAAAATTTGTTAATAAAAAAGTAATATAAAGAAGAAAGTTCAATAAGATAGTTAAAAAAATAGTCATCTTCATTAAAATATTTTTAGCAAAACATTGATAAGATACTCTTATACATATATAGAAAAAAATTAAATGCAAAGCAAAACTTTAATTATTTTTAATCAAATCTCCTAACAATCCTCATACTTGAATTTATATTTTTATCTCAATTAACTAAATTGAAATACGATAAAATTTTAATTTTTAGTAATAGGAACTTTTATAATTAATGAATTTTTATTTTTTTTAAAAATATTTTCTTATTTTAAAACATAATTTTTATTTACTAAAATTAATAACAATTTTGCATTTTAATTCAAAAGTTGTTTTAACTTTAATTTATACTTTAAAAGTGACTTTTATATCAAAATATTTAAAAAAAAAGTTATTTTACAAATATATCAATACAAAAAAAAGATCATTTTTACTATTTTCTCTTCTTCTTTTTCATTCCTTCTTGAATCTAAACCAAGATATAGCAGATTGAGAGAGAAAAAAAAAGTGATTACATTAAAAAAATGGAATTAAGTTTGAGTTTATTTTTTTAATTTTTTTTATCTCTCTCTCTCTCTCCCATGTACCTGCCAAGTACGCTTACCTGTACCTCTAAAACTTCCCTCATCGGTCTTCATCATCACCATTCATTCACAATCACAACACAACCCTTTCTCTATAAATTCCCCCTTCACATCCACTTCACACCCACCACACTTTTCATTCTCCATTCTCCATTCTCCAAACACCAACTCTCATCATTCTCTTCTCTTCTCTTCAATTCCACCACATCATCAACAAAAACTTCCATTTTCTCTCTCTCTCTCTCTCTGTAAATCTGGCTCAGAAAGCGATGAAGCAGCTAATTCGCAAGCTCTCACGCGTCGGCGACTCCTCGCAGTACACGCTCCTCCGCTCCGACTCCCGCCGCCCGCGACGCGCCGCCTCTCTCCGCCGCCACGCGGGGGTTCCGGTGGGCCACGTGCCGGTGTACGTGGGCGAGGAGATGGAGCGGTTCGTGGTGAGCGCGGAGCTCCTGAACCACCCCGTTTTCGTCAAGCTCCTGAACCGGTCCGCGCAGGAATACGGGTACGAGCAGAAGGGCGTGCTCCGAATCCCCTGCCACGTCATCGTCTTCCAGCGAGTCCTGGAAGCGCTCCGACTCGGTCGCAACTCGCTCCAAGACCTCCACGACCTTCTCACCTCTTCCCAAGAATTTTCCTAGATTCAACCCTTTCTTCTCTCCAATGCTCTCTCTTCTTGTACATATACGGTGTCGTTTCACACCCACTAAAAAGGGGGCATTTTTTTTCACTTTTTTCCCCAAACTGCAGAGAGATGAAAGAACATCATTCATATTTTTGTTTCATTTTCGATCTAGCTTTTCATCATTTTTTTTTATTATTTTAGAATGATACTGCAAGATCGGAAGAATATGTGGTATCTGTTAATTTTCCGCAGAGTCCAAAATTATTATAATTAAAAACTAAAATCGTGGAAAAAACTGAAGAAAAAGAGTTTAAAAAAAATTAGACAATAAATATAATTAAACGTATTATTTATTATTTTGGCGTCTGTAATTTTTGTTTTTTTTGACGAACAAAAGAGAAGACACAAATGTCAATGTACGGATGGTTTGGCAACACTGTCCGAATTCGTGCCGTTTGGAAGAAGCCAGAGTTATGTTTTTTTTTTAATTAATTAAATGAAATGAAATGAATATTAATATCAGAACTTTATAATAATGGTCACATCTTTAGATAATTAAAACACATTAATAATTAATTTAATCAAAATATTTGTGAGATTTTTTGTTAGATGAGTGATACGAAGATTTTCAATTTAGACAAATGAACATGCAATTTAATAATAAATTAAACATATAGAAATTATATAAAGTAATAAACCTTTGCATAACAACCATAATTAAACAAAATACTTTTATTTTTATTTTTCAATATTTATTACGTAAGAAGAAAACTTGTACATTTTTAGATTTTATTATGTAATTGAGTTAAGTTTTAAAATTTATAAAGCTCAAAATGACAATGTTTTTGAAAATTAAAAATTAAGAACTTGATTAAATATAAAGAGTTTGATAAAAGAAAGAATAAATTATCGGAAATATAAATTCAAACCTAAATTTAAGTAGAGAATTTGAATGTTTATTAAGAAAGTAATTATACATAAGACCATTACTACATCCATAATTATTTATATAATTCTCTGTACAAGAATCCGTACCCACAATAAATTCTATTTTTTCAAATTTTAGTCAAACTATGCTCTTTTTATTATCTCCTTCTTGATTCATCAAAACAATCCAAAAATAAGATAAACAAAAATGAATTTAATATTGTTACTTAATTAATGTTGTTATTTTAATACAAAAATCATCTTAAATTATTAAAGGGACAACACCTGTTATTAAGGATATTCGGTGGTTCCATCACATTTGTGTTTGTTAAATGCGTCTGAGATGCAAATCTTAATTTTGTGCTCTCAAAAAAAGAATAGTTTCCTCACTCAAATGGTTTGCCAAATGCATCAATCATCTCAACGAATAAACATGAATTCCCAATTTGTGTCGGTAAGGTGTCATCACACTAGTCCACTCTTAATTGAAAAAATAAAATTATTTTAAAAAAGTTATATGTATATATATATATATTAATTATAATCAATTTAAAAATAAATATTTATTGATTCGTCATATTTTTTTTTTTAAATATGAAGTAAATATTCTTTGATTTCGTTTATATCAAACAAAGATCTAATAAATTTAGTTTAACACTAAAGGTCCTAAAATCAGACATTTTCAATATCATAATCTAAATCATTCAAATAGTGTTTCAATCTAACATTTTGTGAAAGTTGATGATTGTGTTTTTTTCACTCCACGTTCATCACACAGGTTTATAAGAAAATAGACATAAATTCACTAGATTGTCTACCACTCACAAATGCTAGACAATAACAAAAGAAAATGCAAGAACACATAGAAGATAAACATGGAAAGTAAATGAAGAATCACATTGAGAGATTTACGTGATTCGACTGAAACCTAGTCTACGTTACAAATTCACTAAGAAAAGAAATATGAGATTACAACAAAAAGTCTATCTTACTAGTGAACTCTCAACTCCAAGTTAATGATAATTGTTCATTACAAGGTCTTGTTTATACAATTAAAAGTGTCTAATTAAAAGGATGCACCAAATAGTTGCAAAGTCAAGTACATAGTGATTCAATTAGGTGTTGAAAATGCTAACTAACACTTGAAGTCAAACTAATGCAGGCGATCTAGCCAGAAACTTTATCAAGATAGACGACTTGTTCCATCAGACGCTCTAACCCCTAGATGGTCTACTACCTCTAGACAATCTTGGAACCTTTGAACATAAATTTCTACTAAACCAAATCTTCATAAATCTCCACCTTGGTTCAACAAAAATATTCTTAGTAATAAAACACTTACTACCTCTAAGTCCATTACAGGCTTAATCACCTTTTAGCCATCTCAACATCCAAGACAAGGTCCCACAAATGTCGGAAGGACCTTAGTAGAAGAATGACTGGGCATAGACGAGAGCATCAGATGTTCTTTCTTATGGTCTTCTTACAAGACAAAAATGTTTGTAAATAAATTCAGCTCACTTTGTGGGTCCAAATAGAAGAATAAGCTAAAGTAGGTTTACATAGCATAAATAGGAATGTACTTAGCAAATTGGGCTTGTGCCAAACCCACTTTTCATGACACATGTACCTAAGATTAGGGTTTTTAACCTAGCTTCTAGAAACTATGCATACGAGGCAATTTTGACCTCAGTCAAACCCCTAGGCCGTCCCTCTCCCCTTCCCTTTATACCCTTTACTCATCTTGCCCTCCAAGTCACTCCTTCCTGTATATATAGGGTGCCTTCCTCCATGTATTGACACATTGAATTTGAATATAGTAAAGAAACTCTGCATGAGTGTTTTTGTGAGACTTGAGAGTTCTCATAGTGGGTCTTATCTTGAGTGTGTGAGCACTTCAAGTGGCGGCTCTTTCACCACTCATCTTGGATTACCTTCTTCTCCAAGTGGCTCGACATCCCTTCTTCTTCCATAAGCTTTAACCATCCCCTCCTCTTTTTATCTTCCTTTTGCGCCACCCATTCCATTCCTCTTTATGATATCATGTTTGTCTTTTAAGTTTGGTTATCACTTGTCTTTCTTCATCTTATGCTCTTTCTATTTCTGCAATTTACATTCATCATCATAATCACCATATTGTGTTTTTCTCTTTGCCCTCTAGAAGTGAATCTTCACACTTACTTAACCACTTGGTTAAGTTCGTGTCCAATAGGGATCTTTTTTGGGTTCTCACTTTAATTTTTTAATCTAAAAAATCTTAAACAAAAGAGTAACCCCTAAAATGTGCCAATCTAAAATTAACTCACAAAAACTTAAAAGCTTGCCAATGTGGTCGTCTAAGGTTAAACATAAACCTTCTTACAAACTCACAACAAAAGTTATGTTAGGGTGTGTGCAAACCATAACATACATAATAGAACCAATGAGATTAGCAAATGGAAGATTGTCCATATAACGTTGTTTCTCCACCGTCTTAGGAGATTGTTCATCACCTAGATTGTAGTGAGAAATAATAGGTGTGGAAACAGGTTTTAAGTTTGTTATCCCAAACTTATCAAGGATTTTTTGAGATAGGTCTCTCGAGACAAGTGCAAACGCTTCAAATCACGTTGTCTGGTGATTTCAATCCCCAATATCTTCTTAAAAACTCCAGGTACTTCATTTTAAACTCATTATTAAGCTCAATTTTAAGCTTCTCTGCCACATGTTTACTATTACTTGCTGTCAAAATATCATCTATAACAGTAATATAATGAATAAACCATTTTTTATAAACTTGAAGTAGACACAAGTATCATACTTGTTATGTTCAAAACCAATTATAGTAATGAATTCATCAAATCCTCTACTCCATTTCCTTGGGATTTGTTTCAGATCGTACAAATATTTGTTTAGTTTAGAAACATAAAATCTTCCCTGCTTCCTAATTCAAATCCTTATGGTTGCTTTATGTAAAATGGTTTCATCTAAGTCTCAATAAAGAAATGCAATCATAACATCCATATATTTCAACTCAAGGTTAAGCTCAACAACCATGGCTAACAACATCTTTATGGATATGTGTTTCACAATAGGGGAGAAAACATCATTATAATCAATTCCTTTCCTCTATGTATAACTTATAGCGACTAGTTTCACTTTTAACCTTAAATTTGTTGATCAGTTCATGGAGCACCATCTTTTGTTTTGAAAATTATTTGTATTTGACTAACCTAGAACTCTCAAGTCTAGAGTCCAAGTATTATTCAAATGAGGAGACTTTATATCTTCTTAACCATTGAATCCTTACTCATTAAGGCTAAAGATACAATAGAAGTTTCATCTTCTAGCATCTCACTAGCAACCATCAAGGAGTACGCAATTAGCTCTGCATAACCATACCTATCCAGAGCTCTAATCATTCTACTGATTCTATCTCTAGCTAATATGTGGTCATCAACATGTTGATCTTCA
The DNA here is from genome assembly GCF_000499845.2 of Phaseolus vulgaris. Classification (NCBI taxonomy): domain Eukaryota; kingdom Viridiplantae; phylum Streptophyta; class Magnoliopsida; order Fabales; family Fabaceae; genus Phaseolus; species Phaseolus vulgaris. Next base: position 48,061,836 of record NC_023749.2, read on the forward strand.
TTGGACATAACAAAATGTCTATCGTCTTCAAATGCATCAACCAAACATCTTTCACCTTCAAACGTATCAAACAATCTAATAGGTTCAGACATGTCTCATCTATTGGATTCCACCTCAATGTCAACCTTCTCAACATCGTTACTATCAACGAGCTTATATTTAGACTGAGTTGTACATAATTTTAGTTTCATTGAAGATAACGTCTCTATTAATGATACACCTCTTGAATCCTGGCTTTAGACACCACACACAATATCCCTTCACTCCTTCTCGATACCATATAAATATGAATTTAACATCAAGAACATTCAATTTACTTAGGCTAATATGAATATAGACAACACAATCAAAGGTTCTCAAATAATCAAAGTTGGGGGAATGTCCCGACCATACTTCCTTAAGAGTCTTCATATCTAGTGCAGTTGATGGACATTTGTTTATCAGATACAATACAGTAACCGTATGTATAATTAAATGAACCTTCCTAGAGTCAAAGGTAATAAACATCGCACCCAAAATACTTTTTACACCCAAAACCCCAACTAAATTGAGCGTCAAAGTGTCATTGCAGGTACCCCTGCCAAAAGGATCGAGAAGACCGATAGTTGAGAAGACTATAAAACAAGGACTTAACGTTGTGACTATAAGAGAAGTTTTGTCCCTAAAAAAACATGTGTGTTGCAATTCGTAATGAATACGAGCCAATCTATGTGAAAATATGTTTGGATCAATGAAATGTTAAATTATATGCATAAATTCTCTATGGTAGTTAACAATGTGTAGTTTAGAGTGATCTAACATGGGGTGTGTGTGGATCAGTGTAAATAATTTACCATCTTTACATGTGATTACATTATTTTTATAATAATTATCTCATTATTAAAGCAATACTTAAGTTTAGTACAATACACATTCAATATTTAGAGTGTGACCATTATATCTTACATGGGTAGTCATAAGCATTCTTAGGGATTCTTGGGTACATAATATAATCAATTATAACTTTAATACCAAATTATTTATATCTTAATTATCTCATTATTAAAGCAATACTTAAGTTTAGTACAATACACATTCAATATTTAGAGTGTGACCATTATATCTTACATGGGTAGTCATAAGCATTCTTAGGGATTCTTGGGTACATAATATAATCAATTATAACTTTAATACCAAATTATTTATATCTTATATTACTTAATGTGTGATTATATAATGCGATATTTTTAGGAATGTTACACCCAACTCTTCCTACAATATATAATCACACAATAACAAATGTTATACAATATATTTACCAATATCTCATGCAATATCTCAAAATATATCCCTTTTCATAGGGATTTTAATATCTACGTAATATTTAAAACACAACATTTTCAAAAAAGAAAATAAACAGATCCTTCTGCTCATTGTGAAGCTCTCTCACTTGCAGCATTGTCTATTCCCGTGTAAATACATGACCATCCCAGATAAAGAAAACAAAACACAACAATCAATAGGGTAAGCTAGCTATATAAAAAAAAATTCTATATAATTTCAATTTAAATTAACAAACATAAAGTCATCAAATCTCATAATTTGCTCAAAATCATCAAGTGTCTATCAATATTCTTCATTAACAATTCATATTACTCATCTTAGATTTCTACTGACCCACATTCTCAGATAATTGACTTTATTTTCAAAAGACTCGTGTATTGAAATTAACATATAGGGACCTGCACTTGTCATACTACTCATTGTAATATGTCAGGGTAAATTCTTGTGATTTGCTTTGATAAGTTCTTTCAAACCTCAAACTCAGTCAAATGAACCTTCTTCAACTCTCACCAACTGAATAACTTCATTTATGTGATTCCATTATATCAGTAAAGTCAGGATCGTCTCATTCACAGAACACTCACAAATCAATACACCCTAATAATAATCTCAACACGATATTTCCTTTCCTGAAAATACTATGTCTTGATCACACTTTCACCTCATTGCATACTCCATTCAACACATCAATAAACCATTCAATCACATCATATTTAAAACTTTCTAAACAATTAAAATATATCACAAAATTCACTTAAACACATAACTAATTTCTTTTAATCATGTTTTTAAATAAAATTTCAAATTTGCACTTAAAAACAATAAGCAATAATAAATTAGGCTCTCAATAGAAAAAAAATAAAAATATAAGTTTTTTTTAACTCGCTTGAGCGAGAACTTGCTCGCTTAAGCGAGAATGAGTTTTGTCCAAGCGAAAATTTTCTCGCTTGAATGAGATTGAACCCATGAGCACCCCAAAATTTACCCTATTTTCGCTTGAGCGAGAGTTGCAGATTAAAACTGCATAAATCTGCCAAATTTCATATTTTCAACCAATTCCATCAAACTTATAAAACCCAAATTGACAATTCCCTATTCAAATTTGGATAGTTTCTCTATCAATCTATAATATCATATATATATATATATATATATATATTTATTGAACATCTCTATATCAAAGTCATTGAGAATGATCAATCAATACTAAATTTTTTTTTAACTTTAACTATATCATAAAATACAATTCAACATTTAAAATTCTCAATCACAAACACTTTCAACAACTTATTCACATCAAAATCAACATATAATATCCAAAATAAATCATTTTAGTCAATATACTACTTTACTCTAAAACAAACAATCCTACAAAAAAATTGGAATTGATGACCACCTCATTCCCACATGCAGATCTTCTAACCGTTGATGGACATCTGTTTATCAAATACACACACAACAGTAACCGTAACTTCAATCCAAAAATTCTTTGAAAATCTAGCACTCAATGTCATGCACCTTACTCATCCCAGAATAGTTATGCTCAATTTTATTTGATATAGTCTCGACCTAATTAGTAGTAGTTATCACTAAAAATAACAATTGAAGTTGTAGGTTTATACTATTCTTAAAATGTTTATTTACTTTAGCATATTTTTTTTTGTATATCTCATAAATGAAGTTATAAACATGGGATTTGATCTAAGTGTATGTCAATTGAAAAGGTGTTTTTTTTTTAAAAAAAAAAAATTGTATCTTGTAATATAGGTTCTTTCAAAGTATCTTACAACCTCAACCCAATTCAAATATTTAAGGCTCCCTAATTCTTAATATTCTCATTTACCTTTTTTATTTTTAATCTTTTTTTCCAATATTTTATTTTCTATTCAAATTTTAATTAATTTTTTTTTATTTAATATTTTTTTTATAATTTTATCTATTAGTTCAGTGACACATCTAATATTTTGTCTACAAACAAATGATATTGGATAAAAAAATGTTGAATTTATTTAAAGGAAGGATTGCACCTAAGATCCTTCATGGGAAGGATTTTACATGGACAAGTTCATTTTATGATGACCATTTTTATTTTGATGGATGTGATTGGATCGTTGTTTATTATGAGAAAATGTATATTTTATCGAGATTACTATTTTACTTTTCACAACTTTATAATTTTTTCTTTATAGAAATGAATTTTTTTTATTAGTTTTTCATAAGAAGTGTAAAGTGTAATCATTGATTCTACATCGATTCCCAAATGTGTAGAAAGGCTTATGTGACATATATAGAATAACAGTGTTTTTTTGTCACTATTCAAACATAATTTAAGTATATTTAAATCGAATTTTAATTGTATTTAGTGAAAAATGCCTAATATCTTAAACTTAAAAATAACTAGTCAAACATCTAATCATTTAGCCATTTTGATAGCTTATAAAATCAATAAGGTTTAGAAAAAAATAGAGTGATGTGTGGCTATAATCTCATTCTAATCCTTTTGCTAGATTTCAGTGGATGGATAATGTTATTATTATTCGAATAATTATATGACACTCTTATAATCATATCCAAATTGAATAGAATTACATACACGTTTGAATTTTACTGATAATGTTAAAATTCCTAAATATTTTTTTACTAATAACTAGAAAAAATACACGAGTATTTTTTTAAAATTTTAAAAATTCTAAATTACTATTAAATGTTTCACTTTTAAAAAGTAACTCTTTAAAATATATTTAAAATTATCTTTTATGTTTCTTCCATGTAATAAATATTGAAAAAAATGTGTATACTAAATGAAAATTTTTCAGTATATATTATTGGTGAAAATTTGTGTGTCCACCTTTTTGTTGTGATAATAAAAAAGATATCATTAAAATTAATTAAAATTGTTATTCAAATTTATGTTGAAGCTAAACGAATTTAAGTATATAAAAAAATCATAAGTATTTTTTTAATTTTTTTATGTTAACATTATATAATTAAAACAATTGTAGTTTTTATTAAAAAAGCAAAATTATAATAAAATAGTTATAAAATATTTTTATTTTAATTAATTATTATATAATAAAATAATTTTAATATTTATGGATAATTGTTTTAGATAATGAAAACTAAGTTTTTTTAATGAATATGAGGAATTTTTTACCCGAATTTAAATCACAACTTACAATTTTCACGATGTTTTTATAAAATAAATAATTCTTATTTTTATTAGTGTTCTATGAAAAGAAAATCTAAACATGAATCTATCACTAAAACCAAATCTCTAGTTTGGGTCAAATTCAACAATCTTTATTACATTGATTCTATCTTCACCAAACAACAAACACTTTGAAAATCTTAAGAAAGAAACAATTTTAATGTAAAATTGGTACAAGTAACAAAATAATATGCACTCTTATTATTGTAACTTGTAGAATTAGTTTATACACAAAATAATCAACAAACAAAATTATATAATTTTTGAATATTAATCTTAATTTATAAAGAAATTTAGTTTAGTTTTTATTTGCTTAATTTTATTCATAGAAAACTAGTCAAAATGTATACTAAAGTTAGTGAGCACGCAACCAAAAAAGATTTTAAGGGTGCTAATATTTCAGTTTGAAAATTGAATTGAGTTGAATTCTAAAATTAAAAAAAAAATGTTATAACTTTAAATTAACTTAAAGTTTGAAGTAAATTTTGGTTTTAATCAATTTTTTTTTTAAATATGTTGATTAAATATTTAATAAAAATAAAAAAATTGATTTGGATGTTGAAAATTGAACCCACTTGTTTGGATTATATTTTGAAATTGCATTATAAAGAACACATTTAATGGTGGTTGCATTTTCACTACCTAAACCCTTCCTCATGTGGGCCAATATGCATGATTAGTGCCGTGAATGAATCCATGCCACCTGTGTGAGTTAGGTTAATCATACTCTCTACTACAGTTATACATTCTGCATATTATTAAAAGAAAAATAGAAAATAAATTTATATATATTTTACTTCAAAATCTCATTTTTATAAGTGAATTTTGTAGAGTTAAATTAAATTTGAATTTCATTTTTGTTAATATTTGAAGATATAAACGTGATTTCAAAGATTTCATCCTACTTAAATTTTATCTCAGAAGATACAAATGTAGAAAAAATTCGAAAGCACTAGTTGTTTGAGGAAAAAAAACAGTTATTCAGTGTAAAAAATCATTAATAGAAATTAATTTTAAAGATAAAAAATAATTAATTATTATATTAACTAAATTAAATATTATTTTAAAGATTAAAAAAAATTATTGGTATTTAAATTAATTTATATTATTGATAAATAGTTTCTAAATTGATAGCTAATTAGCTATTAAAGTTTTAACTACCAGCTTTAAAATCTAAATAATTGATAGCTAAAATTTTGGTAGCTAATTTAAATACCAATTTAAAAGCTATTTATCAATAAGAAAAATTAATTTTGATATAAATATTTTTTTAGTCTCTAAAATAATATTTAATTTAGTCAATATAACAACTAACTATTTTTTGTCTCTAAAATTGATTTTTTATTTAATAATTTTTTTAATGATTTTCAAAGAAGAAAAAGTAAGTTGTGGTACTCTTTTATTTCTTTTACATGAAATAGTTCCAACATTAGACAAAGGAAAATATGTTATTATTTTATTTTTGTTTCTCTTGTACATAATATATTAGGGTTTCAAAACTCCATACTACTCTAGTAAGAAGTGAACTAAATTTTACATAGAAATTATTTTGGTTAAAAGATCAAACTTAACCACTAATGGGAATGAAATTATTTAAGTTTGGATTAAATATATTAATCCTTTATGCCAAACTTGTTGGTTAAACTTTTTTGTTATGGAGTTGTATTAATGAAGACTTGATGATGGAAGAGTAATAACCCATCACAAAATAGTAATATTTCACATTATTGTGAAGTAGGTTTATGGTAATAGTTTGAAGTAAAATTGAAAGGAAGGTTTGTTAGGTGTAGAACATTTTCTATGGATTTCTATCACCATAGTAGTGCAAGAAAGGTGTACATATATGTCAAAAGCCATCAAACTATTGGCTACAAATTAGTGTTTGGTATACAAAACAAGGTGAAAAAGTGGCTAAGATTCTTGAGCATGAAAGGTTTAGTAAGAATTTCCTAAAATATTTTATGGAAAAAATGAAGGTTTGTTAGGATTTGAGATGGATAATGCTTAAAAAAATTATTCCACAAATTCACATATAGTTACTCCAAAATCCAAAAACAAAATTTGATTTTATTTTACAAGAGAAAAAACATAAAAAAATAAAAGTAACTTTTGGATAAGTTAAAAGAAACTTGTACACAAATTATTTTATCAAAATTCTCTTATATTACTTTTTGAACTTTTAAATCCACCTCAAATGATTTTATTCAAAGAATAAAACAAAGTGGTAAGTAATGAAACGTGGGAAGAATAAGATGAAGTTTTTGCAAAAAATCTCATGTGACATGTTTCTATGTTTTCTGGTAAACCCTAAACTTAGTATGATTAGTTATTGTTTTTTTATAAGCAAAAAAGGTTCATTGATGATAAACATGCTTAAATTGAGCACAAATAATACATATGAAACATCCCAAATAAAGAAAATAAAGCTTAGGCCTCTATTGAATAGTACTGAACTAAATTTAAAAAATATTCAACTAATGGAACCAATTATAAAATTAATTAAATGACATTAATGTTTGAATGAAACGTCCAAAACTTAACATGTAATACTACTTGAATATTCCGATTTGTATTAATTATTATTATCACAAACCTTATTTTAAAATATATTTTTCCGATTTATAAGTTATAATCAAGTTTAATTTGGGTAGTTATATTTATGAATAATTTAGTTTTTAAGAAAAAAAAGAGAGTTTAATTTAGTTTTTTTTTATGTGATATGGTTTAGTTTAATATTAATTTGGTTCATTTCAAAAAAATTTAATAGCTCTATAATTCTTAAACAACCCTTTTTCTTATATGATCTTTGTGTAATTAGAAATATGGTTCACGAGAGTGACAATATAAGTTCTAGAAGAAGGATAAAGTCACCCATTTACCAATTTTAGCATGATAATCTAATTTATAGTCAATGATTTCTTTGACAAAGAATGTGGTTCTATAATACGAGGAATTCATTATAAAACCAATTTCATCACTTAAAATTGAATTATTTTAAATTTAATTAAAATAAATACAAATAAATTTTGTTATTTATTTTCTTTATATTTATTTTTTCTTTCTCTCTTTTACTCTACTATTTTTTTTTGGAGATTTCACATCGACTAGATATTAAGACATTTAATTGTATATAAGTGAAGGCAAACCTCACCCAATAAACTAATTTTATGAGATTGAGTTAGGCTCAAAGTTCATTTTATAATATTTTTTTTCTTTCATTTTTACGTATATATTTGTCCTCCGTTATTTTTCTTTTTCGTTTGTTTGTCTATCTTCTTATATGTTTATTTTTGTCTATTTTTATGTTTATTTGCTTATCTTCTCATTTTTCTTTCGCTCTATATCTTTATTTGTGTATATCTGTCTATTATTTTTCTCTATCTATATTTGTTTATCTATTTATATGTCTATCCTTTTACTTGTTTATGTATCTATTTATATTTTAGTGTTATAAATAGATTAATTAATCAAGAAGTACAAACGTATATAAAACATACTAAATTTAAACAAAAATTCAAAATAATAACTTTTTAATAAAAGTCTATTTGTATAAAAGTTTTGACTCAAATTCTTCTAACATATTCCATAGTTTCTGAGTCTATGGTTTATGGATGTGTATAGTTTGCTGATAAAAAAAATAAAAAAATAAAAAAATGGATGTGTATAGTTGAAAAATTACAATATTTAAAATTAAATTAACATAAGTTTCGAAACTAATAATATAATTTATCAATTTATTGATAGGTTACAACATATTATCTAAGGATAAACCCTAAACATTTATAATAAAAAAAATTATTTTAAAGTTAATAAGATATGATGGAGAAAATGCAAAATAAGATACTTAAATTAATGTAGAGTGTAATCTAAAGGAATATTAGAAACAAATATTGGACAAATATATACAGCATTTTCAACAAATGCAATATGTATTACAACACTTCTAGAGCCTCCACAAAAAATATTGGAGACCAAAGTTTTAAAGGTACTACGATTATAAATGATATTTAATTATCAGAGTCTAATCATTTTTAATTTTTATTTAATTTATCTCACTTCATCCTTTTAATTAGTTTGACTAAGTCCACACTTTAATTAGTTTTCCGGTAAATTTTGTATTTAGTTTGTGAACTTCACACTTTTAATTAGTTTGACTAAGTCCACACTTTAATTAGTTTGACTGTAAATTTGTGTTTGTCTACATTATATTGATGCAACACTTTTATTTATATTATAAGTTTGAGATGAAATGTCTTTGAATGTTATTAGAAATTACAAATAGTTTTGTTAATCAAATTGTTAATATAGAATAAATTTTTTTATTTTTAAAACAAGTTGCAACTAAATTAGTGACTAAATTTTATATTAATTTTTAGAATTTTGCAACAATATATTTGCAATCAGTTCTTGAACAATTATTTTAAAAAAATAACCACTAAAATTTTAGTCACAAACATTTTTCACACTTAAGATGCCAATATCCACTACAGGTTTACCCTGGGTTGCGGTTTCCCTCGCTAAACCATTCCGGGGTTTTTTTTAAAAACCAGGAAAAGGCTTTCATAACCTCCGTAAAATAAAAACCCAAGCAACCACAGTTAATATTGCAAAGAAAGCACATCAACCAGGATTTGAACCCAAGTCCTTCCAATAACCAGGGAAGAGTTAACCACTAGACCAGAGAAGTTCTTTAATCATATTATCATTTTTATTTTACTTATTATTATTAACATAATTTATACATATTAATATTATATTAACATAATTTATACATATTAATATTATATTAACATAATTTATACATATTAATATTATATTAACATAATTTATACATATTAATATTATATTAACATAATTTATACATATTAATATTATATTAACATAATTTATACATATTAATATTATATTAACATAATTTATACATATTAATATTATATTAACATAATTTATACATATTAATATTATATTAACATAATTTATACATATTAATATTATATTAACATAATTTATACATATTAATATTATATTAACATAATTTATACATATTAATATTATATTAACATAATTTATCCATATTAATATTATATTAACATTATTAATATTATTATTATAATTAATATTATATTCATATTATTAATATTATTCATATTATTAATATTATTCATATTATTAATATTATTACTATTATTATTATTATATTATTATATTATTATTATTAATATTATTATAAATATTATTATTAATATTATTATTAATATTATTATTAATATTAGTATAATATTATTATAAATATTATTATTAATATTATTATAAATATTATTATTAATATTATTATAAATATTATTATTAATATTATTATAAATATTATTATTAATATTATTATAAATATTATTATTAATATTATTATAAATATTATTATTAATATTATTATTAATATTATTATAAATATTATTATTAATATTATTATAAATATTATTATTAATATTATTATAAATATTATTATAAATATTATTATTAATATTATTATAAATATTATTATAAATATTATTATTAATATTATTATTAATATTATTATAAATATTATTATTAATATTATTATTAATATTATTATTAATATTATTATTAATATTATTATTAATATTATTATAATGAATAGTTTCCAGTGTATGATTCTTCAAAATTTGATACTGCAAATGTAACCAAAAAATAAATTATGATGATGTATATATGTGATAAGTTAATGTCACTTCACATTTACAACTTATTTTTACTTATTGAAATTCATAAAAACAATCTTTAAGAATTGAATAATAATTTCAATTAATGAAGTGCCTTCTAACTTCAATTAATGAATCAACTTCTAAAACCTAAGTTCAAAGCATATTTAAATATGTATACCAGTTTAGGCTAAACTCACTAAAAAATTTAATTATATCTATTTATTAAGAATTGAGAAAATATATTTTATTGATGTTTTACAATAAATTTTTGACACTTAAAAAAAATTAAAAAACTCTATTATTTTGATGAGATTTTAGAATAAATATTTAGAATTTAACGAAGGTTTTAAAATAAACCTTTGGAAATTAACGAAGGTTAAAAAAATCTTTGTTATTTTATGGAGGTTTTAAAATAAACCTTTGTAAATTAACAAAGGTTAAAAAAACCTTCGTTATTTTGTGGAGGTTTTAAAATAAACCTTTGGAAATTAACGAAGGTTAAAAAAACCTTCGTTATTTTGCGGAGGTTTTAAAATAAACCTTTGGAAATTAATAAAGGTTAAAAAAACCTCTGTTATTTTACTGAGGTTTTAGAATAAACCTTTGGAATTTAGCTAAGGTTAAAAAACCTCCGTTATTTTGTTGAGGTTTTAGAAAAAACCTCCATTAATTAAATCAATTCCTAAGGTTATATTAACCTCCACTAAATAACCTCTATTAAAACTTTTTTTTCTTGTAGTGATCATTCTAAACAATAATTTAAAAGTTGTAAAAAAAATATAGTCACTAAATAGTAATAACTTTAAAATTGGTTGTAATTAAATCAAAACTAGACTTTTAGAGACTTGATTTGATTACTAATTTGATCAATAATCTAAATAGCAAGAAATCTTTTAGGTTTGCTAAATACCATTTTTGTTGTGCTACAGTACTTATCTAAACTTATTAGATCATTTCTTAGTGAATGCTTTTATTTTAACAAATATGAACAAGTAATTGAATTAATGTATTGTTTATGAATTATTTAACATGTGTTTTATAAAGCATATGTATAGTTAATCTCATCAAAACCTTCAATCGTTTACATTGAAGTGCAAGAAAGTCTAAGTAACTTGGAATCTATTAAATATGATAGCATGATGTGTAATCAAGTCATAACTAGAAACTTTATTATACATAAAATTAAATATATTTGGTTAGAGTTGATTTATATGAATTGATCTTAATTATTGACATCCAATAAGACATATTTATATAATAAAATATATAATTTCAACAATGTTCAAAAATATATTTAAAGAATAAATTGATATGAAACTTAATCAATAACGTAAGCATTGAAAAATCAAAATGACTCATTTATGTCAAATATTCTTGCAATACTTACTTGTTTATAACTTGCATTATTTATAAGGAAGAACAACCTTCTATACATAATGTTATATGTGAAATTAAAATTAATATTAAAAAAATCCATACAAAAGATTAATGATCTTATTATCAAGCACAAAGAGATATCATCGTTGAATATTATACTAAGCAATGATCATATTCTCAGTGTCTGTTAGAGCAAAAGTTCAACATCTTATAGTTTTGACAAAGTGTTTAAAAACCTACAAACATGAATCAATGCAGTTGTTTCTGACAGACACATAAGAAAAATAACATATCATAAAGGTGTATATGATAAGAGTACTATGTAGACTATCCACTCAATTTGATAGATGGTCAAACAATAAGTACAACCAATACTCTAAGCTGACATGTACTCAAAGAATATTTCTAAACTTTAAGTTTGTGATTTAAAGAATGTCTTCACCATCTTTTGTAAAATAAATCTGCACCAAATAGAAGTTTCATTCAAATATCTCTTCAAATTCGAGTTAGAGATGTAATCATTTTGCTTTTGATTCAATGCATCATTGCATTACTGTTTCAACCTCCTACATGCTCATTGTAGATCGTCCACAAACACAGGTACACTTTCATTTCTACAAGGGTATAAAGGTTGTTTACCCAAAAGGCACCACGCCTTTATTGATGATACTTAAAAAAGGGAGAGAATTATAAAAGGAACATCCACTTAGGAAAAGAAGGTAGATGGAGAAAGGTGAGCATGCACTTAAAAGAACATGAAGGCATCATGAGATTATGTCTGTCTAAGGGGGAGAGGAAAAAGGATAAAAAAACATAACCAATAGATGATACTAACATGATAATGTATGCTTTCCAAAGTGGAGTCTGAAAAGAAAAAAAAAAGAGGTTACTGAAAAAGAAGAGGAAATCAACACTCAAGTTCAATGGAAGATGTTTGTTTAAGGGGAGCCTGCAAAAGAAGAAGAAGAAGCTCAAGTCAAGAGGAACTTTCAACCATGGAAAAGGCACATAAGTTACCATTGATGAGTTGCAAACATTTTTCAAATTCTACAACTCAAAGGGAGCATCTGATATTGATGAGTTGTATATTTTGATGAATCGTGCAACTTAAAGTTGATGACAAAGAAGATGTGGTTTAACGCTTGAACCCAATGTTTCTTTTATGAACTATTGCTATGTAATTACAAAATGTTCATTGTTTTAAACACCATAAAAAAAGGGAGAAGATTGTTAGGGAAAAAGTCCAACACCCCGTGGTTTTGCCTAACTCCTTAAACTAACAAAGCATGAACCAATGTAGTTGCGTCGGGAAGATGCTGAACGAAAAGATCAAATCATACAGGTGCAAGTTCTTTGTCTGACAGTTGATAAGAGCAACATGCAAATTACCCAAAAATGTAATAGATGATTGATGATGATTAGATGATACAAAGAATATTCCTTAGGCTTATGTCTATGATGTAGATAATGGTGTTCACTACTTATTTCCAAGATATCCACGCGAACAAAGGCTTCATTCAAATATCTTTTGGGATTCAAGATAAAATTGTAATGTTCACCAATTATCCTAACAAAAGTAATATTCAACTCTAGCTCAATTATCTGTATTGTACAGTGTGCAATTTTACCTTTTTTTAGTGTAAAAGGTTCTACTATCGAAGAAGATAAGTACTGCTAGCTCTTACAGAGGTTGCATGAAGAAGAGAAACACAATTAATATTGGCTAAAGCTCATTTAATGCTTCTTAATGTTCAAGTTCATCAGACTATAGATGAAGAAGAAAACCTCTAAATGAGTTCAAAGAAGATGAAATAAAAATGGCTACATTCTTTGAGCCTATACAAAGACATGCTTTGAAAAGAAGAACAAGAAAAATAACCATTATTGTCAAGTATTGAAATTCTGCTGAATTTTTTGGTCATAAAAAGTTTTGTAAGAACATTGTTTGTGTTTGTTCTAGAAAACTAGTGTAAAGAGCCTAAACCTTGTATACGTTGAAAGATGCTACCTTTTCTTATGAGCGTAAAACGTGATTTTGATAAAAAAAAAAAAGGCATTGTATTGATCACAAAAGTGGTTTATGAAATAGTACTTGGGTTGAGCCAAAAGTGACTTGTGAAAGAATACTTGAGTTAAGTCAGGAGTGACTTGTGAAATAATACTTGAGTTAAGTTAGAGTGACTTGTGAAAGAATACTTGAGTTAAGTCAGGAGTGACTTGTGAAAGAATATTTGGTTAAGCTGAAAGTGACTTGTGAAAAGAATACTTGAACGGGATCACCCAGAAGTGAATGGGAGTGGAAAAAGTACTTGATTGCACTTCACAATGATAGTTTGCTCAGTGGAACTTGATTGGTTGGTTAAGAACTAGACGTAGTCTTTGCTATCAGTCGAGCCAATATTAAAATATTGTGTATACTATTTCCATCTCTTTGTAAATTGTATGTTATTTACTTGTAACTAACGTAAGAAGGTGAAGCTTTTAAATCTATGTTTGTGAAAACATGTGCCAGTTCATTTGACTTGAATTAAACATATCATCTAACTATGTAGTATCAGAGGATACTTGTGAAAAGATGCAAAAAATTTCAAAACACAATTCAACCCTCCTTCTTGTGTTTTCATGTTTTCCACAACGTCTATATATTGATCAAAGTTTCAAGTGTTCATCACCAAAGAACTATAGGATATACAAGTATTTTAAACTTAAATATAATATGTCTTTGTGAAAAGTGTTAAACTTTGTATTCTTCACGTTGCGACACAACCCATTTGTGAGAATTTTTGCCATATTCTCTCATTGAGAGTTTACCTTTGTTACCATCAATCATATATTTTTGTAGCACAAAGTGACAACTAAAGAATACTCATGTTCTCAGTCTCATGAAAATTGAGAAGGGATAACTAGAATTGGTTTGTGTACTCGTGTTTGTAATTAAGTTTTGATTAGTAGAATCATTTGGGAATGTCAAGATGAACTGGATGTAACATAAGAGTTGTGGGTAAACTATTATAAATTGCTATGTTGTTTTTTCTTATTCATTAAACAGTCTAACTATTTGTGAAAAGAATCTTGAGTTCTGTTCAACACCCTTTTAGAGCTAATCCACATGAGGGAACTTAGAAGTAAAGTTATTTATCTTAAGGTTTGACAATTAACATTGTAAAAAGTCACATGTTTTGCTCTCATAGTTGAGGTTGTTGTAAGTGTCTGCACAACTCTTCTATGAAACATTAAAACATATCCTGATGTATATTTATGATGATATGAACAACCACCATGATGTAAATTAGAATAGTCCATTACCTCAAGATAATCAGACTTCCTCTAAGTAAGCAAGTGTTCCTTGGTATCATATAAATACCTCAATGTTCACACCAAGTTTGTTTAAGTACTTCCAATGCACTTTAAGTGTTGAAAAAAATATCAAGAGGTGCACATACTTAAACACACGTATGACTGCCAGTAATAGAAACATATGAGACTTCTCTATTTCAACTTGTTTTTAACTCTTTAGGATATTGGATGTTAGAAAGTTTTTTACCCTTTTAAACATGTAAAATACAAGAATTACACTTTTTTTCCATATTAAACATGCTTAAAATATTTTCAAACATAACTTTTCAAAGACAAAGCAAGAACACTTGTTTAAAAAGTCCTTTCAAACCAAAAAAGTTATCATCAATTTACAAGAAAAAAATAACAAACTTACTCCAACTCTTTTTTTTAAAAAAAAGATGAATTGATCAATTACATTTTCTTTAAAAATTGAGATAGAAAATAGTCTCATCAAATTTCAAGTATCATTGTTTAAAAGGTTGCTTCAATTCATAAATGAAATTTCTCAATTTACAAATCAAGTGTTTTTTACTTTTTTTTTTCTTTTTAAATCTCTGAATTGATATAGCTACACATCCTAGTAAAAAGTCACCATTTTAAATAAAAAAGTTGTTTTAACATCTATTTTATAAATCTCTAAGTAAAATGAGCCACCAAAGCCATCACAAAATAAAAATATTTAGCAGAAACAGAAAGGAAAAAAAAGTCTTTACAATAAAAAATTTCTCTTTACTTATACCACTTATCAACAAATATAGGACTACCTTTCTATTTTATAGTTACATACTTTTTTTATCTTAAAACTCATTTACACTGGTCATAGGAAAAAAAAAGTCATAAAATACACATTAGAAAAAAATTATTAAATAAAAATTAATTTCATATAAAAAATAATTAGTTATTACATTGATTAAATTATTTATTATTTTAAAAATTAAAAAATTTACTATATGTAAAATAATTTTTATTATTAATAAAATTTATAAACTAGTTTCTAAATTGATATATAATTAGTTATTAATGTTTTAACTATCAACTTTAGAATCTAAAGTAGTTTAAAACTAAAATCTTGGTAGTTAATTAAATATCAATTTAAAAAATAATTTATAAATTTTATTGATAATATAAACTAATTTAAATATTAATAAATTTTGATAATTAATTATTTTTTTATCTAAAATTAATTTTTATTTAATAAATTTCTTTTAGTGAAAAAGAAGAACCAAAATCATCTAACACAAAAATATAAATTAAATTTCTTATAAAAGACATAGTTATATTATTCAAATTCAAAAACTTGTATTCCTTGTTCTCAAGACAATTCTTAAATTTTCTATTTATACTTCACATTGCATTTTGATTTTGGGTAATAAGATTTTTCTCCAAATTATTACCAAAGTGATCTCCATAATGTAAATTATATCTTCCTTCTTAAGTGAATTTCCTAGTCTTAATATTAAAAAAAACTTATTATTACACGAGACACACTTTACACTACGAGACTTTCCATTTTTTATAATTTACACTTTCTTAATGAGTATGATTTCATCAAACCAACATTATGTTATGCATTATATGAAGTATCAAAACATCAAACTGAGATGCAAGAGATTCAAACACATATCAAAATAAGAAAATATTCATATTCATGGACTTTTAGGTTGTTGTACTAAATTCACCACCATTTTCATAAAATGTTCACCTACTCCACTATAAATAGTGTTTTTCACAAAGATAGAGAGCAAGCCCTTTTCAACTTCCAAACTTTAATTTCTCACCAACAACATAGACAAATTCTTTTACATTTTAAATATCCCAAACATTATCCTTAATTGTCTTATTTTTGTGGCGTGTCTCATTGTCACCAAACACATCACTTGTCGTATTTTAACTCATTAATAATATAAAATATGTCAATAGAGAGGCTTTTCTCCTATGATTATCCATACAAGACAAAGCAATAATAGTTTTGGATAAGAATTGGTCAATAAATATACAAGAAGGAACTAAAATTTCAAAAAGAACACTTATTCCATTGTAATTATGCTTAAGGATCCAAAACTACAATGCATAAGAAAATTTCCATAAAGATAAACCATTTTCTTATAGTTAATATCGACAAGATATTAAAAACTCTAAGACCGTAATATTAAATAAATTCCACCATCATATAAATTATATTAGCAAGGACAATTAGACACGATGCATGTAATATTCAATACAATTTTAGTAAAAAAAATCATATTTAATCCCACGATAGCTGAAAACTATTGAAACAAAGCATGAATTTATTTCACCATAAGGTAATATTCTTAATCATAAGTAATGGCAATATTTAATCAAATTATGTAATCTTGGAATCAATTCAAATATATGTCAATTAGAAATATCAATGTGAAGCATTGATACGTGAAGCATTTTTCAGGAATCCATTTTTTTTTCTCTCGCACCCATAGAACAACAGATTTTATGTCCAAATCAACTAGAATCGAGATTCTGCAGTGGATATACAGGAAAAAGAAAAAAAGATATCAGAAAAAAAAATTGGAGAATGATTCTATGTGAATCTAGAAATGAAACCTTCAACAATTTTATAAAGTCACAAGTTAAACCATGTTTTGATGTCAATTTTCCATTAGAGAGACTCTTCTATTCCAATGTACATCTTGATGAAGTATCATTGAGAGTGTAGATTAATTATCAATAGAAATTGTATATAGCCGAATACACTACTATGCTATGGCCAAACCCTCTACAACCAAGTATATCTTGAGAAACTTCTCCAATAACATGCTTAACATGATTATTGTATAAAATATTTGTCTAATACTAGAGTTAATTTGGTAACTTGTGTTAAACTAGATCCAATAGTAGAGATCCATGTTGACACTATAAAAATACACTTCAAGACAAGACAAATGTACGCATTTTAATAGTATTTAATACTTCAATCACTGAATACAAAATTCTAACTTGAATGTCGAAGGATCTTATGCAGGTACTCCTAACGTCGATCGAAGACCAACAATAAAAAATTAACGATCAACGATCGAATACTGACGACTCACCATATCTAGAAGACCATAAATTATACTTGATCGTGAGTATCCTTTCCGGTCCATACAAAAATATAAATATTTATTTTAAATCAAATATTTTTCATTCACTTGCAATAGGGTTTTATAATAATATGAACATTAACTTAATAATCAGACCATTGAAACTAATAATAATATAAATTTGTATTTATTATATTTTAGCATCAAATTAATATGAATTTTTAGAAAAATAATAACCCTAGGTATCATGTTTAATAAATAATTCAACAAACACTAGTACAAAAAATGCTTATAACATCGGTTGTAGAAGACATGTATCACTGGTGTAAAATGTCAATTACATATAACATTAGTTGTAAAATCCAATGTAATATGTACCAAAATTTGAATAAAATATTCAAAAATATGTGCTTCAAAAGACACATATAACACTGGTTGTGACTTCCAACTAGAGTTATATGTGCTCCAAAGTCACATATTAAACTTTAAACCCTAAACTCAATATCATAACGTTC
Source organism: Phaseolus vulgaris (assembly GCF_000499845.2). NCBI lineage: Eukaryota > Viridiplantae > Streptophyta > Magnoliopsida > Fabales > Fabaceae > Phaseolus > Phaseolus vulgaris. Next base: position 48,080,377 of record NC_023749.2, read on the forward strand.
AACATATAAAAATTAAAATATCAATTCAAAAATTAAAATATAATACATTATATTTCAAATATAATACATTATAAAACACAATACACATTACGTTATAAAATTTTAAAAACTTTGTTTTTTAATCTGAAAATTACATTGAATCAAAGTTAGTTTAGAGTACTATTATACTAGTTTCTGTATTATCTTATAAAATAAACGTTATCCTTTATTAATTTTCTAATTCAGAAGATGAAAATTGGTCAAAAGTTAAGCAATTAAAATATTGATCCAAGCATTGACTTGCGAGGAAAAAAGAACATGCAGCATGTGCAGTCAAAATAATAATTTCGATGAAATTCTCGCCACAACATTATTTAAAAAGACAGAAATCAATGAATTATAGTCTAATGAAGCTGATTTTCTGGAATGATTTTCCATCTATTTAGAATTAAATACATAGAAGTGATACCCATTAATTGCCTTTTCTAAAATAAAGCAGTGAAAAAAAAATTACATCATTTAAATGAACTAATTTATTTTATTCTTTTTCAATAAAAAAAATAATTACTTTCTTATTCCATGTTGTTAAAAGAGAACCTAACCGTCATAATTGTGCTGCCATCACTGCCACCAGGTTGACTGCAAAATCTTTCACTCTTCAAAATATTTTAGCTTGATATTTAATTCATATGTCGATAATTCAAAGAAAAACTCATTAGACATATATTTAAAACCAACTAGTTAGTTATGTGTATTTTTTAATGATTTGGAGCTAAATTTTCATTTTCTTTGTGTTTTATAATAAAACTTATGTCTGAAATTCTTTTACTGGCGTAAAGGGTCTCAAAGATTCAATGAACTATTCATTTTCATAAAGAAGTTTGGTGTCTTTTTCTCTCTATTGAACTCTACAATTTAACCAAGGAATCAAAATGGTTGTATCTCTAAGATGTGATTCTTCTTGTAACTCTTTATGCTCACTATCCATTTTTTCATTTTTTCTGCTCTTTCTACAAATTGCTCCATAAGCTTGTTATTTATTGATGGAAAAGTTGTTTTAATGTGTACAAGTTTGTGAATAAGGTAACATAAGTTATAATAATACTTTTTATTCATACAATTTATTCGAGATTAAATATCTCCTACCAAACTGCTCCAGCCTGCTCTCACTTTAGTTGTTCTTCCTGATGTCTGAGAGGGCGGGATACCTAAAAATATACCTGACGCTCAAATTAGTTGAGGTTAATTTTGGTAGTCTAACCGTTCAAGATAACATCATTTTCTACCATGAGGATCTCCTTTTATTTATATTATTCTGGTGGGTTTTATCTGGTCAGAAAGGTTAAATAGACCCAATAGACGTTTAATCACGCTTTATAGTCCCTAATAAAGATTAGCGTTCCTAACCTTAGATATGACGTGGATATTGCTTTCTGTCGAGACCCTGCTAAGTCGCCAAGGTATCTGACCATTCGAGCTTGTTGCTGATGCGTACACAAGATGGTCTTTAACTTGTTTTAGGTTTATTCATATTGAAAGTCAGACGTTTAACCCTCACTTACTCCTGATATAACACTTGTTATCTTTATGTTGTGTGATTAATCCACATAAAATAATTTATTTTTATACTAGTTATCTTTATATTAAGTTTGAAAATGACATAATTTAACCTAATTAACATTTTAATAATTAACATAAGAAGTGAAAGATAAAGTTATTAATAACCTGAGGTATTAAAGTTCATTATTAAAATGGTCACGCTTATTAATTTTATGATCTTTGGGACCATTTACATTTTAGGAGAAGCATTGTCGGCATCATTCGTTTGGAAGCTACTTCATGTCAACATGCTGCGAAACACAGGACAATGGTGTCTATATATAATCTTTGTTTAGGTTAAATATTTTTTTAATCTCAAAAATTAGTTCCTATATATTTAAAGTGATTTTTAAAAATGAAGTTAGTACTTTTGATATCCAATATTAATACATATGTTAATTTGACAGTGTTGCAACTTTATTTTTCTAAATATAAGATATTTGAAAAATATTTTATACCATTAATTAAGAAAATAAAATAAATGTTAAATCCTAAATCCTAAATTTTAAAATCTAAATTCTAAATTTTAAATCAAATTAAATAGACCGTTAGATTTTAATGTCATTTATCGAAAGTTATAGATATATTAATTATTAGGAGTTAGATTCGATAAAATTATTCAAAATTTAAAAAAAACAATAGAATATCTACTAATGATCAGTTAATTAAAATACAAACTTTAAAAGTTAAATAATATTAATTAAAATTTAAAATATAATATAATTGACTAAAATTTATAAAATGCATCTCTTATTATATCTAAGAAAACTCAATTTGAAAGTTATGGTTTGAAATTATTTAAATAGATTTAAAAATACTATTTTTTTAAAATATATTAATTTTAATACAGACTAGATTTAGAGATATAAAAGGTGATTTAATCTTAAATAAACTGCTGCAATATAACCAAATAATAATTAATATTTACGTTTTGGGACTATGCTGTTGTTGAATAGTCGTAAGAGTGTGCTACAAGATGGTGGCATTATTCTATTTTATTTTTGTTTAACAAATTGCGATCTTATTCTATGAAACTTGGTCAATTCCTCATCTATTTTTTTCAACTCATGGAATAATTTTATAATTTGTAATAAAAAAAATGAAGCAATTATGCTTTTGTGTATCAAGTGCCAGTCATGCCTTTGAGTTGTCATGAAAAATAGGTTATGCCATGCCTTTCGAGAATATTATAAAAGCATATCTTATATTTTGACCATGTCATGAAAATGGTTATTAATTATATATGCATATCTACACTAATTAATTAGTTGTACTATAGTTATATTAAAGTGGTTAGGCATCATATCAACATTAACATATTAAATGCCTAACCATAATTAAGTCATAGTTTAATATTGCATCCAGCTAAATTTGAGTAACATATTTTCATGCAAATTTAATCAACAATATTGCAATACATATTTTTTTGAATAGTGAAATTAAATAGGAGTTGTCATTTTAGTTACCTCTTAATCCACTAAATACCATTTATAACACTTCTTAGTTACTAAATTTTCTAATAAGAGTAAAAGCCTAATAGAGTTAGCAAGTTTTGAAATACCTAATATCTTGAGTTAACAACATTAATATTATCGATAAAAAAAATAAGAACATAGGTTATTTCAATTTCTTAATCTTTACTAACATATTTGTTTTAATATATCTAAAAAGTTTGATATGGTTCAGGAATTAAAAGTAAAAGTACTAAATAAATATTTTACCCTACTAAAAATAAAATAAAATAAAAATTATCATACCATAAATTATAAAAAGAATTAAAAAATTAAAAAAATCATGTTTACATCCTCTTCCTATTAGATGAGATTTTCTTTTACCTGGTTGGGTTAAAATTAATATTGTTAGTGCTGCTAGGGGTTCTCCTAGTCTTCATAATAGATATGAAAAACTTGCCTTGATTATTATGGAAAAATCAAATTTAGGATTTCTCACATTTTTCGTGAAAACAATGCATGTGCTGACAAACTTATAAAGTAGGGTTTATCCATGAGAACAATTTCACTAATATAATAGGTTTCAATTTACTCTATTCTCGGAATTCTTTACGGTATATATTACCTAAATATCACTTTTTTTTAAGTTTTTTATATATGGATTTTGGTCTAGTTCCCTATATTTGTTTGTATTTCTTTTTTTTAATAATATTTTTTTTATGTAATGTCATATGATTGTTGATTTTAAAGGTATCAGCTTAACTTCTATGTCAACTTTCATAACAATACTTAATAAAATAGCTTTTAAAAAATCATGTTTAAAATCCGTTTTAAAAATATTATGCTCTATAAATATGATTTTAATATTATTATTTTCCGTAATAGAAATTATATTTAATATTATTTTATACTAAAGTAGTGTATAATAAATATAACTTATATTCTTTTATTCTGAAGTCATTTTTACTAAACAGAAATTTAATAAAAAAAAACTATATTTATTAAATACGATTTTAGTCAAATAAAATAGTAAAAATCATGATTAGTAAACACGACTTAAATGAAAACAAAGTCATATTTATTAAACATAACTTTAATAAAAAAAACATATGGGAGACCAAACAAAAAAAACTTTTGCATTACTTAAAATAAATAATCAAAATTATATTTTTAGGACACTAAAGTCATACTTCCCACACTCTACTTACCAATCAAGGAATCGAATCAGAACCTGAATTTTCCAAAATCAAAGGCCCAAAAGAGTCACTAATCTAAAAAACTATTTTGAAAGATTTGAGATTGATTACATTATATACTAAAGAAAAAAAAAAGTATGAATGTTATATGGTTTTAAAGAAAAAACTGTGACAGTAGGAACTGAAAGAGAAATTGAGTTGCATGTCCTTGAATTGCGCCTAGGGCACATGCAATCTCTTGGTACAAATCGTATCTGTCACAAACTAAAGCATCATCTTCTCAAATGGGAACTCATGTTCATGATCTTTTGTTCAACATGCGAATATTAAATCTTGAAAAGAGAATATAATTGAGAGAAATGTGTTTGTCCTTTTGTGTGCATTATTTTGGGTGAACAATGATTGCAGATCGGAGAAAGTAGGGAAACTGCATGCGCAAGAGAAAAGAAGAAGCTACAGCAATTACTGGTCTCTGATACGATTCACATGACAGCATTTATTTTTCAGTGATATTAATGATTGTTTCATCTTCTGTTAGTTTTGATATTTGGTCCTTTCTTTAGTTCTCAGTCAACAATATACACAGTAGTGGAACATGTTATTTATTGCCAAAATGGGAACTGACATGCCACATGCTAACTTCCCTTCTCAAGATCATACAAATATTTTCTATTTTATTAATTAGCATACTTTAATTCTAATTCAATCCATAAAATCGATTTATGGAGTGAGATTTGTACCTATTTCACGTTGAGATCGAAATGACTTTGATACCATATTACATAGGTCCAACAAACACTTGTTAGGATAAGATCGAAATGACTCTGATACCATATTACAAAGTGACCTTTAAACCTAATTCAACCCCATAAAACCGGCTTATAGGATGAGGTTTGTACCCATTTATATACAATGAAATATTCTTATATCTAGTCAATGTGATATCTCCAACATATTTTTTTTTTCTTTAAAAAAACTGAAATTTTTATTGACTAAAATCTCAAAACTCAATAGAAAATTAAAAAAAAAACAACTAAAAAAGTTTAGTTCCATACAGAGAAAAAAAAAACTAAAAAAACACTTTGAAACTCTGTTTTCTCTCTTTCTTTATATTTGAGATTTTGAATCAGCTAAAATTTTATACATTAATTATTAAAATAAATAAAATTATCAAAATAATATGATTCAGTTGAAATCTAATTTTAATTAAAATTTAATTATATTAAAATTGTGTCTTTTTACATAACTTTTAGATTAAAATCGTATCACTTGATATGATTTATTTATTTTCAAAATCAACCAGATCAATCTTAAGAGAATTTAATATCTCAGAAAAAAAAATCTCTCCAAATAATTAATGCAGTTTTATAGTTATGACTTGACTAAAATCTAGTAGTTAAACTGAAACAGTTCCACATTTACTAGCTCATTTATTTGGGTTGACTCTTGACTTTATGTAATGACTCACCACTAGCTAATTAATAATACTTTGAGAAAAAGTCTATATTAGCTGTGTAGAAATTTTCTATATTATTTTATTCGATGAATTAATTACAATTATGGCTTCGTTTCATGTTTCTTAATTAAAATTTAACATGGTTAATACAAGTTAATTACCCACAATGTAAATGTTTTTTTGCATATAAATAGTTTTGTTTTATGTGTGTAATTGTTATATGTGATTTTGTGGTGATGGTTCTATTGGGCTTTGAGAAAGTAGAATAAAAAAAATTAAAGTAAGAAGTGTGTAGTTTATACAAGGAGTGAGTGACCAAATATGAAAGTGAAGTTTGGATCTTCGACTATCTTACAAAAAGAGTGAAGTTTGGGTCTTTGACTATCTTACAAAAAAGAGTGAAGTTTGGGTTATGACTACCAATAGTTTAATATTAATTATTAAATTTTAATAATCTTAATTATATAATTAAAATAATATTAATTATAAATCCTAAAATTACTTATTAAATTTGTTTACTTTAAAAAACTTGACCAACTTGCAGGGAAATGAGAGTGTGAGAGAGAATGAAAACGAAAGTGATGAAAGCAGTTATGATAAAATTAATATGAAAAGATGTCATTAAATATTATTTTGTGTTAATTTAATCTTTTCTAACAATAGGCAAATTTATTATAAAAACTACTATAATTAGTTTACACCATACCATTTACTAAGTAGATAAATTTTCCTGTAAATCTCACCATAATATAAATGAGATTAGACTACATTTACTTATATTATTTAAATAATGACTCATCAAATAAAAGAAATGAAATATATATACTAGATTTTATCAATATTAAAATAATACATTGTTTCAAAATTTGTATTTAGAAGTTATTTAAATCATAACAATAAATTGAATGTATAAACTAGTTATAATAGAAAGATGAATAAAACACAATTCATTATAAATTTGGATCTTTACATAAATTAGAATTTATCTACAAATTTTACGAATTATATTTTTTTTATAAAAAAAGAGTTACTTATGAATTTTCCATATATAATAACAAAATAGCTTGACGGAAAAATTTCATAAATACAATTTATAGGTAATTTTAGTGAACTGAAGTAGGAAATTGTTACTTACAGATATTATCTATATATGGCTACTTACAAAATCTGGTAATTATGTGCAGATTAAAATTTGTATGTAATTACATACAAATAAATTCGTAGTAATTACATTTGTATTAATATTATAGTTATTATTAATATTATTTATTATTATTATTATTATTATCAATAATGATCTAATAATATTATTATTATTAATATTAAAATTATTATTATTATTGTTTTTATTATTATAAATATTATTATTAATATTATTATTTATTATTTAAAATATAAGTAATATTATTAATTTTATTATTATTAATATATTATTTCCATTAATAATAAGAAGAATAATTATAATAATAATAGTAATAATCATTATAAGAATCATAATAATATATCAAAATATTTGTTTGATGTAGTGGTTAAAAATTTAATGTGTGATAGGACCTAGGTTCAACTCTCTCCTGCGGATTATGCGGGACGGGGTAAAGCGGGTTAGTAGGTTGAAAAATTGAGTTTGTCTCATGTTTTTACTAGTGAGTCGTAGATCGACTCACATGACCTATCCCGCTTTACCACCCTATGTGGTAACACGTTATAGAATTACTCTAATATCTATTTGACAATTATTGAATTTTAGTTATTCAATCCTTCCAAAAGAATTGTAATAGAATGGAAGAAGTTAAGTTCTCCAAGCCAACTAAAGTTGACTAAGTGAAATGCAACATAAATTTTGTTCCATTAGAAGAACAATTTTGTTGATCATTATCATGAAGTAAGAAAGGAAGTTGTATGTGGCCAAGAAGCAACTTCTTGAGCCACTTGTGGCTAATGCTTCAACAACTTCAACAAGTGATAAGGATGCTTCACAGAAACACTTGATGATGTTATTTCTTTGAGATGTCTCATGCTTGATCCCATGAGTTCTAATATGTAAGAACTTGGGAACATACTCAAGTTGTTCTTCTAGAAAGAGTGAAGGCAAGAAGAAAAGGTTTGACAAATCCTAAGCTCTTTCCCACTGCCATATGGCAGAGGCAAACAAGAACAATCTCTCATTCTTCAAATGATTGAGAACATTAATATAGAGATTGGACTTCCCTTCAGACAATGACTTATCCAAAACTTTGATCCTACACTTGTTGCCCTATGGCTTATCTAACTTTGTTATCCATAATTATTAATAATGAAATATTTTTTTATATATATTCTATTGCCAATTTTATCTTTATAAAACAACTAATTTTATTGATTTGATTACCTATAAAAACTGCCTACAATAAATTAAAACTATCCTAAAATGCTATCTAAAAGCTAATAAAAATATTTATTTATTAGAATTTATTTAATGATTTTTTTATTTGTAATAATTAATAATGGGATTTTTTTTTAATTTTTTTATTTACAGCCCATATTATCTTTCTGAACACAATTAATTTTAGTGATTTTATTATGTATAAAAACGTTATATCTGGTGAATAGTAATTATTCTGAAATTTCTGTTGTATAACTATAATATTACGAAAGTTAATTAAAAATGTTTATTTTTAAGATTATTTTTGGTATTCATATTTTTATAACTTACAATATAAAATTTAGTAATATTTTTTATTTTAATAATTATTAAGATATTTAATTTTTTAATTATATGTCTTACTTTTTAGTATCGTATAAAAAGGTGCATACATATGTGTATAAGTCTTATGTAGATATTTCCAGTAGTGCATTATAACATGAACTGTGACAAATTTATTTTATAGTATAGGAATAAATATTTTTTTACATATTTATTTGAAGAGATTAAATTATTTTAGTATTTTAAATAAAAATAGCTATTATAATAGTTACTTGTAATAAAGTCCCTTTGGTGTGAAGTGCCGAAACTAACGCGCATGGAAATGCAGTTAAGTTTTTGATACGTTTGTCTGTTTGTTTTATTCGTTTTACACGTTTTATATGTTTGCATATTATGTTTTATGTGCTTGATGCTTTGCATTTTATATTTTGAGTTTTAATTCATGAATATTTTTATTTATATATGTTTTTTCGTTATTATTTTATTTTCTAGTGTTATAATTACATTTTTTACTGTGCTAGTAATTAATTTTATGAATTCTATAAATTAAGATACGTATATGCAAAAACGAAAGATTATAAAATATTACTGTTAGGAATTATTGGAAAAAAAAATAGTCCTGTTAAATAATCGAATTTTGAATAATAAAAGATAAGTTGTCATACTTTGGGCCTCGACTACTAAGAATGGGTCTGGGAATAGAAATTTGTTGGGCTGTAACAGTTTGGGTTAAGTGCTTTATAAAAAAGAAGACTAACTAATCATGAGGAGCTGATAAAAAAACACTAAGGCAATTGCTTCCTGCACCATATCACTGTATCCAATCATAGGGAAAAAAACGAAAATACCCTTAAAAAAATGGGGTATATATAAAATTACATTCCGGACTCTCTTTTTCGGAACACAATAATCTCTTTCGGATAAATTTTTTTGGAATGTATTATTTTTAATTCTGGATTTTTTATCCGGAATGAGATTTTGATTTTTTTTTTCTGGATTTTTATATCTAGAACACAAAAATCTCTTCCGGATCTATTTTTCCAGAATATATTATTTTCAATTTCAAATTTTTATTTTCGGAATAAAAGGTATTTTCAGAATTTTTGAAATTATGTTGGGTGCAAGTTCAAAAGTGTTGGGTGCAGGAGCATTTGCCAAAAACTAATCATGAGGTACGAGGGTGTTTTCTTTCACTACATGATGGGTGTTTCTTCCTACACCCTTACATTTTGTTTCTTGCACCCATCAAAAATATGAATTGACAAAATTAACTCTAAGGAGGTTTTAAGAAACCAAGCACAACGTTTCCTTCTTCTCTATTGTCATTATTTAGAACAAGTGAGTATTCTCAGTGATTAGTAGGTAGTTTTAGAAGAGTTGTTCGTGGGAGAATAAATGTAATTAAGATTAATTTATTTTTGCCTCCAGAATTGGTAATCCATAATATTTGTGGAAATTGCAAATTCAAAATGAAATAGGGGAGTGCATACATGTTATATACTGAAAACGACAATCTATAACTTGTTCCTGGAAGAGCAGTCCATAACCATTTCAGAATACCCTTTCTGGAACACATTTAAATTCCGGATTTACCATTTTGGAAGTCAAAAAATAAATTTCATAAAGGATATTTTGAAATGGTTTTTTTGTCTTTTGGATTTCCTATTATGGAAACACCTTTTGCTTAGAGAACACTATCTATTCCAGAATCACTCAAAGCTATCAAGAATAATTTGGGTATTTTGAAAAATATAAAGGTTTGCAAGATGAAAAATATAGGGACGCAGGAAGCAACACCCTTACAAGTTCTATGCAGAAGAGTTGAATTTTTGCACCCAGTGTTCTCACTACATAGATGTTTTGGTGTATGTTTAGGGTTTATGTTCTTATTTCTCAAGAAAATTTATATATTATTTTCTTGATTCTTCAAGAGAGTTACAACTTTGTTTTGCATTTTTCATCTTTTAGACGGTTGTTTAAGAATTTTTTTATGAGTGAACAACAAACATTTCAAAACATTGGATGTTAAACATTTTACTTCTATTTTAATAGTTATATTTTCGGGAGATATTTTTGTTTGTGTTCCTCAATTTGTAGGATTTTGAATAGATAATTAGTGGTTTCATCCATTCTATATTGACTCACAACTTCTATCATATTTGTGCGACAAGATTTGAAGATCATCGTTGTTTTCTCTAGTTAAACTTTTAACCTCTAAATAAAAGTTGTATCGCTACAAAAGAAAATTCTTTTAATATTGATTTTTTTTAATAGAGGTTATAATAATATTCATTAAGACACGCGTGTACCGAAATTTTTTGAACCCTGATAACTCTCAACGATTTTTTATTGAAACGCATAAAACTATCATATTTTCTTTTTCAGTTTCTTGTGTTTTTTACACACTTCCACAATTTCGTTTCAAAAAGGTGACTTCTTGTTCAAGCCCTAAAAATTCTCCATCTCTCAAATGAAGCTATAATATATATATTATTTTTCAATTTCTTATGTTTTTTACACACTTCCGTAGTTTCGTTTCGGAGGAGTCATAATGGATTCTTGCTCAAGCCCTAGAAAATCTTCATCTCAATTGAAGCTCCGTCTCAAAATATTATTCCTAACACATTCTTGTTAATAAATTGAATTTTTAGGGCTTGAATAAGAAGCTCCATCTCAAACCCTAGAAAATTCTTCATCTCAAAATGATTAGTTAGTGGATATATAAGTACGGAAGAAAATAAAAAACTAGTTGATATTTTAGTGTATGATGGTGTTTTCAACAAAGTTATATGTAAATAACTTCTCATTCATTATGTAACATGACTAAATAAGTAACTTGAATTTTACTAGTATTAATGTTTTTGACTCTTAAAATCAAACTCAATTAAAATTAAATTATGTGTCTTTTTCTCTCTCCATTTTTTTCTCTCCTTTGTCACAATTGTGCATATTAATTCTTAACGCATGATAGTGAAACAAAACCAGCAATTCAATCTTAATTCTTATACGGTTATGAACCAATTAGTCTTAAACAAAAGAGCAAAAAATATTTATAAGAGAAACAATCTTAAACAAGCTTATCTCAAAATAGTTGTCAATTTAAATGTCATGTTGTTTTGGAGTTTGTAAAAAGTATCAATATACATCCTACAATGATCATTCATAAAGACTCATAAGTGATTGGTAAGTAGTTCACATTTTAAAAAATAAATTTGTTGTATTTGAATATATCAAAATAAAGATTCGAGTTAATTACTCTACATGTTCCAAAACAAGTAAAATGTTCTTCATCCTCAAAAAGGAGTCAATTAAATTATCAATCTCTTTAAATATAAATTATTAGATTTTCATGTTTCAGAAAATTTGTGTACCTACTTACTTTTCAATATCTTGAAAGATAATTAAATCTAATTATTTCAAGGATTTGCACTCAGAGTCAGTAGACAATGAGTCAACTATAAATAAACACAAATGATAATAAATACAACACTACTAAAAAATAATTAAATAAAAACTAATTTTAGAGACAAGAAATAATTTTTTATTATATTGACTAAATTAGATATTATTTTAGATACTTAAAAAAATTATTAGTATCTATATAATTAGCTACCAAAGTTTTAACTACCAATTATTTAGATTCTAAAGTTGGTAGTAAAACCTTGATAGTTAATTAGATACTAATTTAGAAACTATTTATCAATAATAGAATAATTTAGATATTAATAAATTTTTTAGTCTCTAAAATAGTATTTAATTTAGTTAATATAACAACTAACTATTTTTTTTAATAACCTTCGATGGAGGATGAATTGTTCGTGGGATATGAGTTTTGATAGATAAAATATCTTATTATTGAATGAATGTCCTTTGACATTCAAGTGAGAAAATAAATAAATGAAAGTTAGTAGCTAAAAATTTGGTAATTAATTAGATACCAATTTAAAAATTATTTATTAATAATAAAAATTATTTTTAGATACTAATAATTATTTTTATCTCTAAAATAATATCTAATTTAATTAATATAGTAATTAATTACTTTTTTTCTCTAAAATTAATTTTTATTTAATGATTTTTTTTTATCCTCGACGTGGTAAACAAAGGTATCAACCAAACTTCCATATCCACTAATTAATCATTTACATCTCAACATTTTTATAAGGAAGTCATAATTCATAGTTCATAGATTTATGCACTCCAACCAACATTTAATAATTCCTAATTTATAGTTTCATAAATATTTTTTTTGTCTTTTGTTAAGTTTTATTAACACCTGAATTCTTAACACACGTTACCAATTTAGATTATTTGGCTTTTTTTTTATAAGTTAAGTAGTGAAATTGATACTTGATGTCATGCCATCCACTTGAACTTAACTAACTTTGTAATAACTTTAAGTTCCTAACTAAACTTTGTTATTTTATTCATGTTATTTAAGTTTAACCCTTACTTACCTACCCTTCTATAACAAGAAACGTTGTAAAATTAAATTAATGAAATATATATAGAGATTTTCTCTTCTTACGAAAAAATCAAATATGTCACATCTAATAAAATTACTATTAATCAATTATAGCATAATAAATATAGTCAATATAAATAACACCTTTTATATCACTTACTATCGATATCATGATAAGAATAGAGAAGAAAGAAAAAAAATATTAATAATTAACGTATGTACAAGAACAGTGAAACACAAAATATTAAAAAGACAAGACAAATACCGTATATTCCAAAAGAAGATCGATGTTAACTGTCTAACCTAAAGTTGACCGTCTAATACGGAATAGATAATCTAATACTGAATATACCCTGTTCTCTAATCATGTGTAAAGTGTCTAAAAATTAAGTAGACATTGATTGTCTAATCCTAATTAAATCATCTAACACAACATTAGAACATAATATCTAGCTTATTTAATTTAACACAAACCATCTAATACAAATTGTCTAACCCAAAACATAAAGTTAAAGATTTTATTCATATTATTTAAGTTTAACCCTTACTCGCATACTTTTTTATTACAAGAAACATTAGTGCAAAAAAGCCCAATTACGACATCAAATATACATCGGTTTTATTGTCAAACGTTATCATCGAAATGCGGTGACATTTTTGAAATTAAAACGCGTGAATAAACAACGTTTCCTCACATAATTGTCGTTTATTCCCATGTGGGAGAATAAACGACAGTTTCACTCCACAACCACTGTTTATTCGTGTGAATTATATAACGATTTTAGTAAAATCGTTGTATATTCGCATATGCTTAGGTATAAACGACGATTTTACCTAAGAACAATTGTTTATACCACCATTTTTTACCCTAAAATAGGGCGCTCCACTTACCCTTTTCATTCTCGTTCTTGATATTTCATCTTCTTCGCGACTTCCTTCCTCTTCACTGCACTCACTGTTGCATTCTTCCTCTTTCTTTGTAAGTACTCACTGTTGCATTCTTCCTCTTTCTTTGTAAGTTCACACTCATTGCTTTTTTCAGTTCATTAATGGTTCTCATTAATGGTTCATTTTGGTACTGTTTTTTGCTGCAGTTTTGGTGTTGTTTTGGTGTTGGTTTTATGATGTACAAATGCTGGTTTTCTACTGCAATTTTGGTACTGTTTTTAGCTGGTTTTATGCTGTATAAATGTTGGTTTATGCTGCAATTTTGGTTTATGCTGCAATTTTGGTTTATGCTGCAATTTTGGTGCTGGTTTGGTGTTGTTTTGATGTTGTTTTTGTTGCAGTTAAAGTGCTTTTGATGTTCTTTTTGGAGCCTAGGCACTGATGTTTTTAGGTTTAGTAGCAAGGTGTTAAGCATAGTTTGTTTGAGTGTGTATCCTTGTTCTTTGAGGATGTTTGTAGTCATTTGTTATGCAGATGATCTCTTTAGTTTAATGTTCTTTTTTATTATGTTAAAACAAGAGCCAAAGGAACCTAAATCTTTATGCTTGTTATTCTGTAACTTTCTTTGTATAAGGGTTGAGACACCCCTAAAGTGTTCCCCTTTAATTCATGTGTCTATTGTTGATAAAAAAAATAAAAATTAATGGTTCTCATGGCATTCCGTTCAAGTGCCTTCGTTGTCTCACTACCACCACCGTCGATGCTGCCACCACTGTTTTGCCTGCGTTCTTTTGTTGTCGCTGTCCTTCACCACCATCGCTACTGCAGCAGGTTTTTTTTCTTTTTAAATACATTTTTTAGTATTTATATGAATTCGTATAATTTAGTATTTATTATAAATTTGTATATTTTAGTATTTATGTTAATTTTTATTATTATTAATTTATATTATGTTAATTGTTAGGTTATAATTATTAATTTGTTAGATTATAATTAGAATAATATTATTTAGTATTTATAATTAATTTAATGATTTTTAATTAGATTTTGTAATTACATTATAAATAATTTATTGATTTTTAATTAATATTCTTTATTCAGTTGTTTGTATGATTGAATTTGTTAATTTTATCAAAATATCAATATTAACTTTTAATTTATATTGAATTGTAGTGTAATAAACAACCGAGAGGCTATGAGTGTGGTTACTACTTATGCAATGGATGATTAACATTGTAAGACTAGACATTCAAAAAGATTGGGAGCAGGTAATAATATTTAAATTATTCTTTATAATTCTTTAAAGTATATGTATCTTAACACTAATTTGAACCTTATTTTGTAATGCAGTTCTTTATGGATGAGCAACCACTGCCTTTGGATGCCCTAGATTATGTGAGAAATGTTTGGGCCACATATTTCCTTAATTACTATAACTCTAGGATAGCTAATGAATATATATATATATATATATATATATATATAATTTGCTTCTTTGAATGAATGTGTCTAAATTTATGTTTCTGGTTGGTTGGGTTTTTAAATGAACAAGTTAATTAAGAAAGAAAAATGCATAAAACAAAATGTACTAAAAAAATGTCCATAATTTATACCTCTCAGGAAAGGGGTATAAACGACAATTATGGTTATAACCGTCATTTATACATCAACCATATTCACTTTTTTGAGCTGTGTCAGGGAAGGGTATGAGATGAACGACGTAATTACCATAACCATCGTTTATATCCTTCCTGACACTCTGTATATCTATATTTGATTTTTTTTTATACATTACAGTTGTAAGAAACCATCATCCACATGTGACTTATAAACGACGGTTGAAGAATCGTTGTCTATATCCCAATAGTATAGAACCCGAGCTGATAGACCACAGTCGCACAACCGTTGTCTAAATGCGTCATTGACCATTCTACATTAGTGAGATGCTGTAAAACTTAATTAATAAAATAAAAATAGAAATTTTCTTAAAATTCTTACGAAAAAATCACATACGGCACATCTAATAAAAATTATTTTTCATCAACTATAGCACTATAAATACACTTTATATAAATAACACTTTTTTATGTCCTCTGTACACATAACCCATATAAAAACAGTATTTCACGTCATATTTTTTATATTAATTACGAACAACTGATGTAAATAAAGTTAAGAAAAAATATTACCTCTTAATTTTACTTCAGTATTTTAATTGTTATGTAAAATGATATTGATAAAATTACGTTTAATTTAACCCAGGAATCAAGTGAAATATAAATAAATATATATCATGTACAATTTTGAAAACTATTTTACAGAACTGTTAGTTTTGAGTGATCCAAAGCTGCAAACCTAAAAATACATGCACTAAATCCTGTTCATGACAAGTAAGAAACAGAATTATTACATGAAAGTTCATCTTCTTGTTGTGGCAAAGAGGCTAAGATTTCTGCTCTGATGTTTCCAAAAGACAGAACCAACTGAATTTATCTCTTGTCCTTCATTCCAAATGGAGTGCATGGAATTTTACATTTATCTCAGGTTGTTCTACCTTATGTTGGTAATCATTGGTCGAAAATATTCATTAAGATATGCTTCCTGAATTGGCACAGAAAGAATCTCTTCTGTTAATGCCATGAAAGGTACCTTTGCCAACGATGTTCAGCTCTCATCCTTGCTTGGCCCAGCAGAAGATGTAAGACTGTGTTGGGAACACACGACAAATGTAATTATGATCAGAATAAATACATTAAATGTAAATATATATGAAAAATAAAGTTGGAATTATATGAATTTATTTCAAGGGTTCGAGGTTTCATTTATCTATAGATATATGCTTAAATTATATCAAATTCATATATTGGAAATGATTTTTTTTCCTGCAAACTACAATTTCAGTCATCACTACAAGAAAATCATGAAATAGAAACCAATTTTTAGAGACCAAAATAATTAGTTGCAATAGTAACTAAATTAGAAATCATTTTAAAAACTAAAAAAAAATGATTTATAAATTAGTTTCTATTATTGTTAAATAGTTTATAGATTGGTATCTAATTAGCTACCAAGATTTTAACTACCAATTATTTAGTTTCTAAATTTGGTCTCTAAAACCTTGGTTGCTAATTAGATATCAATTTAGAAACTATTTAACAATAATATAAACTAATTTAGAAACCAAAATTTTGTTTAGTTTCTAAAATATCTCTAATTTAGTTACTATTGCAACTAATTATTTTGGTCTCTAAAAATTGGTTTCTATTTCATGATTTTCTTGTAGTGCATATTTAAATATTTAAAGTTTATTTTTTACACTACAAGAAAATTAGTAAATAAAAACTAATTTTAGTGACAAAAGATAATTAGTTACTATATTAACTAAATTAAATACGGTTTTAGACATTAAAAAGTTATTGGTATCTAAAGTGGTTTTTTATTATCAATAAATAATTTTTAAATTGGTATGTAATTAATTACAAGGTTTTAGCTAACAACCAGTTTATAAATTTTATTAATAATAATAATTATTTACTTTAAATCCTAATAATTTATTTAAATTTTAAAAATTATCTAATTTAATTAATATATTTTTATTTAATGATTTTTTATAATGTAAGATGATGTGGTTGTTTATAAATTTTATTAATAATAATAATAATTTACTTTAAATACTAATAATTTATTTAATTTCTAAAAAGTATCTAATTTAATTAATATATTTTTATTTAATGATTTTTTATAATATAAGATGACGTGGTTGTTTATAAATTTTATTATTAATAATAATTATTTCCTTTAAATACTAATAATTTATTTAATTTCTAAAAAGTATCTAATTTAATTAATATATTTTTATTTAATGATTTTTTTTATAATGTAAGATGATATTAAAAATTTATTAGGACTAGTGCATCATCTACTATTAAACATCCTTTATGCTCAAACATTTGTCTTATAAAATAATTTTGTAAAATTAAATTAAATTTGAAATCTACTTTTTAAGATGAATAAAAATAAGTAAAAAATGTAAAATAATACAATACATTTCATTTTTTGAAGTTGTTTTTTCTGTTATCAAGTATTTTATTATGTTTTCATCTTTGCTCACTTACACCACAAAAAAAGACTAATTAATATTTGGTCTAATTTTATCCATGTTTGAGTTTACAAAGAGAAGTCCCCTAATTTTGGTTTAGTTCTAGTTGAGAACAAATAGAAATAAGAGACAGTTCCAAGTTTACATGTAATAAATATTTTGTTTCTTCCTTTTCTTTCTCTCTTAAATCATAGTTAAATAGAGAAATCTTTAAAAATTTGACAGCTAAAAATTGGATAAAGTAAAATAAGTTTAAAGGATATTTAAACGATTAATTATAGTAATTATAGTACCCAAAATCAAAAGGAATTAAATGAATGGGTTTGAATTCTAAATTACTCAAATATTGCACGTTTAATATTCTTTTTCATATTTGAAAAACCTAAATTTGAGGCTTCAAATACCAATACAACTAAGTACTTAAAAGCATCCATTGTTACACTATTTCATGCAATAAATGCTTGCATTACTTGTCTGCCATACATATTTTCCAAATTTTCACTTCTCTTTCAACTATTTCCCTTCTCATTAATGGAGAACCACTATTACATAATTCAACAACCAATAAAAACTATGTTAAAAAATCAACAAACCGACATAATTTAATTCTAACTCAACCTTATAAAATCGATTCATAAAATGAGATTTATACTCATTTATATTTTATAAAAGGTAATAATCTCTACTTGATCATATATCATGTCGAGACTACCAACTCCTGTATGTATATATTTATGGGTGGTCCGATAGTGACGTGACTCGATAACGAGTGATCTATTAGTCTAAACATTAATTCTTATACTTTCACAAAACTGATTGATAAGATGACATTTACCCTCACTTATGTACTACGAGAAATAATGAGAAATCTTGATATGTAGTCGACATATTAATTTGAAAAGAATTATTAACAACATTTAACAGAAAAAAAATATTTAGGTATAGATATATTATATTATCTCCAATGGTGGATGATTAAAAAAAAAAAAATGACATCATTGAAGAAATTTTATATGATGAATCCAGCTTTCTTAACTTAAACAATTTTTTTTTCCAATAAATAGTTCCTTCCAAGTAAAAAAACCCAATTCTCAAATAAAGTCAACATTTTTTTAATTTAAATTTATTTAAAACATAATTAAATAAAAAATAGTATAAAAAATATAAATTTTTGGAAATTTCTTAAAATTCTTTACTATTGTAACAAAATTGATAATTATTACACAAATTACTATCATAAAAAAGGAATTAAAAATAATTATTGTAAGAAATCTCTATTAGAGATTCTCTAACATTAAATAATATTTTAACTTAATTTTATTTTTATTATTTATTTATTTCCATTATTAATTAAAAATTCAACTGAGTATTTTAATTTAAGAAATAATAATATTACCATTTTCCATCCATTCAATAGTAAATTTATTATTAATAAATAGATATTCACGGTTTTAATTTATACGTAATAAAATTTATAATTAATACATAATGATAATTTATAAAATTAAAGACATTTATTTCATCCTATAAAATCATCATATTGTTACATTTTTTAAATTAAAAAATAAACTTTAAAATTTCATGTTTGTATTTTAAAATTACGAAACTTGATTCAACAAAATAAGTCATAAGAAAAAGTTGTTATAACCTATTCTTTTTATTATTAATTTACTTTTTACAACTGTATTAATTTTGACCTTTTAAAGTCTATATATTTTAGTATTATATAACAAAACTAAATTTTAAAAGGAAAACATCAAATAAGTTTTATACTTTTATAGAATAACAGTTGTAATATTTTTTTTTTCCTTTTCTAAAATAGTTTCATTAATAAACATTTGAAAAATTTAAGAGGTAAAACTAAAAATATGTATTGTATTCAAAAGATGAAAGTCATTTAATTAATATTTATTTTTATATGTAATTCAAATAATAAATAAAATATTTTAAATGCCTTTTAATAAGTGCCTTTAAGATATTCTATAATAAGAGTACTTATTAAATACATATTAATTTTTTTTTCATTTTAATATATACAGCATACATTTCTAAAGTTTAATTTGTTAAAGAAAGGTAGTAGCAAGAATATTTTTGTTTCTTTTTTTTAGCACGCTTTTTATTTAATAATTAAAATGTATTAAAAGCTATACAATAGAAAGGGGTTCGATAAATAATTAAATTTTAGAAAATATTTAATGTCATTAAATATATAATTAATTAAATCATAGAATCATTTAAGCATTTATTATATATAATTTTTTTAGTATTTCAAAATTTTCATTAATTTTATCATGTGATAAATGTTATCCTTTAAACTGATTCATCTGATGTGAAAAATGTTATCCTTTAAATTGATTCATCTGGTTATGAATATTTTGTTTGATTTGGAAGTGTTTCCTTCTTTTTTTAATTTGATGATATTTCAACTTTCTTCTTCTTATTACACAGAAAACTAATAATTAATAAAGAATACAATTTATTTTGAATTGTAAATAAATTTAATTTTAACCATAAAATCATTATTTAATATTATTAATATTATAATCATTGAGTTTGACTTTCGATATTTGATTGATTTTGATTAAAAAAATATTATGAGTAAATTTTTTACAATGATGACATAAAAGATTTATACCAAGAGATCGATATTCAAAATATGAACAAGATTTATATAAATTTTTAAAATTGATCTAAATTGTAATTTGTTTATTGTACACTAAAAACTCATATTTTATGTTGTTTTAATTTTGATTATAATATTTTATTTGAATGTTGTAGTCTTAGATTATATGACATAAGAAAAAAAAAGTGTGAACTCTGTTAATTTTATTCTAACATGCAAATTATTTTGTGTATGCTAAACTATGTGTTTAATTGAGTTCTACACTATTCAACTTTTTGTAAATTATTTATTTAAAATTAATAATGTGATATTATTTGTTGAATTAATGTTTTGAGTGATTTTACTTCAGTGGTAAAAAAACTAGAGGCCAACCAAATATTTTAGTTGTAAAAAAAATAATTAGAAACGGATTAAAATGTTAAATATTGTCTTAAAATTCCCATCTTTAATCCACTCTCTTCAACTACAAAACTCAAATTTAAGGAAACAAGGGTAATAGTTTTTCTCAAAGATTGAATATAAATTTGAATAACTACACTTACATTTTAAAACAAACCAAACATTAATTTAATCAATCAATATTATAATTAATCCCATCAATTAGATATTTTAAATAGTTTTAGTATATATTAATTTATTCCCTTAAATTCTACTACAATAATATAACGTATATAATATCATTCTTAAAAGCGAAAGAATTTTGAGCCAAGAGATTAAATACATAATCTTCTACAATTTATAACACATTTAATGTCAACTTTGAATAATGCAGAAAATACAAGGAATTTGAAATAATTGAGGATCCAAATATTACTACTATAAAGAATATGGACTAATTAATACTTATAATCGGAACAAGTTTTAAATGCCCCCTAAAATAATTTTAAAATCTAAACTAGCAGCATTTATATATTTTATTTATAGGAATAAATAAAGTCATTGTACACATTAATATAAATGAATTTGATTACATTTATTTATTATTTAATGAATATCAAAATCTTCTTGATCCATATTTTTTTTTATTTTCCCTCCAAGGATAATTAAGAATATTATGTATTTTTGAATTTTCTTCAACCTATCTATATATAAATGACGTTAGCATGCTCTATAAAAAAAACACAAACCACCATTAGAACACTCTCTGTCTTTGTTCTCTGCAGATCAAGAAGAAGAGGAAACATAAACATCAATGGATTCTGAAACAAACTCTTCATTGGGTTCAAAGAGTGAGAAATCAAGAACTATGATTACTTATGACTTCTTTGGTGGGTCATCATCATCTTCTCTACAACCCCAGGAATTGGATCTCGACTTCCATGTGCCCTCTGGCTGGAAGAGACACCTAGACCTTAAGGTATGTAGAACCCTTCATTTGTTTTTTTACATTAAAAGATATAAATTTTATTCATGTTCCCATTTTAAGTCTTAAGATATTTTGAGCCTGATGGATCAGGTATTGAACATGTTGGTTTTTGTCACTTTGTGTATAAAGGTTGGGATACTCCTGAAGTGTCTGTATAAGGGTTGGAATATCCCTAAAGTGTCTGTATAAGGGTTAGGACACTCCTGAAGTGTTTCATTTCATTTTATTTATTCTTTACTTTGAAAAACAAAATAGATAGATAGGGTTAACTATCTTGATTGGTGTGTTGATCCGTTCACTTTGTTTTTTATGATAAAAAATATTTGATAATTTGTTAGTTTGAGTAGTTTAGTTGGATGATAGTGTTCTTTTATGTGTCTTTGTTGGTTTTGAGTTGATAGGTTATAACAAGTTTACAAGTTTTTCTTTTGAGTAGATATAAAATTTATTTATGTTCCCCTTTTTTAAGTCTTATATATTACAACCTTAGAAAATATTTTGGAGCCTATAGGTGTTTGTTGGACTTATCAGACTACCCACTATCAGGCCGGACCACCCATAATATGTTATCCCACACACGAGCCGTCACTCTCGTGAGAGTGGTGTGTTGGAGATCCCACATCAACTAGATATTAAAACATTTCATGATATATAAGTGAGTGCAAACCTCATCTCATGAGTTGATTTTATGGAGTTAAGTTAGTCTTAAAATCCACTTCGTAATAGTAAATATATTTTTTTTAAAGTGTTAAATATATAATAAATTAATTTTTTTTATCTGTATACTAATTTATATATGTAAAAAAAAATTGGGAGGCTAAGACCCTTCAAATACTAAGTTCCGCCATTGTTGAGGTTAGTTTCTTAAATTTTTTAAATTTATTTCTTTTTGAATTTTTGAAGTTTTTTACACAGTGCTTTATGAAAAAGCAGTTTGAATATCAAGGTTAAAAGGAGAAGAATTTGAAAAAAAAAATTACTTTGTTTTGGAGGGAGTTTAATGTGTTTTCAGAAGTTTGAATGTCAATATAATTGAAATAGTGTCAATATTTAATATGCACATATATTTTTGATAAAATTTGAATTTGAATTTATCTTGTGTATGCGCATTACATATTATGTCTGCAATCTGTTTATGGGGAAAAAAACAGAATGTTAACAATGATTTCTTAATAAAAACTCACTCTATTAATATGATACAAGGTGTGTGGTATAGAATATCATAATTATCTTTTGAAATATTTTTCTATAATTTTTTAAAGTTTTAATTATGTTTTTAGTTTCTCAATTTTGAAACCAATTCAAAATTTATAAGGGGAGTTATTTTTTTTAATAATTTGAGAAAAAAAAAATTTTACCTCCAATTTTTTTCTAAAATTTTAGAGGTAAACAAACTTTTTTTTTTCTAAAAATAATTAGAGTGCCATTTTGTTTTGCTCTCTTTGAGTTCTTAGTGGAAAAGAAAATTGGAATTCGTTTTCTGTGTCATGGTTATCTTCATTCATTCGTATTTTGCTTCATGATGATTATAATTTTTTTCATCCTTATGTGAAATTTTTATTTAGGTGATTTTTTTTCCGAATTTAAATAAGAGCGAAGATTAAAAAGTTAAGTTTCATGTATAAATGTTAGATCATTCGTAAAATAATTTATATTTATTTATTTTTTATTATCGATAAAAAATATTTTTTTTTTTCATACTATCTAAACTATTTTTGGTGATGGAAAAATTGTTATTTGTTAATGATGATCATAGTGAAATTGCAGTCAGGGAAAGTGTACATTGAAAGATGCAATTCTTCAGTGCCTGAACACAAATCCCAAATGAACCAAGTGGATCCAAAGCTTCAAGACTTGAATTCTCCTCCTCCTTCAACCAAAGTTTCTTTCAACCCTTTCAATGGAACAAGCTTGGATTTGAAATTGGCCTCACATTCATTGCCATCAAGCAACTATCAAAGTGTGTGCACCATTGACAAGGTGAAATCAGCTCTTGAAAGAGTAGAGAAAAAGGAAACAAAGAAGAGGGCTTCACCCTTAAATTCATCATACTTCTATTCCCCATCTGTTTCCTATTCCTCTTCATCTTCTTCGGTTAGAGACACTCAAGAGGAAGAACATGAACATGAAGAGAAGTTGTCTTCACCACTTGCTGCTGGGTGCCCTGGTTGCTTATCATATGTGATCATAATGAAGCACAATCCCAAATGCCCTATGTGTAACCATGTTATTCCTTTTCCATTGAAGAAGAAACTTAAGATTGATCTCAATACACCTTAAGATTGGTGCCAATTAGTGATATATGTAGTATGTACTATGTCCTTCAATTTTGAATCAGTTACTCACCCTGTTTATTGTGATTATAATGTTTACATTAATGTGTTTTAGATACTTATATTCAAATTTCAATTCTTTTCTATATATACAAATATTTAATATAACGAGCAAAAAGTCAAAAGTGATTATAATAATAGCATGTACATAATAATATTTTTTTTTATTTTGTTATCAACAATAAAGAATATATACAAAAGAATCACTTTAGGGATGATTCAATCCTTATACAAAAAGATAAGAAAGACCTAACCACAAATCACCTTCCAAACAATTACTAAAAAAAACTAATCCTGACAAAATCTAACTCCAACACCATTCTAAAGAGAAAAAAGATACACCAAAGGATCGAGACACCAATCAGAGAAGGAAAAAATAGTTGAGGGAAAATTTGACGTGAACCAAGCCCAAACCTTCAATTGAGCCAGAGAAAAGATTTCAGAAACATCCAACACTCCTTCTTTAAAAATTATCTTATTCCTATGACACCAGATCTCACTAGTCATTCCATATTACCTTTTTTTTTGCTTTAGTGACCCCTGGCAATACACATTCACAAATGTAACCTGCACTCCACCCCCAACCTTCCAAACCCCTTCAATAACAAAAAATTGTTCCCGTTAAAGGACCTCAACAGATGAAAACAACTCTTTCTCCACATCGTGATAATCCCACTAATATTACTACTCGCTCCATTTTCAACCCAATCGATATTGTTACAACCCCACAAAAGAAAACAATCCCCCTCTCCGAACTCAGAACACTTTGTCTCTTCCAAACAAATCATGTCTACTTGTTCCACATGAAATAACTCTTTTAAATATCTTCTTTTGACGTTACCTCCTAACCCCCTAATATTCAAGCACATAATAAATACATCACATCACAACAACAAAAAAATGCACGATAAAATTCATTATAAATATAAACGATAACATTCATTATAAATAAGATTAAATATATTTTTCGTCCATGTATTGTAACCGTGAAATTGATTCTTATCCTTAATCCAAACTTTAGGCATTTTGGATAATTATGATAAGGGTATTGATACTATAACCGTGAAATTGATTTTTTTTCTTAATCCAAACTTTAGACCTAATTGATATTATAACATCCTAGTTTACACTAGAAATCCATTTATCACTGTGGTGACTGAATTCTATTTATTTAGAATTAAAATTATGTCAGTTGAAATCAACGTATTATTTTTTAAAAATTTATTATAATACTGACAGTTCAAAACATCACATTATAATGACGTTTACATGCATTGTGTTTTGTGCTAAAATTCTTTCAATGAAATAAATTGTGACAATTTTGATTGATATTAATTACATACAAAAACCGCCACTTTATAAAAAACGTTAAATGACGGGTGTTGCGGCATGTAGTATAAGACCGTCATATTAAACTTTGTAACGATCAGTTCTATGACAGTTTGAAGAATCGTCACACATATATAATGTGACGTTTATAAACGTCAAACAAAAATAACTACCACCATATATACTACTTTTTGCAATGACATAGTTTTGAGCAAGGTTTAAAAAAGATACTTCTTGCATCAAGCATTAATTAATATAATAAATTGATACATATTTTCTTTTTCTTATATGGGTTGAAATACTGTAAATAATTTATTTATATAAAAAAAATTGTCAATGAATTTTTTTTCGATGGTTGTAATACATGACATTATTAACTTGTAATTGACAAAGTATTATTATGATGTAATCACCACTTGTAATATATAGCAAGATTCATGTATATAAGAGAAAGAAAAGATGTTATGCAGAAGATCAAGATATAGAAGGTGTTGTGTTTGCTTTTTGGATGACTTCACTCTGCTTCTAATATGAAAAATTCTAACATTATTTGGGCTTTGGTTCCACAATAATATCTACAACTTCTAATTGGAGCAAGTGACCCTGAGATTTGGCCATAACACAATGGATATCTTAACATAATGAACAATACTAAAATGAAACTTCATTTAGTTATAAATTTATATATGTGATCACAGAGAAGGAGGAATTTATTCAAAATCAATGGGATTTTGGTTTATTAGATACATGAAATTGCTATTACTAAACTAAGACATACCTAAAATATCCAAATTTATTTATATTTACTAAAGAAATCTATAACAATTAGAATCTTCGTAACTAAGAAGCTAATCTAAGTTATATATATGAATTAACACATAATTTCAGAATTATGCAGATATTGAGCCAGTGACCATGAAGTAGTTGTTAACTATAATAACTGAACACTCAATTGAAGGTACAAAACTTCATACACCAAACATTCATACAAACCCTGCTAAAATCAGCTCACCCTTACTGTATTATTATAAATAAAAAATGGAGATTATACACCCAATGTGATATTGAATAACTTTTGGTCATATTTCTATGGGCTGCATGACTAAATGTATAGAAGATTTTAGAATTTTAAAGTAATTTCATATGAAGTTGTCCAAATAATGTTATTGTTGGAGATTTCACATTGATTAGAGATTAAGATATTTCATAGTATATAAGTGAATGCAAACCTTACCTTATAAGTCGGTTTTGGAATGTTGAGTTAGGCTTAAAGTCCATTTCTTAATATGATATCAGAGTCATTTTGAGCCTATCATAGTGATTATTTGTTGGGTTTATCATGCCACCCAGACGTTATTGGACCACCCATAATATATAGTTCTCACACGAGTTAGTAGCCTGAGTGTGAGAGAGTCTGTCAGTTTTACGAGATTGAGTTAGACTTAAAGTTTATTTTTTAGAAGTTTAATATCTTTATTTGTTTTCTCCATGACTTTTTGTTGTTTCTCCTATTTATTTATAAAAAAAGAAAAAAAATGTGTTGATGGTTTAGTGAATTGAGATTAAACCAAGGGTGGAATTTAATTTGGTTTGATGTATTGTTAAATTTTAGGTCATAGTTTTTCTAGCAGCAGATGCTCTTCTTAAAGTACAGGTCCGTCTTAAAAAAATAATTAAACCATTTATATAAAAATTATAAAATCCAGTAAAAACTTCTTGAAAACAATTTGATATCTCGAAAGTAGAACACTCAAGAAAGAGATGAGAAAGAGACTTCTCTTGTTGCCCACACAAATTATTTTATAGAAATTTTCTTATAAATTTTTTCAATATTTTTTAATTTATACATAAAATAATTTTAACTTATAAATAAATTTATCTAAAGTCGTCTACGTGAATGAACTTGAACTAAATAGCCTAGCTTATTCCTACTTTAATTTTTCATTCCAAATTTTGTTTGGAATTTTCTTTCATTCCTAAATGCTAACAATATGCATTTTAATTCAAGGGATACAGTAATAAAGACGAAACTGATAAATAAGTGGGTTGAATTGCAAAATGAATATGTATGCTTTATCTGTAAATTTCTTATTCTTTTTATCAACAAAGAATAAATAAAATAAAATAAGACATTTCAATCTTTATACATAAAAACTCAAAACAAGTTTTCTAACACTCAACCAGCTAAGGATCCAATAGACATTACAACACATTAACCATAATAATATACCAGATCAAGATACATAAGCTCAACAAATACAATTACATCAACCCACCAAAGAGAACACACCCTTAAGACATAAAGTCTAACAACTAAACAAGATCTTTGCCAGCAGGTTGAAAAACTCCAAATATCCAAGTGTCAACATCAACAAACCGGTCCTACGAGAAGAATACATAAACCAAGAAAACTTGCACAAAGCACACAACAACTTCCCAATCTGGACAGATTAATAACCATAAACACCACACATCAAACTCTCAAAACTCAAACACCATAAAGATTCCAACACCAAATTGAATATAATAAGTCAAATACACTTTCCTTTATCACAATCTAAGAGCAAAAATCATCAACCCGACCCTGCCAGATAGAAAAAAAAACCAGCAACCTGCACAAAACATACCACAACTTCCAAAACTGGACAAAAACATTAAACATGAACACTAAATATTAATCTTTCAAATACCTCATACAACATTGAGGTTCCAAACACCAGTCTGATTACGAGAAATCAGTCAATATTTCCTTTACCGTGACCCAAGACCAAGTCTTTCTTTGTACCATAGTAAAAACCTCAACTAGATCTTCGTGCCCATTTTAAAAAACAACCATATTCCTATGATTCCAAATTTCACTTACAATACCTACCACCCAAATGCCCCCCAACACCTAATAATAGCATGTTAAACCTATAGGTTTAAACATCTTAAAATGCATTTGTGCATCACAATGTAGAACCAAAGAGGACCCCAACCACTCGAAACACATTCCCCAAATTCTCCAAGAGACCCTACACTAAAAAAATATATGCCTTACCATCTCTTCTTCCACACGACATAGCACGTCTCAAAAGATTATCCTTAATGGCAATCACATTATATAACACTCTCCAAGCTGTAAATTGTGACGAAGGTAAATTCTTTAATGTCCAGAACTCCACGAATGGGTCCCCAAATACTGCAGACTCCTCCCCCAAGAGAATATTATAGGCTACCTTCATGGAGAAGTCTATAGATTCTACATCCCTCCAAAGCCATTTATGAATCATATTTTCACCCTTTCTTGTTAATCTCTTGTTATCCAACACCTGCAATAAAAGATCAACCAGACTAACTAGGTTTTATCTATATATTTCATAACATACAAACTAGGATGATTCAAATTGACTTTATATTGAAAAAATTAATGAGATATCTTAAATAAACTTTTCTTTTCGATTCCAAATATCATATAACTTTAAACACTTTGACTAACTATATATTGATTATTAAACCACGTTTTCCACTTTCATTTTTTAGAGTGTCACTTTATTGAATACATAGAAAAGACTGATGTTCTACTCGTTGAAATGTCATTAAACATTTTATATAGGTTGGAAAGTAAAAGATTTTATTCGCTCAAATGTCTATTAACCAGGGATAAATGCTTTCTTTAAATAAATCAAAATACACACACATATATATCAATAATAATGTTTTAAATTAACAACGTTTCTTTTGGTTTTGAGTACCGTTTATTGAGTAGAAAACTAAAATTTTGAGATATTGTGTGGCTACTTAATCTTGTTATCCATATGAATTCTAACATCAAAATCAGAGTTACATGCTTTTAGAGATTTTGGAACATTTTACTTACATCAATACACACATGTATATATTGGTGTTTGATTCACTAATAAATTATTTTGAAAAAAAGAAAACAATAATTATCGACATGAATTCTAGTGTAACAATGGTGTCTAGATTTCGATGGACAAATAACAAGAAGTGATTGAAACAAGCAAGAGAATTATTTAACATATTATTTTTAATTTCAACAAAAGAAGTCTAAATAGAATATTTTTTCACCCAGATTTACCTTATTCCCTCACCCCAATTGTTTTCCCTAGGTTGTTTGGATGAACATACAATGATAAAATATTAGGGTTTGTAGAAACATCACACACTAATTTTCCTCTCTTGTTGCAGAAGGAAATTCTACTCCCTCCTGTGAAAAGAGTATCATAGTTTCTGCAGCCTCGATCTCACTCTTCACCTTTGAATTGATATCAGCAAGAGAAGTGTGTAGTTTTTGAAGTTCAGAGAGTCGAGTTCCTTTGCCATGACCGATAGCTTCATCAAGCATTGCACTTTTACTTTCTTCCTCAGCCAACTGTCTCATGAGATCAAGATTCTGCAGATTAAAGTAGTGATTCTTATAAACATCAAAAGAGGGTCCTCTTTGGAGTTGGTTTGGTCTAAGATCTTGCTGAAGAAATTCTGCAGCAACAAGATGAACTCCAGGGTGGGAAAACGAGTAAGGTTTGTTCCCCGGAGAGAACACCACAATGGCAATCTTTGCACCACACATGATGGACAACTCGTTCGCTTTCTTGAACAAACCTGTTCGACGCTTTGAAAACGTGATTTGTCTCGTGTTGGGGTCCTTCACTCTCGCAATCTGAATTTTCCGACGACCCATGATTCCTTGACCTGAACACAAATTGAAAGAGAACACAAGAAAAAGCTCTGCAAATAGGGTTTATTGCAGAGGTTGAGTTTATCACCTACCTCCACACCCCCTCTTTATACACACACACCAATAGATACATTGTTTCTAATACTACTTATGAATCCTTCAATCCTTTTCAACTTAGTTTTACTAATATAGAAAGAGTTTAATGTTCTTCTAATTTTACAAAAGGTTTAATTATATTCTACTTTTAATTCATTTGAAAGTAATTATACTAAAAATTGTGAATTTATTGCAAAACATTGAATCTAGATTATATCTTTTTTTTTTTGGATTCTTCAAAGAGTTTTGATGTTTGCCATTGGTGCAAAACTCTTGTTACTTCTAAATACATTTTGGTTCTAAAATAACCCACCTTGTGTAAATTGTCTTTAATTTCTAGGGAATCATGCATGCCTAAAAACATGGTGGTGTGTAAGATCTAAGGTGAACCATAATGCTAGATCATGTAAAATTGGGTTATTAGAAACGAATTTATAGTTTCCAGATCTAATTAAAATTGTTTATTTGAATCTTTTTGGTAATATTTTTTAATTTATAGGTCGTACTATCATCACTTTAAATTATATATTTTATCAAAAAAATTGTTTTTTTAATATTTTAAAATTAGTATGAATGATATCATTTTAGTAATTTTTTAGAGAATATTAATTTAATCAAATTAAATGAATTTAAATAAAAACTATTACTTCCCTAATTATTTTTGGAAAAAAAATTAAATGGTATTAATGTTTTAGCCATTTGTAGAACAGTGCCAAATCAATTGAAAATTTGAATTTAAAAAAATCTTAATAGCATTTTGATCTCATGTTAAAATGAAATATATCACTTTTGGTAAATATTTTAAAAAGAATCCGTTTCGTAACTATTTTTATTACAATGGTTTGGTTTGATATGAATTGACAAGTTCATACATGAGCTTTCTAATCTGACTTTTTAAAAAACATAACACTTTTTGTAAACATTTTAAAAATAATACCAATTTCATCAAATGCAAATAGTTTTAATGGAAAATTATTCTTAAAAAAACTTAGTTAATTGAAACTAATGAATTATTTATTAAATAGATTATTTCTTTCTTTTACAAAAGATTAAGATATTTTCAAATACTTTGTAATGCCACCTTCAACTTTTATTTCATTTCAACTCGCATAAATTTGTACTTTCCCTTGTAAGTTTACAATCTATTTATATTTTAATGTAGATTTTAATTTTCCATAGATATATGTTTATGTAATTGTAGTTGATAGGCAATGCATTAATAATGTAAACAACACTTACCTACATTGTATTTTTTTTTTCTCAAGTGTATCTAGTTGGCCTCTATTGTGAAAGATGGAAAATGCAAGTCTTTGCATGGACCTAAAGGATGAAATTACATAACGTATTTGTTTTCTCACTACTTCAGTAATTATAGTGAGTATAATATGTTAAAATTCTTTTAAAGATGGAAGAGAGTGAAAGAAGTATTCTTCTTATATAGAAGAAATAATAAATTTAGGTTTGACAAATTTTATGATGATATGAATGCAGAGAAAACTCTTTTGCTAACAGAGTTTGCTTGATAAAATCAGATTTGTCACCTATCATTTTATTATATTTTTTCATGTACCTTGTAAATACGAAAATAACTAGAATACCGAGGAATTTTATGTGGGACTATGGAAAGGAGGAGAGGAAAATTGCATGAATTCACTACACTATTTTTTACTTTAGGCAATGTTGTCAAATTAAAATGATATTCAACTTAGACTTCTAACACAATGATAAGTTGTTTAACACTAAGAAAATGATAATATAATTGTGGTCATAAGATCCTAAGTCGTTTCTCAACTAATCTAATAATAGATCCAGTTAAATCAGTATTCAAAACTTATTTGTAGTAAAAAAAGGTTAGAAATAACAATGAAAATAAAAAGGGGGTTTGAGATTGTTATGCAGAAAATTAAGATAGATGATTATAAAATAATAAAAAAGTAGGTTGACTCTCAAATTTATTCCACAATGAATTCATCATCGATTTTCTTAAGATTTTCACTATTTCAATTCTCACATAGTTTCAAACTTAATCAAATAAACGTCAATCAAATTCAACATAATCTTATCATTAAAACAAATGTCTACTTATGTATGTATTTAGTATCTCAGTGGTTCCAAGTGTCTCTACTCATGAAATATTTATCTTTTAACTCTTGAATTAAGCAAATAAGAGATTGATTAAGACTAAGTAAATTAATCAAGAACTCCTATTAAGAAAACAAAATTAAATTCTCAACACCTGTTTTGATAGAAACCAAATTTCAAAAAGACGAATCATAAAGTACAATATTGTAGAGATGTAAGAGTAAACCTTAATCGAACAAAAACCTCAAAATTTATTGTGAATTCACAAGAGAACCAACCCTAAGGAGTTTAGCCTTCCATACAGAGACAAAACGAAAGGATTACAACAAAGAAAATAAAAACTAAGAAAATCCTAATGCTCTGCTCTTTGAACACCATTGTCAACCTCTGAAGCTTGATGATTTCTCCTTACAACTTGTATATTTTTATAAGTTTTTTTTGCTTCAAGGATATCAAAAAAATATTATGGTTTAGAAAAATATTATGGTTTAGATTTTGTGTATATCATTCCTTAACTAGTGTGAGGGTGTGATCAGTTTATAAAAAAGATAAAATTTAGAGGAAATAAATTAGAGAGAAAGGTAGGAAGAAATTTTGAGAAAGAAAAGGAATTGTAGAAAGAAATAAGAGAAAGGGTGTTGGAGGAAAAAAATGGGTTTTACATATTGAATCTCTTCTATAATTTTATTCAATTTCATAGTTGATTAATGAAAACAAATTCTATCTGTCTCTATAGAAAAGTTTTTATAAAAAATTACAAATTTTAATTTAAATTATTATCAATATATCTTATAAAATACTTATAAATTTAAGTTATACATATATAAAATATATTTATAAATTTATTATTTTAAAATTTGAATATATGCATTAGTATGTGTTCCCATAACTATATATCTATTAACATATAATTCCAAAAAATAAATTTTTTTATACCAATTAATAATGTGGATTATTTTTTAAACAACCTTTTCTTTTATAATTCTTATCTTCATAAACATAACAGACTTTATTAATTTAATGATATGGAAGAACTTCCAATGAGTATGTAATGGAACACTCCAATACACTTATCACTAAAAAAAAATCACTTTTAGCGACCACCAAATTCGGTTGCTAAAAGCCTTATAATCGGTCGACCGAAATCGTCACCGAATAAAGATGGAAGCGAAAACCCTAGTCGCAAAACGTTTAGTGACCGAATTATAAATTGGTCGCAAATTTGCGACCGCAATTTCGGTGGCTAAATCGGTTGCAAAAAATTTGGTCACCAAAATTCAACAACCAAATTAGCAACCAAATTCTTATAAAAAAAATGGTGGCTAAATCAGTCGCAGAAAGTTTGGTCACCAGAATTCAAGAACCAATTAGCGACCAAATTATTATAAAAAATCGGTGACTAAATCGGTGGCTGAAATAAAAAGTGATAGCGACTACCATTTTCGGTCGCTAATGGATTAAAATAATTGATTAAAAAAAAGTTGTGGTTACTAATTCGGTGACTAAATGAAAACCCCTATAGCAACAAAATTAATTTCGATGACTAAATATTTTTTTTTAATTATAACGACGAATTTATTCACATTAGTTAAAGAAAATTAATTAGATTAATAGAAACAATAAATTTATCAGTTTCCATTATTAATTTAAAGTTATTTATGTATATATACATGATTAAAATATTTGTGAGAGACATTAATATTCATAAATTTTTATATTCTAAAATTATAAGAGAAATCTTTTATAATTTATTTCAAATATTCAACTAAAGATATTTAAAAAAAAATAATCAATACTCCATTTAATTACAAAATAATCTTATATAGAAATGCAAACATTTTTCCAATGTCTTAGAAATATAAATAGGATAGAGGTAGTATAATTTGTTTTAGTGATTATCTATAGTATCGCAATCATCATCAGAAGAATCCTTTGGATTAATTATCAAACACGCAATCACTAAATAACATCGAAACCTTGAGATCGTAACGAGTATTGAATAATCCGGTCAATTCCCGAAAGATCTAAACTCTACAACACATAACACATTAATCAAACAAAATAAAAAATAGAATCCTCTAGAAACAAGAAATGCTTTGAAGTCGAGTTGGGAATCTAAAGCTCAGAATTGTAATCGGAAGTGAAGAGATGGAACTGGATCGGCAGGAAAGTAAATTACCTCAATGTCCTTGACGAGAAAATCGCGTTCCTCGGGGGAGAGCTCATACTAGAGGGCGAAAGCTTCTTCCTGACCGAAGTCTTTGAGTCTCTCGAGGAGAGCTTGCGGCGGCGGAGAAACAACGATATTACCTTCGAATCTCTCTGAGTATGCTTCCTTCATTTCTCAATCTCTCCCACATTCTATATCTCTCTCTCTCATGGATTTCGATTCAGATCTCGAATTGTGAATAGAATGAGTGAGTGAGGTGGAGTGCTGGTGTTATGTATAGTTGGTTTGTTATGGAGACAGGGGAATAGTGGCGAGGAAGAGAAGAATCACACCACACCTCCTGGAAATGATCGTCGTTGCATGCGGCGTAGGAACGGATTGAGACGCAGTTGTAGCCGCCGCGAGCACGGCGCCCGACTTCGCATTGGACCGCATGCCTTGTAATAGAGAAGAGAACGTGCGTGAGACGCGTGTGTGGTCAGAGAATACGGGTAGTTTGAACCGAGAAATTGAATCGAGTGCGGGTTGGAGCGGTTTTGGTTGAAGAGTGGGGTTGAGGATAGGAATTGGTGAGTGAAAAGAGGGAGTCAAACGGAGAGGAAGGTGGAGAGGTTAAGGAAGATGAACTGTCACAGTCATTGAAAATATCATCGATGGTGCGGTGGGGAGCGTCGTCGTCGGTGTTGAAGGAGGAATCGGAAGTGGCGGAGTTGAGGAGTGAACAAATGTCAAGCTCCATGATGTGTGCCCAACGATACGCACAAGTCTTATGCTCCTTTATTATTTTAACTCAATATACAATTAGAGAAGAAAAATAAACTTTACATAGTTTTAAGTCTCGATGTTTTTTTAAATAGTATATATTTGAAAAATAATAACTACATATTTACCATTAATTTTATTAATTTTGAAGAATCTGTCTACATTTTTTTATATATATTTTATTAATGTATTGTATTTTTAATAAAATAATAACATATTAAAAGTAATAACGCAATCTTATAACCATAATAATAATAATATTATTATTATTATAAATATTTAGCGACCGAAAGAAAATTGGTGGTTAAAAAATAAACCTATTTGGTGACAAAAACAAACAATTACATTTAGCGACCGAAAGAAAATCGGTGGCTAAAAAATAAATATATTTGGTGGCTAATTCGGTGACAAAAATAAACAATTACATTTAACGACCGAAATAAAATTAGTGGCTATAAAATAAACATATTTGGTGACTGATTCGGTGACTGAAATAAGCAATTACATTTAGCGACTGAAAGAAAATCGGTGGCTAAAAAATAAACATTTTCGGTCGCTAATTTGGTCGCAAATATATTTTTTTCAATTTATTCAAAACAGCCACCACTTTAGCAACCAATGGTTTTGTCACTTTCATGATCAGTCGCTAATTTGGTCGCTAAACTAACCAGCATCATTAACAATTCATTCGGTCGCTATTTCGGTCGCAGATTTGAGACTAAGGGTGTTTATTGGCTATTTCGGTCACAAATTGCGACCATTTATTTTCGGTCGCTGAATTCAGTGACTAAATTGTTATTTTCTTGTAGTGTATTATGTAATTATAATATTATAAAAGTTAATGAAAAAAAATTCTTTTTGTATATAAACATTTTTCCAAAACTTTAATAAAATTTTTAATAACTACACAAAATTTTTTAATAATATAAAAATTTAAATTGAATATTTACACAACTAGTGAGCAAATAAGTTTAGAACTTAAACTAATTAAATTATTTTTAGAATAATTGTTAATTTTTCACATAATATGTACACAATGGATTAAATTCCTTTTTTCTTACACACTAAGTCTTTGGATTATAGACATTTCATTGACATCCTAGTTCTATGAATTTTGTTAATGATGCGAAAATTCAAGATGAGTTACTGACTACATAAACATTTTCCGTAAGAAGTTGAATAAATATTAAAAGAGTTTTTCTTTGAATAGTTCTAAGAGAGAAATGAAAAAATCAGTAAAACAATTAAAATTAATTTATAATTACTTTATAAAAACTCATATATAACTTTTTTTAAATTTAGACATAAGTTATTTTTCTTTAATAAGACGTGAATTTCATTTTTCTTCTTCTTATCTTTCTCCTGATGAAGTTCAGCTAAATATTTCAACACTAAAAACAAATATTTCAATTTTGAATATAAATTCAGAGTTTATTTGCTCCAAACATTTAGGTTTTCGCTTTATGCACCACATAATACTACATACTAAATGCACCCCATAATACTAAATGCACCCATATTAGGTGAAAAGACTAAAATATTCTTTCTTGTTCTGCCTTGCCGTCACTTACACGTTTTGGAGTGCTCGTTTCAAGACACATATCTCGAACAATTTGTTTCATAAAATCCGTTCTAAAAAACACATTCCGAAAGGTATATGTTTTCTAAAATTTGCTTAGAAAATTGTGTTTTGAAAAACTTGTTATAAAATGTATTTAATAATCTTGAGACCTTCCTGCACCCCAATAAATTGATTTTTTTCCCCATCAACTTTGTAAGACTATTTTACCCTTTTTAAAAATGACTTTCATATTATTTTTTGGAAATATTTTTGAAATATATTTTCTGAAAGTCATGAAATATATTTCTGAGTCTGGAACATATTATTCGTTTCGAAATGTATTTTTCAGAATAAGGTTTTTAAGATTGAAATGTATTTTTCAGAATAAGGTTTTTAAGATTTGTTCCAGAAAAAACTTTTCAGAATTATGATGAATTAAATAAAGGCTTCTTCTTCCTGCACCCCTACGTTTTTCTTCCTGCACCTCCACAATTTTGTAAATCCCAAAACTGACCTTCACCGTTTATTTGAAAAAACTAGAGTTTTTTAGGTTACCGGATATCGGGATCCAGAAGTGTGCTACGGATTCATCAATCCAGAAGTGATTCATGTTCTTTTTTAAATAAAGGGGTGTTTCGAAAGCAACTTGTTGATTTTTGGATTGCTGAATCCAGAAGTCTAATTTTTGTTACAGATTGATGGATCCGGAAGATTACCGAATTCACCAATTCGGAATATTTATGGATTTTTCAATCTGGAATGCAAAAAAGTAAATGTGGATTTCCCATTTTGTAAAATTACCGAATTGCATTGTCCAGAAAAAGAAAGAGTAGTGTGAGTCTTATGTGTATTTTGGGGTTTCTAAAAATTAGTCGGGATATTTTTTTCTTTGCATTATATTATGGGGGTGGAGGAAGAAAAACGTAGAGGTGCAGGAAGAAACTGCCTTAAATAAAACATTTGGTGATTTTACGTAATTGACGGGGTGTAAGAAGAAAGTTGACGGGTGCAGGAAGAAGACCAATCTTCTGGGGCATATAAATCTCGAGGTGGCCAGCACATGGCTCTCAGTTCTGAACCACAAAGAAATATGAATCGTCATGCAATTATGTCCCTTTTCTGTTACATGGACTAAATCAAATGTTATGAAACTGAGACATCATATTCCATAGAATCAATGTTTCGTAACGTGGCACCAAATCCAACCACTAACAGTACCATCATTTAATCTATTATTTTAAGGAGGGCCATTAAGTCGTTGTATTCGTGGTTTATGAAGAATGGCTTCTCAAAGTTTGAGTTTTCCAACAGCACATTTTACTTGCAATCGCGTAGTTCAGAAGCTTGGTTCCAAGGTTTTGTTGTGGCCTTCACCATCTCATACCAAACCCAGAAGAATTTCTTCCTCGATTCGGGCAATGGGTTCTTCCGCCTCTTCCCAGTCACACCACGCAGACAGCATTGAATCTGAAGCAGGTATAGATTATACACTCAAATGGGTTTTCTTCACTTTTTTATTTGTTGATTACGTTTGTTGTCTGAGTTTACAAAGAGAAAACTGTGTTGAACATGTGAATTTTGCTGGGTGAAATTAAGAATCTCAGTTCATGTTAATTGCAAATCCCTTGATCTCTCTTAATAATGCAATAATTCTTTCTAGTTGTTGTGTAGAGTTTGGATAGTCACAAAGATGATGTTGAGAAGTACTGTTTATTTTTATTTAAGGTACAGTGTGACACCGATAGGAGTGTCACATTGAATCTGATGAACTACTTAACCTGGTAGTTAAGCTTTGAGAATCTCCAATCTAATGATCCAATGGACTAGTCTTGAGTTTCACTCTTCCCCTGTTGGCTTAAGTCTTAAAAGTTGGTGCTTTTATTGAAAGTTGGGTACCAAAAAGACTGCTTATAAACTAGATTAAGGTTTGAATTGAATACCAGTTTAGTGTCAACAGAGTGAAGAGTAGAATGAGCTACTTAATGTGGTATTTCAGCCACCTAATGCACTAGACTTTTAGGTTGAACTCTTCTCTCGTGCTTAAGTCCTAACAGACATAATCTAATGGGGTATACATATTCTTTGTTGAAGAATGTTTACTTTCTTAAGGTTTAATATTTTCAGTAAAATTGAATTAGTGCGATAGAATGAAGCTGCTGCGGATGTTGATCCTTAGAAGAGGGTGGCAATGATAGTTGTCACACTTTGAGGAGTAGGATGGGCTACTTAATGTGGTATTTAATCCACCTAATGCACTAGTCTTTTGGGTTGGAGTCTCCTCTCATTCTTAAGTCCTAATTGACATAATTTGATTGGGTATACATTTGTTGAAGAATGTTCATTTTCTTAAGGTTTTATATTTTCATACAACATCATCACCACTATGTTTAACTGAGTTGAAAACAACATCGCATACGTCTTAATAATAGTTGTGATTGGGATAACAGTCTCTTTCTGACCCTTGCAGGAACTGACACTATTGACTATAAATCTTTAAGTGATGAAGAGTGGAAGAAGCGGCTCACAAATGAGCAATTCTATATTACTCGTCAGAAGGGAACTGAAAGAGCCTTCAGTGGGTATGTTCTTGAACTCTATTAGGAATTAAGGACACTGTGCTTCCAAGTAATGCTTAGTTGTTCACACAGGCATTTGGAAAATTGCCTTGCAATATTCAAAATCAGTTTGCCAGACCTTTTTATGACTTGTTTGTTACTCTCGTTTACCGGAGTCCTATTTATTTTGATGCCAATCTAATTAATTGAGGTTTGTTTGCTCTGTTCTGTTTAAACCATCTGATTTTACCGGACAGAACATAATGTTACATAGTTGGTTGAGAAATTGAGTGCTTTTGGTTTGAAATAGCTTTGTAGTTTCCACTAATTAGAATTATTAGAATCAGATTTGAGTGGGAGCAATGGCTGCATAAAAAGAAAAGGTTGAAAATTGAAAAGTACAATGGTCTGGTCTTTGGCTTTCAAAAGATGTAGTTAGAAGATTATCTGAATATGAAATTGTATCATCTTGTATTTGGAAACAAACTATAGGGTATAAAAGACAAAGATTTGACATTTCTTGATAGGCAATTCCTTAAAGTTATTTGTTTGACGTTATCCTACAGTGTTGCTTTCCACATTGCTAAAGAAACATCCACAATGAATCAAAGAAGTACACATGTCATTGAAATAAAATAGCAAAATGATATGATTAGATTTATATCTCTTGAGAAAACAGTAATGGTTGGCTTTACACTTCTGGAATCTTTCTGGCATTACACTGTCTTGGTGTTTGTTTCAAGCCATACAAACTCTTACTCAATCTACACACCAAATTCTCCTTCCCCTTTTAACACCCAATTGCTCAAGGAAGAGTTCTGCAATGCTTGAGCTGATAGTATTTTGCCTCACAACTAGGGCAAATATTTTAGTATAGTCAACTCCTTCCTCTTTTTGAAATCCTTTGACAACTAGTTAGGCTTAATATCTCTCTGAGCCATCATTTTCCTCCATCATCTAATAAACCTATTTGTTTTGAAGTGCCTTCTTTCCCATAGGTAATTAAAGACCGGCGACTTCAACTCGTCTCTCATAGAAAGCTCCCACTTTATATTATTTGTTTATAGAAATGATAGACCCCAAATGTTAGAGTGAACAAACTCGAGTCTTTTTTCCCATTTTTGGGGTTCTATTATTTGTCCGAAAGCTAATTCTTTTATGCTTTCCAAATATACAATCTTCACACATGTCAATTTCAACTAATTCAAGTCCTAGTAATTTTCATTTGAATGCTATAGATTAAAGTTTTCATTGCACCCTTTAAAAAAAATCTTACAATAGTTGTTGTGGAAGACTGTTGCCAATTGGTTTACTAAGATTAAGTTTTTCGTTAGATTAGGTATATATGTATGGCACTTTTCAATTTTCAAACAAGCCCATCGAACTTAATCTTTACCAAACCGTTGTCAACAATTAATCAAGATTGTTCATCATTAAGGTAAACTTTTCAAAGATTACCGGGAAGATAATTCTCAAAGATTTCTCTTTGTAATGTGGTATGAAAAGATGCTCCAAAATCTAACACTCAAATTCTTCTTTGCTCTCTAAAGAACATACTTTGAGTTCATTAAGATGTTGTGTTGTTGATGTTATGATGCCGATTTGCCTTCTATCATCAGCAAATTAAACAACTATCTGCCTCATTAGATGAAAGTTGTTTAAGACTAAAGGTTTCTCATACATACAAGAAAGAGCCACCTCAAAACTCATCATGGATGTTTCTTTTGCAATATTGAAAGCAACATTGTGGGATAATGTCAAATGGATAACTTAGAAGGCTTGCCTATCAAGAAAAGCCCAATCTTCACCCTTCATACTCTCTGGTTTGTTTACTGAGAGAGGTTGATACAACTTCTACTAATACATATAATCTGCATTCCAAAAGTCAAAGTTCACACTATTGAATTTCTCAATTTTCACCTTTCTATCTTCTACCACCATTACTCCCACTCAAATATAATTCCCTCTAGGTCGTTGATAGTAAAAAACAATAGTATCAATCAAAGGTTTGACACCAATTGCTGGAAAATGATGCAAATTTCCTATAATAAGATGGGTAAATAGTTAGTACAATACAACAGGTATTGACGTATTTTGTTTTTAGTACATTGAGAGAAAAAAAAACTATTATTGTTAATTGTATATTAATGTAAAAGACTCCCTTCAAGGTTAATTGTATATTAATGTTAATTTTTCTTTTAATAAACACATATGATAATTATTAAAGACCAAACACGTGTTCCATTACTTCAACCATTAATGAAATTCAAACAAAATGAAATTTTTGTACTAAGACTATAATTTGTTTTTCCTTATTGTACTAAAAACGAAATATACCCGTACTTGTTGTACTTAACAGATTATTAACCCTTATAAGATTTATGAAAAAAAATGGGGAATAATCACACACAAAATTGATAAAGGAATTTAACTAATTATGCTTACATCTTTAGATTGCTACCAACCTTTTATTGAAAGAGAAAATTATAAAATAGGTATTCACAAAACAATCAACTCATAAACCAGTCATACCCAGAAAATATAAATAGTATTTTTTGTCATACAGTATTTCTCTTGCTGTTGGAATTATTTTTATAGTAATTACAACTATAGTATTTATACGTGCACAAATAGATTTGTTCTGTTCATCTCATTTTTGTATTTTTGTGCAATCCCTTTAATTCTATTGGATTTTCTTCTTTTTCTCTCAATAAAAGAATGTTGCATCATTCCTGATTTTAGTTGTACGACTAAGCCCAACCCAACAATATTCTAGTAGTAGGATATGGGTGAATTAAAACTTGGAGATGCCACTGTCAAAAGAATTTTACATGAAGGACTTGGGTCTAGTGTCTAGTGAAAAAGATCCTTGGAATGTAAATCATAAGAGACAAACAAAGAGGAAATTTTCCAATTATCTCAACTAGAGTACACCAATCATGTTTTGCAAAGATTTAACATGGAAGATGTCAAGCTAGTTAACACACCTTTGGCTAGTCATTTTTGCCTATCTAAGTATCAATCACCTGAAATAGAAGAAGAAAAAGAATTCATGGCTAAGGTTCCATAGATTCAGCCATTGCAAGTTTGATGTATGCGATTGTTTGTATGAGGTCAAATATTATTAGCCATGTCGTGGGAGTTATAAGCAGGTTTACGTCAAATCTAGTGAAGCTCACCAGGAAGCAATCAAGTGAATTTTAAGGTATTTATGAGGCACCACAAAGAAGTGTTGGTACTTTAGAAATGTGAATTTACAAGGCTACGTAAATTCAAACTTTGGAAGTGAAGTTGATCATCGAAGAAGTACCACTGGTTACATTTTCATTATTGGTACAACAACTGTTAGGTGGACATCACAGATAAAATAGATCATTGCTTTATCCGCAATAGAGGCTAAGTATACTGCAGTAACAAAAGCCAATAAAGAGTTTATGTGACTTCAAGAATTGTTAATACAGTTGGGATTTATCCAGTAGAAAAGTGTTTTGCATAGTAATGCTGTAATATATCTAGCAACAAGTTCAACATTTCATTTTAGAACAAAACACACTGGTCTTTGCTATCACTTCATCATATCTTTGCTTGTTAGAATAATAATTCGGAGAAGGTTGTTGCATTGATCAAGATCTGAAGACAATTTGAAACCAGTCTTCAAGTGGGAGATTATTGAACTTGGTCATCCAAATGAATAGTAACATATTTGTATTGAGAGAAAAGAAGGATAGCCAATAGAATAAAAGAGATTGCATAAAAATAAGAAAATTAGATGACCGAAACAAAATCTATTTGTGTTTGTATAAATACTACAATAAACACAATTCCCACAAGAAGAAAAAGATTATATATGTTTGGTTGTAACTGAGTTGCAATTTGAATATTTTCTAAACACCCATTTTATAATTTTTTTCTCTGTTTTGTTTTTCATAAATTTGATCGTAGGAAATTTGTGTAATTTTCTAACATGAGAACAGATGGTTAGGTGTATAGCTAGAATTTGTATTCTCATGTCATTATTAACTTTTTCTTTCAATTCATTTTAGGGAGTACTGGAATACTAAAACCCCAGGGAATTACCATTGCATATGTTGTGACACGCCCTTATTTGAGTAAGTGATTTTCTATCCGTACAGAAATCCTAGTGTCATTTTCTTACGTTGGACTCAGTCATGTAATTCACTTTGTCTTTTTACAGATCATCTACCAAGTTCAACAGTGGAACTGGGTGGCCATCCTATTACCAGCCTCTGGGCAACAATGTGAAATCAAAGATGGATTTGTCAATCATTTTCATGCCTCGCCAGGAAGTTCTTTGTGCTGCTTGTGATGCACATCTTGGACATGTGTTTGAGGATGGTCCTCCTCCTACTGGGAAACGCTACTGTATCAACAGGTAAGTAATCACTTGAACAGTGTCTGCCTCCTTTTCAATCTCACATTTCACCTTTGTCCTAGAATTTATGGTTTTGTTCTTGAATTTCCTGCAGTGCTTCCCTTAAGCTCAAACCAAGGCAGTAGATAGTGAAATAGCTGTCATTCAGAAGATGTAATAATGCAAGAGATTGTGACTGTTGAGAAATTGTAAATGATCTATATCTCATATTTTGTACTGTTTTCCTCACTCGGGGAGGGCAATGAAAATTGTCCTGCACTGGGGATGTATAAAACACATAAAATATTTTGAATGTAGAAGCACAATTACTATAGTGAAGTCTCAAATTCTCATACTAATGAACTTCTTGAAGTGTCAGCATGAACTTACCATTGTTTTCTGACACTGTTAAAAGTTTTTACTCCAGAGGATACCGCAATAGTCCCTTTATGGAATGTGTTTAGGTTAGTTACTTTTTCTATGATAGTTTTGCTTGCTTGTTGAACTCTGGATATTCACTTCATAATTAAATGAACTGTGTTGTAAACGGAGTTTTGATAAACTCTAATTAGTTTGTTGTATAGGTTATCCTTAAGAAGTAAACTTTAAACTTAACACATCCTCATAAAACCAGTTTGTAAGGTGAGATTTATACCTACTTATATATATAATTTAACTATATTTCTAGTTGATGTGGGCTCTTCAACACACATCTCACGTTGAGGACTAGAAATCAAACAAGGGACTAGGGGAGAACCCAATAAAAGGTAACATGAGAGGTCTAATACCTTATTAGGATAGACTCTAATACCATATTAAGAAATAAAATTTAAACTTAGCTTATTTTCTCAAAACCAATTTGCAAGATAAGATTTGTCCTCACTAATATATTTAGTATTTTCTCTAATCAATGTGAGTTCTTCAATAGTAATTTTAAACTTTTCATGTGTAATTGAAAAAAGTTTGAACAAAGAGGTAGATAGATAAGGACTTAGAATTTAGTGTTTAAAGCTTGTTAATTGATTTATAGTATGAGATTCATGGTAAGAGATGCAACAGCGGAATTAGATGAGAGGTTACTTGTGTATCAATAGATCCCATGTATTGAAGATTATGTAAGGAACTTGTGATATTAGGTTTTGGTCACTAAACCCTAAATCCTAAAGGATTAGCGTTTTTCCTGAACAATATCCTAAATTAAAAATGACAAGTCTATATGA
Organism: Phaseolus vulgaris; assembly: GCF_000499845.2. NCBI lineage: Eukaryota > Viridiplantae > Streptophyta > Magnoliopsida > Fabales > Fabaceae > Phaseolus > Phaseolus vulgaris. The sequence goes on from NC_023749.2 coordinate 48,125,343, forward strand.
AAAGTAACTAACATTAAATGAAAAAGAAAAAATATATACTTGAATATATTAATACTACAAACATATTTATTGATTTACTGAGTTCATTTATAAAATTGAACGAGAAATATAAAATGCTGAAAAATATTAAAAAATTGTGATAAATTATGTCTCAATAAATATTTTTAAGGAATTAATTATATTGTTATACTTCTTGGTAAGAATTATAGAACATGAAAAAAAAGTCATGCAAATAACTCTCATAGGCAAAAATATACATGACTTTGAACATTAGATCCACATCAGACAAATAATTGAATTATTAAGTGTATATAAGACAATGATACACAAGTAATTGGCGGGATAAGTAATGTGACTTGTGACTCAAGAGAGGGCATTAAGGTGATACGAGAAGTAATATTGTTATGCTCCCTGCTTATCCTCATTAAAAATATTGCTTCAACCATTTAAAAAGAGGTAAGTTTTTTAAATAAATCTTATAGGATACAAGTGTTCCATTTAAAAAGACACAACCACATTTTGCTTTGTCTTATAAGTAAAGTCTCACTCAGATAATACACACTTAAACTAATGTTGCACTTCATGAAATACTTTACATGTTTATTTTATTTTTCAAAGAACTTTTTCATCTTACATTTGTCAACAAAATCTCTTAAATCTCACGTTTACATCTATGATCTCTTAAAAGACGTGTTACAATTACTCTGTGCTGACAACCACCATGACACACCTTATCTCAACTCTAGAAAGGTTATCTTGCACTTTCTCTTGCTTTACTTAGTTTAGGTAAACACACTCTAATCTAAGATTAATAAGTCATGCTAGCTTTATGCTAGCTTTAGGGATGTTGCTTAAAGAGGAGATTAACATTTTATATTACATGGATCACGTTTAATGCATATATATTTTTGTGTGGTTAGATGCATTCTTGAAGATGAAAACTTTAGTTGAATCTTCTCAATGGATAAAAATGATTTGCAACGACTATTTTCTTAAACCTTTATATATAAAGAAATCTCTCAAGTAGAATTCATTCAAATGTTGTCAATCTTAACACTCAAACCTTAAATTTTTGTGTGTTATAAGCTTTGTAAGAACAATGATTGAGTTCCACAGTTATCTATAGGAGTTTAAAAACTTTAAATATCTGATTGTTATCGTTCCTCAACCCAATTAAAACAATTTCAGTGTAGACAATCTATCGCAATGATATACTATCTAACACCAAAAGGATGATATATAGATAAGATCAATTGACCCCAAGTCATGACCCTACAAATCCAATGATGAATGCAGTCAAATAGTGTTTGGAACTTGTCTACAAGCAATAAAAGATAACAATAGTAATAAAGTAAAGAGGCGTTGAGATTGTTTAGTAGAAAACATAATAGACAATAGAAAAATGATAAAGATAATGGTTGACTCTCAAGATCATTCACCACTGAATTTCTCATTCACCATTAAATCAAACACAACACACACTCGACACACATGTCTTTCTTTGCTATACTTGAAATCTTTTCAGAAATGGCTTCTTCTCACCCTCCAAAATGGAAGAAAACACGAGCCTCAAAAGGCACATAAAGGGTTTGTCACCTGGAGATTTGGTTTTTTGTTGATAATGAACAAATTGAAGTTTTTCTTCATGAGATGAGCAGGAAAATTATAAACACTGTCAAAGTCCTCTCTTTCAACTGGTTGAAAAAGCAAAAATTGAAGGAAGGGAGGAAAGCACTGAAGCAACAAAAGTTGCAAATGTTTCTTGAAATGAATGGAGATATCAATCCTTATATGGTCAAAGTCTTCTACACTAACATCTCCTTTGAAGGAGAAAAAATCTCCTTTCATGTGTCAAAGGTGTGGACATGGAAATCACTCCTGTTGTATGGACTACGGTTAATGGATTGAAATATTCAGGAGAAAAAGTGGGAAAGGGCAACAATGGTGCCATAGAAGATTTCAATAAGATATAGTATTATGTAAGCTGTCTCAAAAATTTAAATACTCAAGTCAAAGGGCTTCACGTGGGTGCACTGAAACTAGAAGAAAAGGTTCTAGCCTTCATCACAACATGGACGCTTACACCTAAGAGGAGTAATCATGTAGTTCTAATCGAAGAAGATCATGTGTTGGTGGGTAAGCAGAGAAGATGACAACCCTATGGCTGGATCAAGTCACAATGCTAGACCCATTGGAGCAAGTGGATATGTTGAAGATTACAATTTACAAGCCTTGATACCATATTTTAAACTAGTTTCAAACGTACTTTGTAAATAAAGACATTCTAGAAACCCTTGTCATATAAGCAAGTGTCTCTAGAGCATCTTAAGAGGACCTACACGACACCTCCTTAAGCCACTAAACCTCACCATAGTTAAGCTTGCCTGACTAGGGTTATAGTAGCTTAAGGAGCAAGCTACCTTCATCTCAAATGAACACCATGTGTTCAAGTTTGCATTAATTGAATGAAGTATTCATAATTGAGATTGATTCTCTCACTAATTTCCCTTTCCTACTTCTAAGCCTAATGAAAACCCTAGAAAGTTGGTCTCACCTCTTTCTACCTCCTATAACCTAAATCACTATCAAACTCACCAATGCACTCTTAAACTCGGTGCAAAAGCTTCGATCATTCCGTTGCCACTCCATGAATTCTTTGATCCATCTCCTTGGATTGCATCAAAATTTATCATAAAGCACTTAATTAGTGACGGTCAAGCCAACACATACCTTACCTGAACTTTAGCGTCAGTTTAACCCACACACAACTCACTAAAGAACTAGCACCAGTCTAGCCCACACACCTCACCTAACCACTAGTGTTGGCCAATCCCTCACATGCTCCTTCTTTTGTATTTAGTTTTTAAACACAAATCATTTTAATTCTAGTTGCACATCTTAAAGTGATCCCTACCATCTTATAAATTTTTTATAATTGTTTCTTTTAATAATATTTGGTTCTAAATGAATTCTTGAATTTTAGGTGTTATGATTGTTATATGGTGGAAATTTCTAATGAACATTATCTTCAAATCAACAAAATATTCTATTATGTAATTATTATACCCGGATTATAGGAGGAAGTAATGCATGTATTAGTAATTTAAAACAATAATATGTATAAGAATGGGATAAAGGTAGACATAGCATCCTACATGATGGAAAAAAAAGTCAAATATTACTTATAACTATGTGTGGTCAACCTAATAAAGTGTTCCAATAATATACATAAATACATATTTATTTTTCATATGAACATAATATTTTCAAGATATAATAACAATAATTTAACGGTGATTATGTTGATTTTCTCAACGAAAATTATGTTCTTCTCCTCGCAATAACTTTCCACATTTCTTTCTATGGAAGATCCATGCTCCTTGGTGAGAATTACAGAACAGGAAAAAAGCCATGCAAACAATAATAATAGCAAGGAACACACATGACTTTTAATATTAGTCCCACATTAAACAGATAATGTATATAAAATAATGATAAAAAATCGTAATTGTCGAGCTTGGTAACTTTAACTTGTAACCCGAGTGGGGACATTAAGGTGATGTAAGAAACAATATTGGACCTAGTACTGGGTGGAGCCTTAATTAGTGTTTGAGAAAATACTGCCCTACCTGGTTGTCCCTTAATATATGTTGCTTCAACCATATTTTTTTTTATAAAAAACTTTATACGGTCATATGTTCACTCATTTGCTCCAAGCTACAATATTGTTTTTCTATAAATTTATATAACATCTCCTTATGCGTGACCTAAACTTAATTTAAAATACTTTTTTTTTTCTTTTTTGTCGACCAAATACACAATTTTGTTTTGAAATAATGTTTTCTTTTATGATGCTATCAACTTAATGATTTACTCAGATAATTTATAAAATGGGACGAGAAATATAAAATGTTGTAAAATAGTAAAAAGTTATCATAAATTATGTTCCAATAAATATTTTTAAGGAAGTAATTATATTGTTATACTACTTTGGTGAGAATTATAGCACATGAAAAAAAGGCATGCTAACAACCCCTAAGCCAAAGAACACACATGACTTTGAACATTAGGTCCACATCTTACATATAATTGAACTATTAGGTGTATATAAAGCAATGATAAACATAATTATTTGCTGAACTAAGTAAATATGGCTTGTAACCCACTAGGGGGCATTAAGGTGATGCAAGAAGCAATGTTGTATTAAGATTATGGTGGTGCCTATTGTTACTCTTTCGTCAAGGAAGGTCTGCACTCGTTGCTTATCCTAACTATTAATATTGCTTCAACCATCATCTTTTTATCAACGATTTTTTGAATTTACATAAAGTTTAAATATAAATTATAAGAGATATAAAAATAGTTAAGTTGATAAATGTTAACATTTTTATTAAACATTACACTAACTTGAATAGTATATTTAGAAAAGTTAGGATAACTATATGATAAACATAACTATATGCTGAACTAAGTAAATATGGCTTGTAACCCACTAGGTGATATGAATCCACTAGCAAAGAAGAGATGATTCTTTGACATTCTATGGACTCAACTTGAGTTGGAGATAGCTTAGGCACTTATAATAGAATTGGATTAAGGTTCTATGTTTCAAGAACTCACCAAGACTTGCACCAAATACCAAACTCATATGGAGGAGCCATCTATTGTCAATTGAACCGAACAAATTGAGTAAAAAGACAAAAGCACCGAATAAAATGATCAAGAACAGAAATGCACCGAACAATTAAGCTAGAATTGAAGAAGAAACAACTATAAACAGCCAATGAACTATGAACCGAAGCAAAGCTGGAAAATAGACTGAAATGCCGAACCAAAAAGGAAGCTAAACATGTTTTAGGAATTTCATATGAATAAGGAGATGAAATAAAGAAGAACTTATGGAGATGGATGCTTTGGTTTGATGCACGCCACTTAGAGGATGAAGACTCCAAGATGAGTGAGCTAGTGGCGCCACTTGAGAGAACCAAATGCACTCAAGATAAGACAAGGTGAAGGAGAAGACAAGCTCTCACAAATTCTCTCTCAAATTGAGTAGAGTTTCTCTATTGCTAATTTCCAATCTGAATTTTACAAAGGCAAGCACCTTTATTTATAGCCTAAGAGGTGCTGAAATGAAAAGCTAATTAAATTCAAAATTCCCCCCAAATGACATAAAAGTGGCGTCAATCCTAGAGCATGAGGAAGGTGTGACTTCCTCTCTTAGTTTGGCACCTCCCTATTACGCCTACACCCCTCTACTAAGCTCACACCCCCCAAGCTTCCTACTATTTTCCTAAACTAAAGACCTAAAGATGCTTTTACAAAAGAGGTTTCTTATGTTTCCCTCTAAGCACCTTCTAACAAAGATATTACAAAAAGAGAAAACAACCTTCCATTATTTCCTAATGCTTTGAATTGACTTCTTGTAAGCCTTTGAGGTGGGTTACCAACTCCTTGAGCGTCTAGCACTTGAGCCTCTCCCTCTTCTTGTCCTTGAGTATTGGCCTCCATTTGGTCTTGAACTTGATCTCCATCATACTCCCCGAGTTGGAGAGAATTCCACCACGAATTCTAGAGACCTACAGAAAAAGGAGTTAGATCACTGATATTAAATGTACGACTACCAAGGTATGTATCAGGCATATCTAACTCATAAGCATTGTCATTAATCCTCTTGAGGACTTGGAAAGGTCCATCACCACGAGGCATTAGTTTGGACTTTCTTTCAGTAGGAAAGCGATCCTTCCTCAAATGAAGCCAAACCCAATCACCTTCCTCAAACAACAATGCTTTTCTCCTTTTATTGGCAAGTTCAACATACTTTCCAACCTTCTTCTCAATTCTCATCTTGATGTCTTTATGCAAATTTTTCACAAAAGAAGCCTTTTCATCAGCATCTTTGCACAAGACATCTCCAAGGATGGGAATAGGAAGAAGATCAAGAGGTGTTAAGGGGTTAAACCCATAGACAACCTCAAAAGGAGAATGTGAGGTGGTAGAATTTACTACACGGTTATATGCAAACTCAACATGGGGTAGTAAATTCTCCCACACTCTAGGATTCCCAGAAATGAAGCATGTCAATAGTTGCCCTAAAGTTCTATTTACCACTTCGGTTTGACCATCGGTTTGTGGGTGACAAGTGGTAGAAAATAAAAGCTTAGTACCAAGCTTACCCCACAAGGTCTTCCAAAAGTGACTCAAGAACTTTGGATCTCTATCGGGCACAATAGTTCTAGGAATCCCATGCAAACGAACCACTTCTTGAAAGAAGAGGTTTGCAATATGACATGCATCATCCACTTTGTGGCAAGGAATAAAGTGAGCCATCTTTGAAAAACGATCCACTACCACAAAAATGGAATCCTTTCCCTTTGATGTCTTGGGTAATCCTAAGATGAAATCCATAGATATGTCAACCCAAGGCATTGAAGGGATAGGGAGAGGAGTATATAGACCATGGGGATGCATCCTAGATTTAGCCTTGCGGCAAGCTATGCATTTAGCACACAAACTATGAACATGTTTATGCATATGAGACCAATAGAAATGTTCATGCAACACATCCAAAGTTTTAGCAATCCCAAAGTGACCCATTAATCCTCCCTCATATGCTTCTCTAACAAGAGATAATCTAATTGAGCATTGGGGAACACAAAGATGTTTTCCTTTGAAAAGAAAACCATCTTGTATAAAAAAGTCTTTGTGTCCTCCTTTAAGACACTCTTGACAGATAAGAGAAAAATCAAGGTCATCATGATAAAGATCCTTAATGTGATCAAAGCCAAGATATTGAGAACCCAAAAGAGTAATCAAGGCATATTTTCTAGAAAGTGCATCGGCCACAATGTTTATTTTGTCTTGCTTGTGTTTGATCACATAAGGAAATTGCTCAAGGAATTCCACCCACTTAGCATGCCTCTTGTTAAGCTTGTTTTGGCTTTTCAAATATTTAAGAGATTCATGATCACTATGAATCACAAACTCTTTAGGAAAAAGATAATGTTGCCAAGTAAACAAAGCCCTAACAAGTGCATATAACTCTTTATCATAAGTGGAATAGTTGAGATGACTTCCCTTCAATTTCTCACTAAAATAAGCTATGGGGTGGCCCTCTTGAACGAGAACAGCCCCAATGCCTATACTTGAAGCATCACACTTAATCTCAAAGGTTTTAGCAAAATTAGGAAGGGCTAAGATGGGAGCATTAGTCAATTTTTCCTTCCAAATATCAAAAGCTTTTTGTTGTGCTTCTCCCCATTGAAAAACCACATCCTTTTTTACTATATCATTGAGTGGTGCGGCTATTGTACCAAAGTTAGGTACAAATATTCTATAAAAAGAAGCAAGTCCATGGAAACTTCGGACTTCATTCATGGATTTAGGTGTAGGCCAATTTTGAATGGCCACCACCTTAGCTTGATCTACATGGACCCCTTTACTACTCACAACAAACCCTAGGAATTCTATATGATCAAGTGCAAACATACATTTAGCAAGGTTAGCATACAAATGTTCCTTCCTAAGGGTTTCTAAAATTGCCTAACATGCAACCTATGGTCTTTCAAAGATAAGCTATAAATGAGTATATCATCAAAATAAACAACAACAAACTTACCAATGAAAGGTCTCAAAACATGATGCATGAGGCGCATGAAAGTACTTGGAGCATTAGTTAAGCCAAAGGGCATAACTAACCACTCATATAAGCCAAAGTTGGTCTTAAAAGCCGTCTTCCATTCATCACCCGGTTTGATACGGATTTGATTGTAGCCGCTTTTAAGATCAATCTTTGTAAAGATTTTTGAACCATGCAATTCATCCAACAAATCATCAAGCCTAGGTATGGGATGCCTATACTTAATTGTAATGTTATTGATAGCCCTACAATCCGAACACATCCTCCATGTGCCATCTTTCATAGGGACAAGGATAATAGGCATAGCACAAGGGCTCATGCTATCTTGGACCCAACCTTTTTCATCAAAGCTTCTATTTGTTGGCGAATTTCCTTGGTTTCACTTGGATTGGTTCTATAGGCCAGACGATTTGGTAAGGAAGATCTCGGAATCAAATCAATTTGGTGCTCAATCCCTCTCAAAGGTGGAAGGCCTTTTGGAGGATCTTGAAACACATCTTGAAACTCCTTTACCAAATTATCCAAGTCATGAGAACTATCAACAAGTGGCTCTAACTTAAGAGGTCTAGGGATAGCTAAAAAGATAGGATTGTGAGCTACTATTTCCCTTTGAACCTCATGCCTAGACACAAGAAGTGTAGGCTTAAGACTTTTTTTATCTTTTTCACCCTCCCTCTTTTTCTTCATAATGATTTGGTCCTCGTGGACTTCTTTTGGAGAGAGATTTTAAAGTAACCTTGTGACCATGGAAATCAAAAGAAAGATTGTTGGTAAAGCCATCATGAAAAACTTTTCTATCATATTGCCAAGGCCTTCCCAAAAGAACATGGGTTGCTTCCATGGGCACAACATCACATAATACCTCATCTTTGTATTTTCCAATGGAGAAATGGATGAGGACTTGTTTATTCACAACTATTTCTCCTACTTCACTAAGCCATTGCAATTTGTAGGGCTTTGTGTGAGAGATAGTAGGCAATCCAAGTTTATCTACTACTCTTGTACTAGCCACATTAGCACAACTACCCCCATCCATTATTAAAGAACAAATGTTGTTTTGAATAAGACATCTTGTATGAAAAATATTTTCCCTTTGACTTTCATCAAAAGGTTGTGAAACTTGTCCAAGAAGTCTTCTCACAACTAACAAATCTCCTTCAAGTGGACTCTCACTCTCATTCTCACTAGACGCCCTAGAAGGTGAAGAATGCCTAGGTGAATCCGAATCATGCTCACTCATGACAATGCCATTATGCCAAACATATTCCTTTTAGAAGGACAATTAGCCGCAATGTGACCATAACCCATACACTTAAAGCATTTCTTACTAGACGATTTAGTTGGGGATTTAGGCCTAGAAGTAGAAGGCTTAGATTCCTTTAGTTTGAAAGAAGAATCTTTGGAAGGAAATTTAGAAAAAGACTTTTTGTTCTTCCAAGAATTGTTGTAGTAACCATCATTGGGAGCATTTTTGAAAGAATTTTTCTTAGCAAGTTGGGCTTCCACCTTCATTGCAAGATGAACTAAAGAACCCAATGATGAATACTCTTGTAACTCAACAACATCTTGAATATCCTTCCTTAGACCACTCACAAACCTAGCAATCATAGCTTCATCACTTTCTTTCAAATCAACTTTAAGCAAAAGTGTTTCTAATTCCTTATAATAAGCATCCACACTTAGCGTGCCTTGTTGAAACCGTTGGAGTCTCAATATGAGGTCTTTCCTAAAGTGTGGTGGCACAAACCTATGGCGCATTTGATCCTTTAAAGAGTTCCAAGAGTCCACGGGAGGACCCTTGTGATAGATAATGTCCTTTACAACACCATGCCACCATTTCATGGCATAATCACTAAATTCTAAGGTGGCTAGCTTATATTTGTGCTCATCTAAGATCTCATGGAGGTCAAAAATCTGTTCACATTTAGCCTCCCAATCTTGATACACATTAGGATCACTATCCCCATTGAAACTAGGAATTTTCACCGAAGGTAGCTTGGCCTTTGCATCACGGTAGTAGCCATCTTCATGTTTATCTTCATGAGCATAAGGTGGTCTATATCCATGAAAGTTGGGTTGAGGTCTCCTTCTTCTATGTTCTTCTTCACGTCCATGATCATTGGAAGAGCCTCTTGATGAAGGTCTATGAGAATGCCGTGAACCATGGTGAGAATGAGAAGGTCTAGCTTGCTGCACTTCAAGGCTTTGCAATCTTTCCTCCAACCGTCAGCTTTAGCTTGTTGTGTAATAGCTTCATCTTTTTGTGTAATGGCTCGCTTGGCCTCCTTTAATTCACCAAGGACAGAAGCTTTGGTAGGAGAATGCTTGTTGTAATACTCATCATTGGAATATGCAGCCATTTGGAAAAGAAAACAGCAAACAACAAAATAGCAAACAAAGTTAAGAAAACAAAGTTAGCTAAAAGAATTTGGAACCAACTGCCGAAGTGAAGTGGTACTGAAAAATCACTCTCAAAGAAAGAATACTCTCTGCACCAAGCTTATCTTGAGGCCTTAGTAATCCTCAAATGAAAGATGCCAAAGCAAGAGCACACAATCTTCAAAGCACTTCACCACAAAACCAAAGAATAATGAAGGACAAGCAATAAAAGGTATAAGCAATAAAAGGCTATAACAAAAGGAACTAGATGTATGACAAACTCAAAGAATAATGAATAAAAGACAAGCAAGAAAATAAGGAACTCAATGAAAAAGAAGGCACACAAAAGATACCTAAAGAAAAGCACTAGAGTAGATGAAGAAAACAAAAACAAAGCTATTGGAAAATATTTTTTTAATCAAACTGTGCTTGATGTTCACTGATTTAACTGGAACAATATAAAGCGAACTGGATTATGAAATTTTAACCACAAAAAATTCAACAATGGCACTGGAATTACTCAAAAACAGTAAGCCAATTAATTGAGATAAAGTTTTCAAAATCACTGCCAGATTACCTTATTTTTTTCGGCAGAATTGCACACTTTTTGTTTTTGATTTATCATTTTTTTTGTACTTTGAATTTTTGAGTATTTATTTTTTCTATGCTTTTATAACACTTTGAAGAACACAAATCCAGAATTTCAGAAATTTCCAGTGAGTAAATCAATTGCAATAAATCGAAGCAGTAAGCACGTTTTCAGAAAAATAGAGGAATCCTAACAGGAATGAAAAACAAAATTAAGAACTAGCAAAAACATAATGGAAATGATGTATAGGAACTTGTATAGGTCTAAAATACAAGTATGAAATCAATACTAAAAAAGAAAAAATACACAAAGGATCAAGATACAAATTCAGAAAACTGTATTATACCAAAGCAAGAAAAAAAAATTTCAATAAAAGTACTACAAGAAGTGATGACAATCTTGGAAAAAACATGACTATGACAAAACTTGTATGGATTCAAAAAGGAAAATACACAAACACATGATAGACACAATTAAGAAAACAGCAATAAAACTCAAAATTAAGCCTAAAAACAGAAATGTAAACAACAAGAATTAAAGAGCTCTTGAATTAAAGTGCAACACAACTCAAAATTAAACAAGAACACACCTAAACTCTAGATACCACATGATATGAATCCACTAGCAAAGAAGAGATGATTCTTTGACATTCTATGGACTCAACTTGAGTTGGAGATAGCTTAGGCACTTATAATAGAATTGGATCAAGGTTCTATGTTTCAAGAATTCGCCAAGACTTGCACCAAATACCAAACTCATATGGAGGAGCAATCTATTGTCAATTGAACCGAACAAATTGTGTAAAAAGGCAAAAGCACCGAATAAAATGATCAAGAACAGAAATGCACCGAACAATTCAGCTAGAATTGAAGAAGAAACAACTATAAACAGCCAATGAACTAAGAACCGAAGCAAAGCTGGAAAATAGACTGAAATGCCGAACCAAAAAGGAAGCTAAACATGTTTTAGGAATTTCATATGAATAAGGAGATGAAATAAAGAAGAACTTATGGAGATGGATGCTTTGGTTTGATGATCACGCCACTTAGAGGATGAAGACTCCAAGATGAGTGAGCTAGTGCCGCCACATGAGAGAACCAAATGCACTCAAGATAAGACAAGATGAAGGAGAAGACAAGCTCTCACAAATTCTCTCTCAAATTGAGTAGAGTTTCTCTATTGCTAATTTCCAATCTGAATTTTACAAAGGCAAGCACCTTTATTTATAGCCTAAGAGGTGCTGAAATGAAAATCTAATTAAATTCAAAATTCCCCCCAAATGACATAAAAGTGGCGTCAATCCTAGAGCATGAGGAAGGTGTGACTTCCTCTCATAGTTTGGCACCTCCCTATTACACCTACACCCCTCTACTAAGCTCACACCCCCCAAGCTTCCTACTATTTTCCTAAACTAAAGACCTAAAGATGCTTTTACAAAAGAGGTTTCTTATGTTTCCCTCTAAGCACCTTCTAACAAAGATATTACAAAAAGAGAAAACAACCTTCCATTATTTCCTAATGTTTTGAATTTACTTCTTGTAAGCCATTGAGGTGGGCTACCAACTCCTTGAGCGTCTAGCACTTGAGCCTCTCCCTCTTCTTGTCCTTGAGTATTGGCCTCCATTTGGTCTTGAACTTGATCTCCATCACTAGGGGAGCAAAATTTAGTGGAATCTAAAGTTCCTTTAATTGAATAAATATTTTTTGAGTTCAATTTCCATGAATTTATTGGTGTAAAATATAGTGCTCAAACAATAGTTGAAAGGATTTTTAAAATACTTATTATAAAAGTACACCAATGTTTTGTGATATAGTATAATAATACTGTAAAAACTATTTATTATGTGAATGCATACAACATTTACTGTACTTTTTTTTTTGTTTCCCCTTAAATTACTCCATCCTATGTTTCATTTTAATTTCAATGTTTAAATTTAAGAAATATATGAATAACCTTTTAGTCTTTATTTTTGCAATTTCACGAGTAAAACGACAACTGATTAGTAATCTTAGGAAAAGCTTAAAATTTATGTTAATTAATTTTTAAGAAATAAATTGAGGGTGTAACTTTAATTCTACCGTCATGAACGAGCGAAACCATAAAACAATAGATTACCAAAATGTGTTTTTTTAGTGCATGAACTTTTAAACAAACTTGGTTTTGGTTCTTATGCTTTTAAATCCATGAATTAAATCACAAACTCTAGAAAATATGTGGACTTGGTTGCTTTTGAACTTTAAGTTTCACAAAAGAAGGACTGATTAAAACCAAGTTTCACAAAAGGTTGAGTTATTATAAACACTTTTTTTTCTACTTTTAAAAAATGGGCAAAGATTGAAGGGTATCAACACTTGGGGTGTCATGCATCCATCTAGTGAATGTGGACTCCGCAATTTCCACCTCAAAAGATTACCGGTCCCAGTGTTGCATTTCATCGAACACCTGGAATGCTTCATCATGGAGGCCATACTGGAGAGAGCGTAATTTTCAAATTTATTATCAAAACGTCTTCGAAAGTGTACCGGTCGATACTGAACGAGCCGGTCTTGATTATGGTTACCGATTGACCAAGTCAAAGAACACCTAAATACATGCAATAAATGATGGTAACGACAATTATAGTAGCACTTAATGAGTCGCATTCATATCTCAGAATATGTGGGAAACATCTCCGACAAATTAGCTAAATACTGATTAACTGAAAGAAGGTACAAATATTCTTCAGATATTCCAACGTACCTCTATACTGATATATCTCCCTACTAATCAGGGATCACCATGCACATCAGTGAATGACTGATATCCGACCCATCACAACAAGGATCCATAACCAATACTATAAATAAACCTTTTGTAGAGGTGTAAGGTACGCTTTTATAAATTACAAACATACACTCTATACACAGAGTACTTGATCGTCGAAGTACCTTTTTCAGGTCACCCCTGACCGAGTATCAGCATTTGCGGTAGGAGACTCAAAGGAAGGAATAAGAAGATCACTGACACGTTATCAACTGTACAACAATCCCAGGTACTATCTACACCAAAAGGAAGAAAACTGCTCAAACACAGACTCATTAAAGATCTAGGCGAACTGAGTGGTCCCATTCGGTCGATGGTGATGAGAATTCGAAAGAACATCCTTTTACGGATGAAATAATGGAAGCACAACTCCCCTCTAAATGGAAGAGTCTGACTACCAAGCTTTATGACGATTCCACAAACCTGAATGAGTACCTGAACATTTTCAAGACATAGATAAACCTCTACACGATGAACAATGTAAGGTTTTCCCCACCTCTCTCCAAGAAGGGGTGCTCAGCTGGTTCACCCGGCTCCTACCTAATTTGTGGATAGTTTCAAAGCCTTAGCGGCTAAATTTACTATGCCATATGCAACGAGCCGATCACATCATATGTCGTTAATGGCCCTTCTTAACATAAAGCAAGGAAAGGGAGAATCCTTGCACACATTAATGAAAAGGTTAAGTAAATTCTGTATGTGTATCAGATATCTCATACCAGAAATAACCATGCATCACCTGATCTCGGCAATCCGACCAGGCTGATTCACCAAAATTTTGATCAAGAGACCAACCAAAAATTTTGACGAATTGGGAAAGAAAGTTCATGTATATAGAGTAATTAAGCGACTTCGACAAAAGTGTTCAATTCGAGAATGGAGGAGATAAAAGAAAGGAGAAAGACAAGGGAAATCCTTCTACATCTGGTTGGTCGGACAAATTTAGAGAAGATCGAGGACCTCAGTTTCTTAATTACACCCCATTAAATGATGCAAGGGGTAAAATTCTGAACGAGGCACTACAGGTCAAATTGATCAGGGCCTTAAAGCAACTACAAAGTCCAAGAAACGCAAATATGTCCAAGCATTGTTAGTACCATCATAACTTCGGCCATACGACTGAAGGGTGTCAAGCACTAAAGGACATAATAGAAGAACTTATCCAAGTGCGTCATCTGCACAAGTTTGTTCAGACAAGCACCAACTCATACCGATATCCGCAAAGGGAGAGGTATCCTCCTACCGGAAAGAACAGTACACACGACGTGGACCCACCATTAAAAAAAGGGCACCCCCACACTTTCCATTCCACTTCACCCCAGCACACCTCTGTCACTGTTCTCAACTTATCTTCCAAGCCAATGGAAACCACCGCCAGCGACGATGACTGCAACAAAGGATCTGTGAAACGCACGACCTCGGTTATCTTCTTCAACACATTGAGATCCTCATCGCTTCTCTGCAATGCCCCGAGTAGTTTCTGCCTCTTCTCCGCAACTGAATCCTGCGGCACCGGAACCGATTTGTGGTCGTGACGCGGCGGTTCTGCGACTATATTAAGTAGAGATTATAGAGGGGACACAATAATTAAGCCTACTCACTAAAATATGGGGTCTTGTCAGCCCAGCCCAATTGGTTATGACTTCACACTCAACAAGGTTATCTTGTACTTTCTCTTGCTTTACTTAGTTTAGGTAAAAACACTCTAACCTGAAATTAATAAACCATGCTAACTTTAGGGATACTGCTTAAAGAGGAGATTAACATTTTATATTACATGGATCACGTTTAATGCATATATATTTTTGTGTGGTTAGATGCATTCTTGAAGATGAAAACTTTAGTTGAATCTTCTCAATGGATAAAAATGATTTGCAATGACTATTTTCTTAAACCTTTATATATAAAGAAATCTCTCAAGTAGAATTCATTCAAATGTTGTCAATCTTAACACTCAAACCTTAAATTTTTGTGTGTTATAAGCTTTGTAAGAACAATGATTGAGTTCCACAGTTATCTATAGGAGTTTAAAAACTTTAAATATCTGATTGTTATCGTTCCTCAACCCAATTAAAACAATTTCAGTGTAGACAATCTATCGCAATGATATACTATCTAACACCAAAAGGATGATATATAGATAAGATCAATTGACCCCAAGTCATGACCCTACAAATCCAATGATGAATGCAGTCAAATAGTGTTTGGAACTTGTCTACAAGCAATAAAAGATAACAATAGTAATAAAGTAAAGAGACGTTGAGATTGTTTAGTAGAAAACATAATAGACAATAGAAAAATGATAAAGATAATGGTTGACTCTCAAGATCATTCACCACTGAATTTCTCATTCACCATTAAATCAAACACAACACACACTCGACACACGTGTCTTTCTTTGCTATACTTGAAATCTTTTCAGAAATGGCTTCTTCTCACCCTCCAAAATGGAAGAAAACACGAGCCTCAAAAGGCACATAATGGGTTTGTCACCTGGTGATTTGGTTTTTTGTTGATAATGAACAAATTGAAGCTTTTCTTCATGAGATGAGCAGGAAAGTTATAAACACTGTCAAAGTCCTATCTTTCAACTGGTTGAAAAAGCAAAAATTGAAGGAAGTGAGGAAAGCACTGAAGCATCAAAAGTTGCAAATATTTCTTGAAATGACTGGAGATATCAATCCTTATATGGTCAAAGTCTTCTACAGTAACATCTCCTTTGAAGGAGAAAACATCTCCTCTCATGTGTCAAAGGTGTGGACATGGAAATCACTCCTGTTGTATGGACTACGATCAATGGATTGAAATATTCAGGAGCAAAAGTGGGAAAGGGCAACAATGGTGCCATAGAAGATGTTAATAAGATGTAGTATTATGTAAGCTGTCTCAAAAATTCAAATACTCAAGTCAAAGGTCTTCACGTGGGTGCACTCAAACTAGAAGAAAAGGTTCTAGCCTTCATCACAACATGGATGCTTACACCTAAGGGGAGTAATCATGTAGTTCTAATCGAAGAAGATCATGTGTTGGTGGGTAAGCAGAGAAGATGACAACCCTATGGCTGGATCAAGTCACAATGCTAGACCCATTGGAACAAGTGGATATGTTGAAGATTACAATTTACAAGCCTTGATACCATATGTTCCTCCAGTTGAAAGAGGTGAACCTCTTTCCAGTTTCAAAAGAATGATGGTGAACAAGCTTGATTTTATCTCTGCAACATAGAAGAAACATTTTTCTTTGTTGTTTTTAGTATCTCCATACTTGATTTATTTGTTGAAGACAAATGGGAGAGAAAAATACTATTGTTGTTAAACATTCTTGCTGGATTATGTTTTATATTTTGAATGTGTTGTGTTATCTGCATATACTGTTTGGATTGCCTGGTTATTTCCTTGTTTTGCAAGACTTCATCTTTAGCAAAATCTACAAAACACCAACCTCTTTCTAGTTTCAAAAGAATGATGGTGAACAAGCTTGATTTTATCTCTGCAACATAGAACAAATATTTTTCTTTGTTGTTTTTAGTATCTCCACATTTGATCTATTTGTTGAAGACAAATGGGGGAGAAAAATACTATTGTTGTTAAACACTCTTGCTGGATTATGTTTTATATTTTGAATGTTATGTGTTATCTGCATATACGGTTTGCCTGGTTATTTCCTTGTTTTGCAGGACTTCATCTTTAGCAAAATCTACAAAACACCAGTGCTTTTTCTTCATCAAATAAGGTGATATTGTTGACTAAAGTGGATGAATTTGATTCTCTCAAAGCTCAACACTAAAGTCTGCAAAGTTGTAGATGCACTACAAGAAAAAATAGTTTTAACGAAGGTTATTTAGCGGAGGTTAATATAACCCTAGGAATTGATTTAATTATCAGAGATTTTTTTAACCTTCGTTAAGTTCCAAAAGGTTATTCTAAAACCTCCGCAAAAGAACAAATGTTTTTTTAACCTTTGTTAATTTTCAAAGGATTATTTTTAAACCTCAGCAAAATAACAAAGGTTTTTTTAACCTTCGCTAAATTTCAAAGGTTTATTTTAAAACCTTAGCAAAATAACGTAGGTTTGTTTAACCTTCGTTAAATTCCAAAGGTTTATTCTTAGCAAAATAACAGAGGTTTTTTAACCTTCATTAAATTCCAAAGGTTTATTCTAGAACCTCAGCAAAATAAAGGAGATTTTAACCTTTGCTAAATTCCAAATGTTTATTTTAAAACCTCAGCAAAATAACAGAGTTTTTTGAACTTTCGTTAAATTCCAAAGTTTTATTCTAAAATCTCAGCAAAATAACAGAGATTTTTTAACCTTGATTTACTTTAAAACCTCATGAAAATAACAATTTTTTTTAACTTTCAATAAGTTCCTTAGGTTTATTATACAACCTCAACAAATTAAAGAAAGTCCTTTTAACTTTTGTTAAGTTTCAAAGGTTTATTCTAAAATGTCAACAAAATAATGGAGATTATTTTAACCTTAGTTAAATTCCAAAGATTTATTTTACAACCTCAATAAAACACTCTAGAGTTTTAAAGTTCAACATATAAATATAATTAAATCTATTTATAAATAAATAAATAAAACTACATAGTTTTAATATATTTTATAACTAAATTCTCTAAAATTGTGAAAGTGTAAGTTTACATTATAAATAAGTTTTCTAAAGGTTCAACAAATTATTTTAAAAACTTAGCAAAATAACTTTGGATAATAAGTTTTTCGATAATACATCTGACATATAATTGAATTATTGAGTGTATATAAATTAATGATAAACATAAGCAATATTGAATTAAGATTATGGTGGTGACTATTGTTAGTCTTGAGCAAGGTGCACTTCCTGCTTATCCTCATTAACAATATTTCTTCAACCATATTTTTTATCAACAATTTTTTTTTTTAATTTTCAGTAGGATAATTATAAAAAATTATTGGATTGGATATTATATTACTCACTAGTGCAGAAAGACAAAACGAGTGCGGCTATTTTACATTTATAAGAACGGCTATATAGTCGCACTTGATCAACACACATACTTAAATCGAAGATTTACAAGTGCAACTATTTAACCGCATTTGTAAATGTGATTTATAAATGCGGTTATGGTAAATATCCACATTCTTATTTATTTATTTTAAAAAATAATTAAAACCTTAAATCCTAAGGCAGTAATAGCGGTGGCAACAACAACAATAGAGCAAATACGACATAACAAAAATCCAAACAGCAGGCAATAAAAACAAATAGATAAGAGAAATGAAAAAATATATATAAACCAATGGTGAAGAAGAAAGAGAACTCGAAACGAACTTAGAATGGCACAAAGAAGACAATGAAGGCTAGTAGAAAACGAGAGGAAGCTCGAGAACAGAAACAAAAGAGAAAATGAAGCTTCAGAGAACCCTTTGCAAGAAAACAAACAAATAAGTTAAACAATTTTTTTTTATAAACCACTAGTGAAGTAGAAAGAGAGCGAATCAAAATGAACTTACAATGGTACGAGAACGCAATGAAACTCGCAGAAGAAGAGAGAAACACCAGAGCAGAAACAAAGAGAAAACACGAAGCCAATAAGAAAGAAAGTATGAAAATGTAAGTGACACGCTTCAAAACTAGGATAAAAAATGATTTAAGAATGCGACTATTAATAATAACCGCATTCTTAAATCATGCGTTTTGATATAGGAATGCGAATATTACAAATAGCTGCATTCGTAAGTGAAATTAATTTAAAAAATGCCACCACATTTTGAATGAAAAAAGACTAACTCTCAAAACCGCATTAAATAAATACTCGTTGTTTATAAAATTTGTGTTAGTGACGGTTGCATTTTATAATATTTTATTAGTTAATGTCGTTATTAAGAATATTGCTTCAACCATATTTTACATAAATATGCTAATCATTGTCCAATCTTATGAATGGTTAATTGATCTAATAGCAGAGAGCATGTATTATATTACAAGCGGATTAAAAAAACTAATTATATTACATCATAAAATTAAATATAAATTTAAAAGTTGAAATATAAAGTAAAATATTTAAATTATAAGAGATGTCAAAATAGTTAAGTTGATATAATTTAAAAGTATTAATTTATTCACTGCGGAAGTCTGAAGTTAAGTTCTCAACGAAAATGATCTTCTTCTCCTCGCAATAACTTTCCAGATTTCTGGAATTCATTCAACTTTGTATGCTTTGTTTCTATGGAAGATCCATTGCTTGTTAATTATATCCCTGTGACAGCTTTGATCCCTGTGACATTCTTGAGCTCTTGTAATGCAGAATCTCATTCATTGGTAGGTTGGTGAGAATTAGGGCAGATGAAAAACGCCATGCAAACAACCCCAACAACACACATGGCTGGCTAGCTTTGAAGATTAGCCCACACCTTACAGATACACTAATTATTTAGTGTATATAAAGCAATGATAAACACCAGTTGTTGCTGAGCTAGGTAACGATAGCTTGTGACCCGAGTGGGGACAGTAAGGTGAAGGAAGAAGCAATGCTGGAGTAAGAAGAAGATGGGGCCTTATTAATGTTTCTTCTCTTTGATATAATAGACATAAAAAGTGTGCACCTGTAATACGAAAATCGCACATTCCACAACGTAGAGGAAATGTTGCACTAGCTTCTTCTCCTCAATAGTAATACCTGCTTCAACCGTCACCTTTTTACACTTCTCTAAACACCTCCTTCAAACCATGCATAATATACTTCGAAAGAGATGGGAGTGTGGAACAAATGAATTTGCACCCTTTAGGAATGGTCAAAAATTTGGTTTCAGTTAATAAAATCATAAAATCCTAAAATATATAAGTTAGCAGAGGGTATAATAAAGTTATAAATTTAGTGAATAATAATTAACAGAAAATTTATATTAATTATAATATTTATTACAATTATAAGATCATATTTTGTATAAAAAAAATATCCATAGTGAGATAATTTTTAATTATTTTATTTTTATTTTATAAAAAAAAGTTAAAATTAGTATTATTCTCGTAACTTTCACGTGACATGGAAAATGTTAATATAAAGATATAATAGTATAATTATTATAATAAGATAAAAATTAATTTTATATTACAATACACAAATAAAAAAACATATTTAACTCTTTTAGTAAACACTATTGAATTTAATAATACACTATCACTAATAGCACACCATAATTACCATTTAACAATACATCATCACTATATGAAAAATTGGAACTTTAGAAATAAGTACTGAAATCTAATTATTATGGTCCTTGGAGAACCGAGTGGTCCCATTCGGTCGATGGTGATGAGAATTCGAAAAAATATCCTTTTACGGATGAAATAATGGAAGCACAACTCCCCTCTAAATGGAAGAGTCTGACTACCAGGCTTTATGACGATTCCACAAACCCGAACGAGTACCTGAACATTTTCAAGACATAGATAAACCTCTACACGATGAACAATGTAAGGTTTCCCCCACCTCTCTCCAAGAAGAGGTGCTCAGTGGTTCACCCTGCTCCTACCTAATTTGTGGATAGTTTCAAAGCCTTAACGGCTAAATTTACTATGCAATATGCAACGAGCCGATCACATCATATGTCGTTAATGACCCTTTTTAACATAAAGCATGGAAAGGGAGCGTCCTTGCAGACATTAATGAAAAGGTTCATTAAATTTTGTATGTGTATCAGATATCTCATGCCAGAAATAACCATGCATCACCTTGTCTCGGCAATCCGACCAGGCTGATTCACCAAAATTTTGATCAAGAGACCAACCAAAAATCTTGACGAATTGACGAACTGGGAAACAAAGTTCATGTACATAGAGGAATTAAGCGACTTCGACAAAAGTGTTCAATCCGAGAATGGAGGAGATAAAAGAAAGGAGAAAGACAAGGGAAATCGATCTACATCTGGTTGGTCGAACAAATTTAGAGAAGATCGAGGACATCAGTTTCTTAATTACACCCCATTAAATGATGCAAGGGGTAAAATTCTGAATGAGGCACTACAGGTCAAACTGAGCAGGGCCTTAAAGCAACTACAAAGTCCAAGAAACGCAAATATGTCCAAGCATTGTGAGTACCATCATAACTTCGGTAATACGACCGAAGAGTGTCAAGTACTAAAGGACATAATAGAAGAACTTATCCAAGTGCGTCATTTGCACAAGTTTGTTCAGACAAGCACCAACTCATACCTATATCCGCAAAGGGAGAGGTATCCTTCTATCGGAAAGAACAGTACACACAAGTAGTTTCTGCCTCTTCTCTGCAACTGAATTCTGCGGCACCGGAACCGATATGTGGTCGTGACGCGGCGGTTCTGCGACCTGGTGCAGATCCAGTGCATGGGCGACAGTGGCTGTTGCGGCGCGGAGAGCTTGCAACGTCTCTGCTCGCGAACCCTAACCAGACAGCGGCGATTCAACAAGCGTTTCTGCTCTAGGTGTTCGACATGGCGGCGACGGTGGTGCTCTGACAACAACAACTCTCTATCTGGCTTCTGCTGCTGCGCACGGTTCTTCTCCAAGAACTCAGGTGACTTTTTTTCTTGTTAGTTTCTGCTGATCGGATCTCTGGTGTGTAAACGAACCAAAATCTGATACTAGTTGATGGGAAAAAACGCACGGAAGCAACACACACAATCACAAATCAACTGCAAAAAATAAACAACACAGGATTTATCATGGTTTGGTCGCCAACCTGCAACCTACGTCCACGAACAATTAACTAGGTTTTCATTCTGTTTATTACACTTTTATTACAAGCACAAAGATCTCTTAAGTAGAGATTATAGAGGGGACACAGTAATTAAGCTCACTCAATAAAACATGGTGTTTAGTCAGCCCAACACAATTGGTTATGACTTCACACTCAACAAGGTTATCTTGTACTTTCTCTTGCTTTACTTAGTTTAGGTAAAAACAATCTAACCTGAGATTAATAAACCATGCTAACTTTAGGGATATTGCTTAAAGAGGAGATTAACATTTTATATTACATGGATCACATTTAATGCATATATATATTTGTGTGGTTAGATGCAATCTTGAAGATGAAAACTTTAGTTGAATCTTCTCAATGGATAAAAATGATTTGCAACGACTATTTTCTTCAAACCTTTATATATAAAGAAATCTCTCAAGTAGAATTCATTGAAATGTTGTCAATCTTAACACTCAAACCTTAAATTTGTGTGTTATAAGCTTTGTAACAACAAGGATTGAGTTCCACAGTTATCTATAGGAGTTTATAACCTTTAAATATCTGATCTTTATCGTTCCTCAACCCAATTAAAACAATTTCAGTGTAGACAATCTATCGCAATGATATACTATCTAACACCAAAAAGATGATATATAGATAAGATCAATTGACCCCAAGTCATGACCCTACAAATCCAATGGTGAATGCTGTCAAATAGTGTTTGGAACTTGTCTACAAGCAATAAAAGATAACAATAGTAATAAAGTAAAGAGGCGTTGAGATTTTTTAGTAGAAAACATAATAGACAATAGAAAAATGATAAAGATAATGGTTGACTCTCAAGATCATTCACCACTGAATTTCTCATTCACCATTAAATCATACAAAACACACACTCGACACACGTTTCTTTCTTTGGTATACTTGAAATCTTTTAAAAAATCGCTTCCTCTCACCCTGCAAAAAGGAAGAAAACACGAGCCTCAAAAGGCACATAAAGGGTTTGTCACCTGGATATTTGGTTTTTTGTTGATAATGAACAAATTGAAGCTTTTCTTCATGAGATGAGCAGGAAAATTATAAACACTGTCAACTGGAGCACTGAAGCAAAAAAAGTTGCAAATATTTCTTGAAATGAATGGAGATATCAATCCTTATATGGTCAAAGTCTTCTACACTATCATCTCCTTTGAAGGAGAAAACATCTCCTCTCATGTGTCAAAGGTGTGGACATGGAAATCACTCCTGTTGTATGGACTACGATCAATGGATTGAAATATTCAGGAGCAAAAGTGGGAAAGGGAAACAATGGTGCCATAGAAGATTTCAACAAGATGTAGTATTATGAAAGCTGTCTAAAAAATCCAAATACTCAAGTCAAAGGTCTTCACGTGGGTGCACTCAAACTAGAAGAAAAGGTTCTAGCCTTCATCACAACATGGACGCTTACACCTAAGGGGAGTAATCATGTAGTTCTAATCGAAGAATATCTTGTGTTGGTGGGTAAGCAAAGAAGATGACAACCCTATGGCTGGATCAAGTCACAATGACAGACCCATTGGAACAAGTGGATATGTTGAAGATTTCAATTTACAAGCCTTGATATACCAAATGTTCCTCTAGTTGAAAGAGGTGAACCTCTTTACAGTTTCAAAAGAATGATGGTGAACAAGCTTGATTTTATCTTTGCAACATAGAAGGAACATTATTCTAAAACCTCCGCAAAATAAAAGAGGTTTTTTTAACCTTTTTTTAAATTTCAAATGATTTTTTTAACCTCATGAAAATAAATTTTATTTTTTAACTTTCAATAAGTTCCAAAGGTTTATTCTACAACCTCAGCAAATTAACGAAAGTCATTTTCACTTTTGTTAAGTTTCAAAGGTTTATTCTAAAATCTCAACAAAATAACCTGTTATTTTAACCTTAGTTAAATTCCAAAGATTTATTTTACAACCTCAATAAAACACTCTAGAGTTTTTAAAGTTCAACATATAAATATAATTAAATCTATTTATAAATAAATAACAAAAAACTACATAGTTTTAATATATTTTATAACTAAATTCTCTAAAATTTTGAAAGTGTAAGTTTATATTACAAATAAGTTTTCTAAAGTTTCAAAAAATTATTTTAAAAACTTAGCAAAATAACTTTGGATAATAAGTATTTCAATAATACATTTGACAAATAATTGAATTATTGAGTGTATATAAATTAATGATAAACATAAGCAATATTGAATTAAGATTATGGTGGTGACTATTATTAGTCTTGAAGAAGGTGCACTTCCTGCCTATCCTCATTAACAATATTGCGTTAACCATATTTTTTATCAACATTTTTTTTTAGTAGGATAAATATCTAAAACTATTGGATTGGATATTATATTACTGTTGCATTTTATAATATTTTATTAGTTAATGTCCTCATTAATTGTCAAGCAGATTACTTAAGTTTGTTTCAGTTAGTCTCCAAGTGTATCTTTGTCTATATATTTCATACCTCTGTATCAATTTACACATAAGTGAATATATGAATATTTTACTCTTTTATCTCTCTATGCCTTTACGCATTCTCTCTCCTGTTAACATGGTATCATGAGCCTATTTTTTTGACACATGTCTTCATCCCCAACCTCCTCTTCTTCCTCTTTTGTTTTCCTTTCATCCTCTTCTCCGATGGGCTCTGTTCAGCAACTTACCACTCTCATAAACCTCAAACTTGATGAAGACAACTTTGTTCTCTGGTGTCATCAAGTTCTTGCCACTATACGTGGTCTCAAACTCTTGAAGTTTCTTGAAGGAGATCAGGTTCCTTCTTCGTCCCCTTCATCTTCTACTTCTCAACCATCAGAGGAAGTTCTTCAATATCAACAGCAAGATCAGCTTATCATCGCATGGCTTCTTGCTTCAATGACTACACCGATTCTTACAAAAGTCATGGGCTTGGATTCTTCAGCGCAAATCTGGAAATGCCTTCAAGAACAATTTGCCTCTCATACGCGTGCTCAAATTCAAAAGATGAACTTGCTGCTCAAGACTCCAAAGAATGACAAAAATTTTTTTGTTTACCTTCATGACATTAAAAAGGCTGTCAACATGCTTGCTGCAATCGGCTCCCCAATTACTACTAAAGATCACATTGAAAGTATTCTTGAAGGGTTACCAGAAGAATACAATGCATTTATTATTGTTGTTACGTCACACACAGATCCTTACTCAATCAATGAGATTGAATCCCTCTTACTTGCTCAAGAAGAACGATTTCAGAGGTATAAGCTTGCTCACTCCTCTTTTCAAGCTAATGCTATTTCTGTTCATTCTCAGTATCATCAAATCCCATCCTTTCGTCCATCGTTCAATCAATACTCTTGTGGTGGTCGTTTTCCGCATAAACCCTCAAGCAAGTATTCTTGATCTAATGGAGCTCGCCCTTTTCACCGTGATTCTTGGACCTCCTCTCCTTCTGCATCCTAGAAACCTAATCGGGTTCGCTGTCAATTGTGTTAAAAAATTGGTCATCATGCGCTTCAATGTTGGCATTGGACTGATAAGCCATCTTCTTCCATGATCACTGCCAACACATACCAATTTTCTACCCTATCTCTTGATGATGGTGAACCATCAATTCTTGGCACACCTTCCACCATCGAAGACCCGCTATGGTATCCGGACAGTGGGGCCTCTCAGCATATGACACATGACTCAACTCTGTTTACTGATAATCAAGAATATCAAGGCTCTGCAAATGTTAAACTTGGTAACGGTGCAGGTATGTCTATCTCTCATATTGGTTCTGCATCTTGTGTTTCTCCTGTTACTAACCCTGTTATTTCTTTACAAAACCTTTTACATGTCCCTATTCTCAATAAAAACTTGTTAAGCGTTTCCAAATTTGCCAAAGATAATAATGTTTTCTTTGAGTTCTACTCTGATTCTTGTTATGTTAAACATCAGGTAACCAAGCAAATTCTATTTCAAGGCATCATTAAAGATGGTCTATACGTTTTTCCTGCTCTAAGATCCACTCCTTACTCTGCTAATTACGCATCCTTTAAATCTGAAAAACTTGCTCTGCAGTTGTGGTACAACAGACTTGGTCATTGCAGTTTTAATGTAGTCAAGAACATTTTAAATCAATGTAATATTGCTTGTACTTCTAAATCTGTTTTTGTGATGCGTGTGTTCAAGGGAAAGCTCATAAACTTCCTTTTTCCTCCTCTACAAGTGTTTATACTTTTCCTTTACAATTGATATACATTGATGTATGGGGTCTTGCTTCTATGCATGCTACGAATGGTGAAAAATATTATATTTCGCTTTTAGATGCTTATTCCAAATTCACTTGGTTGTATTTGTTACACTCTAAATCACAAGCGCTTGCTGCCTTCAAAACCTTCAAATTATTGGCTGAAAATCAAACTGGTCTTACAATTAAAACTATTCAGACTGATAATGCAAAAGAATTTCACTGTTTTAAATATTTTATTAATGAATCTGGTATACAATACCGCTTCACTTGTCCACATACACATCAGAAAAATGGTGCCATTGAAAGGAAGCATCGTCATATAGTTGACATGGGCCTGTTTATGCTCTCTACGACTTCTCTTACTATGAATTTTTGGGGTTAAGCTTTTCTCACTACTAGTCAGATTATCAATGTTCTTCTCTCTTCTTTCATACAAGGTAAGACTCCTCATGAACTTCTTTTTTCACTAGAAACCTAATTATACTATTTTTAAAAGTTTTGGTTGTGCCTGTTATCCTCTCTTTCGTTCCTACAATCTTAACAAATTAAATTTCAGGTCTACTTGTTGTTTATTTCTTGGCTATAGTCAATGTAATAAAGGCTACATTTGTCGTTCACCTGATGGTAGAATATATATCTCTAGGCATGTAGTTTTTAATGAAGATATTTTTCCATATTCTATTCCAAAATATGTTTTTTTTTATCTAAAACTGATGTTGCCCCTGTGTCTCAAATTACTCCTCCTGCTTTAATTGTGATCTCTTCCTCTCCTTCTTTCATTCCTATTTCCGATTCCATTACTTTTCCCACATCACCTTTACACAATCACACATCCTCACCTGTTGTCACCACTTCTGATTGTTTGGTTCCTTTATCTAATCAAAATGTTCATCCTATGATTACTCGGGCTAAGTCTGGTATTTCCAAGCCCTAAATATATACTACATCTCTTGTTTCTGTGCCTTCTGAACCTGTCAATTTCAAAGTTGCACTCCAATCTCCTCAATGGAATCAAGCCATGCAAGATGAATACCATGCTCTGATTGAAAATAGAACCTGGACTTTGACTCCTTTACCACTAGGAGCAAACATTGTTGGTTGTAAATGGATCTTCAAGAATAAGTATAATGCAAATGGCACGTTTCAGCGACACAAAGCATGGCTTGTTGCCAAGGGATATAGTCAAACCGAAGGTCTTGACTATTCAGAGACATTTAGTCCCGTAATCAAACATACTACTATCAGAGTGGTGCTTGCTCATGCAGTGTCTGCTCAATGGAACATTCATCAAATCGACTTCAATAATGCCTTTATAAATGGTGATCTGCATGAGGATGTCTACATGCAACAACCACCAGGCTTTATCTTTACCAATCCACAACTAGTGTGTAAGCTTAACAAAGTTATTTACGGTGTCAAACAAGCACCTTGTTCATGGTATAAAAAGCTAAGTATCACTCTTCAAAGTCTTGGTTTTAATTCCACTACTAGTGATCCATCATTGTTTGTTAGGTTTACTCATTCTTCATCTTTGTTTGTTCTCATCTATGTAGATGATATAATTATTATTGGATCTGTACCTACTGATATTATTGCTCTTATTTCCACTCTCAGTTTTGTTTTTGCTCTAAAGGACTTGGGCCCTCTACATGACTTCCTTGGTATTGATGTCTCCACTCTCCAAGATGGATCTTTGCACTTATCACAACGTAAATATGTTCCAAGCCTTCTTCAACGAACGCAAATGGTTGAGTCTCATCCACAACCTACACCTATGATTACCAACTTAAAGCTTCCACAAAATGCTTTTGCATCCTTTTCTGATCCCTCTTTATTCAGATCCACAGTGGGTGCTCTTCAATATGTGCTCATCACTCGCCCAGAACTCACCTTTTTTGTGAATAAAGTCTCTCAGTTCATGCACAGTCCTCAAAAGCATCATTGGAAGGCAATTAAACGGATCCTACGGTATCTCAAAGGCACATTAGATCATGGGTTTCTTATCAAACACAACACCAATAATACAATCCAGGGCTTCTGTGACTCAGACTGGGCTAGTGATATAGATGACAGAAAGTCTACAATAGGAGACTGCGTGTATTTGGCTCTAATCTTGTCTCATGGTCTTCTCATAAACAAAAGGTTGTTTCCCGAAACAGCACTGAAGCAGAGTATCGTGGAATTGTTGTTGTCCTGGTTGATATTATATGGCTTCAATCTTTATTAACTGAACTCCATATCTCTTGTACCATGCCCAAAATTTACTCTGATAACTCTGAAACGGTTCTACTTTCAGCTAACCCTATCATGCGAAACCCTTTCATGCACTCGAGGTCTCTCTCCTGTTAACATTAAGAATATTGCTTCAGCCATATTTTACATAAATATGCTAATCATTGTCGAATCTTATAAATTAATGGTTAATTGATCTAATAACAGAGAGCATGTATTATATTACAAGCGGATTAAAAAAACTAATTATTTTACATCATAACATTATAATGATTAGTGTGTAAACAATTAATTTCTTTGAATTGTTCCTAGTTTTCACTTTGTGGGTAAACAATTTATTTTTTATATATTATTTGAGAAATATTTAAAAATAGCGAAGGAAATAAAAATAAGAATATTAAATAACATATTCTTAAATCGAATTAACTTTTTTTCTTTCTTTTTGAAGGTGTTTAGCCAAATTATATCCTTTTATATACGGTTGTACATCCATTGACATTATCAGCAAGTATTTTGTACAATTGTTTTTGGATTTAGATTTAGAATTTTTTTGAATTTACATAAAGTTTAAATATAAATTAAAATATTTAAATTATAAGAGATGTCAAAATAGTTAAGTTGATATAATTTAAAAGTATTAATCTATTCACTGCGGAAGTCTGAAGTTAAGTTCTCAACGAAAATGATCTTCTTCTCCTCGCAATAACTTTCCAGATTTCTGGAATTCATTCAACTTTGTATGTTTTCTTTCTATGGAAGATCCATTGCTTCTTAATTATATCCCTGTGACAGCTTTGATCCCTGTGACATTCTTGAGCTCTTGTAATGCAGAATCTCATTCATTGGTAGGTTGGTGAGAATTAGGGCAGATGAAAAACGCCATGCAAACAACCCCAACAACACACATGGCTGGCTAGCTTTGAAGATTAGCCCACACCTTACAGATAATGTAATTATTTAGTGTATATAAAGCAATGATAAACACCAGTTGTTGCTGAGCTAGGTAACGATAGCTTGTGACCCGAGTGGGGGCAGTAAGGTAAAGGAAGAAGCAATGCTGGAGTAAGAAGAAGATGGAGCCTTATTAATGTTTCTTCTCTTTAATATAATAGACATAAGAAGTGTGCACCTGTAATACGAAAATCGTACATTCCACAACTTAGAGGAAATGTTGCACTAGCTTCTTCTCCTCAATAGTAATACCTGCTTCAACCGTCACCTTTTTACACTTCTCGAAACACCTCCTTCAAACCATGCATTGAAGTGCGCAGTCACCTATCGATCTCTCAAGTTGAATGGTTCATGTTCATTTATGGTTTACCAGGTTCCGAGTAAACCACAGAGAGATGGGAATGTGGAAGAAATGAATCTGCACCCGTTAGGTATGGTCAAAAATTTGGTTTCAGTTAATAAAATCCTAAAATATATAAGTTAGCAGAGGGTATAATAAAGTTATAAATTTAATGAATAATAATTAACACAAAATTTATATTAATTATAATATTTATTATAATTATAAGATATAAAATATAATACAATAAGTTGGCAATCTGTTAAACCTTGACGCTATATGCGGTCAAGGACGGAACTCTATGTTCAAAAGTTTGAATGAAAAACAAAAATTAATTTTATATTATAATAAAAAATAAAAAACATATTTAACTCTTTTAGTAAACACTATTGAATTTAATATTACCCTATCACTAATAGCACCATAACTACCATTTAACAATACATCATCACTATATCAAAAATTGGAACTTTGGAAATAACTACTGAAATCTAATTATTATGGCTCAAGTAAAGGCATGAACATGAGTAACTTATAAATTTTTAAAGTCAAATTTATCTTACATTAAGATTGGTGGGTTAATGTATATGAATGCTTAAAATCAATGCATTGACGGTTAATGCTCTTCCTTCTCTTTTTGTTAGTTTCTGATTTGGATGAGAGGACATTTTATTGGGTATAACCAACCACAGATGTTGTGTGGGAAGATACAATAGGTACCAAGGAAGCAACATACCTTTTTGGAACTACCATGCTTTATATCTTAGACATGGATTATGTTGTTGAACTTTTTTGGTAAATGTAATATGTTGTATATGTGCATATTTTTATTTGAGGTTTAAGATTTTGAACTTTATATATCCAGAATATGGTTATGTTTGGCCATTTTTTCGAACAATATCACCTCTATTGAATTGGCTTTCTGGACATGGGTTGAAGTACCTCCAATACTCCAATTTATATTATTTTTTAATGTTGATTAAACAAAAAACTTAACATTGTGCTATCAATGAATACTAAAATGAAGTGTGTCATATTTTCATTTTGATAAAAATAGTAAAACATAAATTTACACACAAATTAGTTCATTTAAAACAATAATAATAAAAATTTAAATGCAAATCAATACCTTTAAAATACATGTAAACCATTCACCAAAACTTTCAATTTTATTTTTTTTTAACGATTTCACTTTGATTACCTTTAATCTTGAAAAACCTAATAGAATTTGTTAAAATATTCTATTAATTAAAATTTTTAATTTAAAAAAATATCAATTTAATTACTTTAATAATTTAATAGTCTTACTTTTAGATATATATTATCCAAATGAAAAGTGCAAAACTATTCTACATAATGCAATTTCTAATAACCTTTACATAGGCCTCTCTCTTTCCATTTCTAATAACTCACACATAAACTCCTACATATGAATATGAAAAACCAATGTGAAGAATCATTATTTACTTTTAATTTAACAAAGTAATTTTCTTCTATGCTAATACCCACAATCATTACTTAATTAAGTTAAGGTCGCATAATTGATAAAACTAACTATGAGACAAGTTCAAATAATTCACAAAATTAGTATGTAACAAGTTCACATAATTGACAAAACTACCTATGAAACAAGTTGAGATAATTTACAAAATAGTTTAAACAAAATTTATACTTTATTATGAACACTTAGGTCAGTGCCAACAAAAAGTTTCAAAATACAAAATCAAATTCCAAATTAAAAAACAAACATAAAAAAAATCCATAGAACTCAACTTTCACAAAAAATGGTGGTCAAGGTTTCAACTCCACCGATTTAGGGCTACCAGTATTTGTGTTCAATCCCAAGTATTCAGGTTTTGTTTAGTGTTCCTAGTCCCTGCATGTTCGATGTCACGTCCAAATTTTGCTTTTTTTTTCTTCAATCCATTCAAGTGTTTTTGTGCATGCTAAGTGTTTGAACAAGTGCACACCTAGTATTTCTTAAAAGTTCTTTTGTGTTTTTCCTAAATATATGCTTCAGAGCGTTTCTATTTTTCCAATTCTTGAGTCCCTCTACTTTCTATTATTTCATTAGTAAGTTTATACTTATTTTTTCAATCATTGTCTTGAAGTTTTGTTCAATTGGTCTTTGCTTATTTGGTTTCTGCTAAGTTTTCATAATTGTATGATTTTCCCTATTTTCTAAAAATTATTTTGATCTTGTTAAGCATCCAAATATTGTGAATATTGTGAACATTTTTTTTATGTACCTTAACATCTTTACAAAACCCATTAAAAAAGGCATGTCCTAAACTCAACTACAAAAAAGGTTAAAAATCACAAAGCCATGACATTTTTGTTGTATAACACATAGTTTTAGTGCAAGTTTTTCTCTCGGATTTATATTTTCAGCACCTAATTCCCTTGGTGTTTTAGCCTGAAATATTTAACATATTATGACTCATAAAGTTACCTATCACTGATTAAAATATCAACTTCCAATTCGCAGTAGAAAAATTACCATAAATCTTACGCTCCACTCTGCTAATGTTGAAACTAGTTTATTCTTTGTTACCAACTTGTTTACGATTTTACAAGTTCATTTAATTGGTTTCTCAGCATATACATATCCTATTTTCTTCAAATTTTTGGCATTTTGTTCCTTATTGAGATGAAAAAATACCATAAAATTTAATCATAAAAGACATTGTGAAAAATTTACATAATTTTTGGAATAGTCACTACTAGTCAATTCTAGAATATTTGTTTTTTTCTAATCCATTCTAGAGCATTTGATAGGCTCCTTATGTTTGCTATCTTTTTTAGGTGGATCCACAAATCGGGTGGATATTGAATCCAATGTTTACAAATAAGGTATCAATTTAACCGGATCTGAGGGCAGATCCTTTTGAAGGGAGAAAGTCTAATGGGGGACCATCCAAGCCATCATATACAAGAATAAAGGCAGAAGAATTATATGTACAAAAAAATACAAATAGTATAGTAGTGATGCTCAAGACTTGAATTTTAAACTAGTTTCAAAAGTACTTTGTAAATAAAGACACTCTAGAAACTCTTGACATATAAGCAAGTGTCTCTAGAGCATCTTAAGAGGACCTACACGACACCTCCTTAAGCCACTAAACCTCACCATAGTTAAGCTTGCTTGACTAGGGTTATAGTAGCTTAAGGAGCAAGCTACCTTCATCTCAAATGATCACCATGTGTTCAAGTTTGCATTAATTGAATGAAGTATTCATAATTGAGATTGATTCTCTCACTAATTTCCCTTTCCTACTTCTAAGCCTAATGAAAACCCTAGAAAGTTGGTCTCACCTCTTTCTATCATCTTTGGATCCACAAATGAGGAAATGTGTGAAGATTTTGTAAAAGCAATGAAAAGTGAATTTGAGATGTCAATGTTAGGGGAAATGAATTTCTTCCTTGGACTACAAGTAAAACAACTTAAGGATGGAATCTTCATAAATCAAGCAGACCTGACATTATGTTTGTTGTATGTTTATGTGTAAGATATCAATCTAATCCAAAGGAATCACACTACAATGCCGCTAAGAGGATCCTGAAATATTTGCAAGGAACTAAGGATGTTGGACTTTGGTATCCAAACAATGTTTCCTTAAGCTTGACTGGTTTTTCAGATTCTGATTTTGCAGGGTACAAAGTTGATAGGAAGAGCACAAGTGGGACTTGTCACATGCTTGGGTCAAGTCTAATCTCTTGGCATTGTAAGAAACAAGCTTGTGTTGCTCTCTCTACAGCAGAAGCAGAATACATACCAGCTGTAAGTTGTTGTGCTCAAACATTGTGGTTAAGGCAACAACTAAGTGACTTTGGAATTCTCTTAAACAAGATACCTATAAATTGTGATAACACTAGTGCCATAAATCTGTCTAACAATCCTGTCATGCATTCAAGAACTAAACATATTGAAATTAGACATCACTTTCTAAGAGAGCATATAGCTAATGGAACGTGTGATATTAAATTCATTGGCACTGAATCTTAATTGGCTGATCTCTTTACTAAACCTCTTGCTAAAGATAGGTTTTACTTTCTTCTAAATGAATTGGGTATCATTAGCTTAAATTGTCCCCTGTAGTAATAATTTCAATCTGTTATTTTATGCTTTAACGTGTTGTTTTTCTGTTACAGATTCTCAGACCTGACTAGGAAAGAGAAATGACTTACGTTCTCTCTCTTCTTGACCATTGACTGCTTTTATGGTTATTGACCACTGGTTTTATGACGGTCATATGTGGATATTCTAATTGATTTGATATCTTGATTGTGCAACAGATTTTTGATTTGCTAAGCTAAAATATGTTTCCAATATATTCTTGCATCATTCGAAATCTATACCTGTTGTACCACACAAGAATAAAATCTGTAGTTTATCTGCCTGAATTGATTTTTAAAATACGTGATCCCTAGAATTTGAATTGCACTCTATATAAATCTGATCTACATTAATTACTTTTCACCATCTCTCATTTCTGCTATAAGCTGTCCAGGTTAAAATCTGATTTTCTATGAGTTTTGATTATGTTATTATTGTTCATATAAACTGCATACTAACTTTCTTTCAAGTTGAAATTGCCCATTGGTGATTAGGTGCAGGTAACAACTGATTAAGCAATGGCATCCTCTTCACACAGAAAGAAGAAGTCCAATGAACAATCTAACAGCAGCCAAGACATCCTGGAAAATTGGTTTGCTGGAGATTCTGAAGCCATGACAAGGTTCATTCATGGGACAAGCAGGAAGCAAATCAATGTACCTAAGGTGCTGGAATTCTCATGGCTGAAGGATGAAAATTTGATAGGAGCAAAAATCTTGCTCAAGCATCAAAAGCTGAAAAACTTCTTGGAAATGACTGGAAATGTATATCTAGACCCAGTGAAGGTGTTTTACAACAACCTTGTACAAGATGGCAAGAATCTTGTCTCCTATGTGAAAGGAGTAAAGCTGAAAGTCACTAGGGAAATATGAAGCAGTGTCGGAGGAATCAAGTACTTAGGGTTGAAAGTGAGCAAAGGGAACACTGCTGGAATTGAAGGATTCAACAAGATGCAGTTTTACAGAAGCTGTGTGAGGAATCCTACTGAACCAGTGGCTAGGTTTCATGCAGGTAGCTTGACTTTAATTCCAAGACTCCTAGCACATATCATCGCTTGGCAACTCACTCCAAGAGGAAGTAATCATGTTGTTCTTCATGAGGAAGACTTGATACTGCTGTTCTGCATAATGAATCAGCTTAAGGTAAATTGGGTGAGTACTATGGTTGAACACATGCTGAAATCCACAAGGCTTCTTGATTATCGATTTCCATTTGCAATATTTGTGTCCAAACTAATTGATTACTTTGAAGTGGATACTACAAATGAAAGGAATGATACTATTAAAGCAGTCAGTGAAATAGACAACTCTACTCTCATGAAAATGGGCTTTCACAAGGAGGAAGATGGTTGGGTTTTAAGAAGAAATACTGCTCATCATGAAGATGGAGAGGAAGAGAATGCTGAGATAAATAGAGAAGAAGAACATGTGCAGCACATGGATGAATCACCTATTCATTCTTTCGTGAATGAAGATGTTGCTGCCACAAATTACAATGCATTTGTTGCATATCAAGCACCTGAAAATAGAGGTGAACCTCTATCAATGTTTGAAAGACAGGTTCTGGACAGGATGGACACACTCACAGATGATCAAAAGACATATTTCAAAATGACTCAAGCAAGGTTTCAACACTTAGACTACAAGATTGCAGGAGTCCAGGAGCAGCTAGCTGAGTTACACTATAAGCACATGTGATCCTTCCCAAATCTATTTCCGTTATGTCCTGTTGAACAATTTGGTTTCTAATTTTCTTCCCTGCTTATGTTTGTTTTCTGGTTTGTAATGGAACTATATGCTGTTTTTATTTTGAACAATTAAGTATGTTTTCTTCTTGTGCTCCCATTCTGTTTGATGAATCCAAAGGGGGAGAAGAATAGCTTGATACAGGTTCTGCAGTTGAGGAATAATTCATATAAGTTGCTGATGTGATTCAGATAGATACAGGTTTTGCAGTTGAGGAATAATTCATATAAGTTGCTGATGTGATTTAGATATTAAATCTGCAGGGAGGTACATAAATACTTGAATCTGTTATATTCTGTTTTAACATCTAGTGTTATACAGGTTCTTCAAAGCTATGCAAAGTGTATGTGTAAGGTTGCCTTTTGCTACATGACCTATCCTAGATGCCTAATCAAGCTTAGATCAAGCACATTAAGTGGTTAAAAGTTTTTCTAAAAGCTTTTTACAGTTTTCCCAAAAATCAGGATACTGCACAAAAATAAATCTGTTTCTCTGTAAAAGAATATGTTTATTTTTGGTTTGCTAAAAGGCTTTTCGAAAGTTGGTTAGGGCACCAAAGGTAAAACTCAGTCAGTTATATCAGTTAGCTGAGTTGGCAGTTTTTCCCTAAAATAAATCTGTTTAGTTTAAAATGAATTTGCTGTTCTCACAACAGCTTTTCAACTGTTTTTTTGAAAAGTAGTTAGAAACTGTTTTCTATATAAAGAAAAACTTCTCACATGAAAGGATGCTGAGCAATCACATTTTTGACTGAGATCAAACACTTTCTATGTGAGAAAAAGGATTGAAAAGAATTTTTGAAGGGTTTTTCAAAGAAATCTTAAAGTGTGCTTGTTCTAGGAAAACCTTGATCTTGGTAAAGGTGCTGGTGCAGTTTTGCAGCAAATTGAACTCCTGGTTTTGAGTTCTTGCATCTTCTTTTCAGGTGTTGTCTTTCCTTTATTCTTGTTTGTAAAGGTGTAAGTGTTAGTCACTCCTTGATAGGGTTTCTTGGAGTGCAAGGTGTTCTGAAATAGGATTTTTCAGCATTGATTGTATTGTTCTTGTAGTGTTCAAGAACTGTTATGTTTGTAAGTGATTGAAACTGATTTTAGTGGATTCCACCTTGGGGTAAGGTGAAACTGGATGTAGCTCTTTATGAGTGAACCAATATAAAAACTTGCTTGTACTTTTCCTCTCATCCCTGCACTTGTTTCTGGTTTTTTGCTTAATTATGTCAAGAACGAAATCTGTTCATTTGAAACCAAATCTGTTAATTTTGGGCTTAATAAAAACTGTTCTTCTAAATCTGGAAATGGCATCCAATTATAAACAAAGCTTTTGAATATAAGTTTGCAATTGAATTAAGAACTAACAGTTTTTCATAAAATTCATGTTAAAGATTCATTGCCTTTAAAGCTTTGTGTTGAATAAATTTGATTGCTCTTTTTGTATAGTGTGTGTTCTTCAAAACTGGTAAAAGTGAACCAATCTGATTTAGCTATCTTTCACTATTTGATCTTAATCTCAATCTGGTGCAGTTCTGTTTGTGTTAGTCTGTTTTGAAGAATCAATCTGTTCATTCGAAAATCAATCTGTTCTTTTACCTCTGATATACTAAAACCAGTTTGTGTTTGCGAAAATTTTTATATGTTCAATTCACCCCTCCCCTCCTGAACTTAGACATTAATAGACTCAACATACATATCCAATTTCCTTCAAATTTTTGGCATTTCGTTCCTTATTGAGATGAAAAAATACCATAAAATTTAATCATAAAAGACAATGTAAAAAATTTACATAATTTTTGGAACAGTCACTACTAGTCAATTCTAGAATATTTGTTTTTTTCTAATCCATTCTAGAGCATTTGATAGGCTCCTTGTGTTTGTTATCTTTTTTAGGTGGATCCACAAATCGAGTGGATATTGAATCCAGTGTTTACAAATAAGGTATCAATTTAACCGGATCTGAGGGCAGATCCTTTTGAAGGGAGAAAGCCTAATGGGGGACCATCCAAGCCATCATATACAAGAATAAAGGCAGAAGAATTATATGTACAATAAATACAAATAGTATAGTAGTGATGCTCAAGATTTGTATTTTAAACTAGTTTCAAAAGTACTTTGTAAATAAAGACACTCTAGAAACTCTTGACATATAAGCAAGTGTCTCTAGAGCATCTTAAGAGGACCTACACGACACCTCCTTAAGCCAGTAAACCTCACCATAGTTAAGCTTGCTTGACTAGGGTTATAGTAGCTTAAGGAGCAAGCTACCTTCATCTCAAATGATCACCATGTGTTCAAGTTTGCATTAATTGAATGAAGTATTCATAATTGAGACTGATTCTCTCACTAATTTCCCTTTCCTACTTCTAAGCCTAATGAAAACCCTAGAAAGTTGGTCTCACCTCTTTCTACCTTTTAGAACCTAAATCACTGTCAAACTCACCAATTCACTCTTAAACTCGGTGCAAAAGCTTCGATCATTCCGTTGCCACTCCATGAATTCTCCGATCCATCTCCTTGGATTGCATCAAAATTTATCATAAAACACTTAACTAGTGACGGTCAAGCCAACACATACCTTACCTGATGTTTAGCGTCAGTTTAACCCACACACAACTTGTACCGCCCTGGTAGTCGGAAGTGATGACGTGGCATCAAGCTATTGTATAGGCGTGTTGACGAGACGCCAGGTTGGCAGAAGGGAAGGAAGTCGGGGGGCTCGTGACGTCGCCAGTTATTAAGTTGGCGTGCTCCGATCTCCAGCACACCAGAACCGGCGGTCACCGGATTAAAGATGAAGTCGCCAGATGTAAACTCAGGCGACCAAGTGGTTAGAGATCGCCGGAGCAAGCACATCGCCGAAGATGAAGGTGGTGCAGATTATGAAGGCGGCCGGCGAGACCACAGGGAAGGTGTGCACGAAGGCACCCTAGCTCGCCAATCTAGTAGAGATCGCACTCCAGGACAGCTATGCACTGAGTAGTATCATGCATAAGTAACTTAGCCAAAGGAGAGTCAGAAGCAGCGCCCAAGTCAAGGAGGCTCCAGATGATGGCACGTGTACGACTGGATGCGAGCCACGTGTCCAGGTGTGTAACTGCCAGGAGAGAGAAAGTGCCCAGGTATATAAGGGTTTCCCAACGAACTTCTGAGGTACGCACGTTCAGATTGTCTTCTTTACGCTTGCGAGTTCTAGAGTATACTGAGAGAGAACTGGTTCACGGTTCCTTGAGAGTTCTTGAGTGTTACTCTTAGTATTTGGTGATTCGGTCACTGACTTGGGCGTTGGAGTGCGATCGGCCGCAGCGGCGCCGCTCTGTTCTTTTGTAGGTTCTTGAGGTGGATCGCGGCGAAGGACGGAGGTTGAAGCGGCGCACACGTCGATCCAAGTTTGACGAGGCAAGCTTCAACGTTCTGGTCAACAGGCAGGATCATCAGGCGCCCACCGTGGGGCCGTGTAAAACCTGTTCCCATCCGCAGCGTGAGTTCTTGGAGGTTTTTGCAGTTTTCTGTGTGGTTGTGTGCTGGTGCAACCATTGTTCGCTGTTCATCTAAGTTTTGTTCGGTGATTTCACGTTTTCCACCGTTCGTTTGGGGTTTTGTTCGGTGAGGTGAAGTTTTCTGGTGATTGTGCGAGTTTTGTTCGGTGAGATTTGAGTTCTTTGGCTTGTTTGGTTTTTCGTGGAAGAAGCGGTGGTTTCTGGTGGAGTCGCAGGTTTCTGTGGAGAGTTTTCTGTGTTCTTGAGTTTCCTTTTGGAGTTTCGCGCAGTTTTGACCGATTGATCGCTGAATCGATCGTCGCTGAAGGAAGTATTGTTCATTGCACTCTGTGATCCGTCAAGTTTCATGAGAAAAATGAGAAGCAACCGTTCAAGTCCAGTTCCGCCCGTTGCTGCTGAAGGCGCCGGCGCCATGACCATGGCGCAGATGGTGGAGATTATGCGTTCATTGCAGGCAATTGTGGAAGCCTCGCGCATAGAACAGGCGAGAATGCATGAGGACCTGGTCGCCTCTCGGGCCAGGAATGATGAGCTTAGCAAAGTCACTGAAGAGCTGCGTCAAGCTCTTCAGGAGCAGCGAGGGCGTCCTATTGCTGAAGAGGTTGCGCCGTCAACGCCGCCTCGTGTTCTTCCTATGCCTTTCGCTCAGGCGATTACTGACACGCCTATTCCTGCGAGTGCGGTACCTGTTAAGGCTGTTTTCACTGGCGTGGAGGATCCTGAGGCTCATCTCACCACGTTCCATACGCAGATGATGCTGTCAGGAGGATCAGACGTCGTGTACTGCAAGATGTTCGTGAGCACACTCCAGGGAACGGCGCTGGAATGGTTTGTGAGCCTGCCTACAGGTCACATAACCAACTTCCAACAGTTCTCGAAGATTTTCGTCGAGCAGTACATCGTGAACAAGGCACCGCCCAGGGTGTCTTACGACTTGTTCGACATAAGGCAGTATCAGGGGGAGTCCCTCAGGGACTACCTGAATCGTTTTGGGACGCAGATGGTCAGATCGCCGGCCAAAGATGAAGAAATGCTGCCGGGACCATTCTGCGAGGCATTGATCAGGGCTCACCCCGCCACGTTTGCTGAGGTTAGGCGACTTGCGGTGGCCCACATCGCCGACGAGAGTGAAGTCGCCGAGAAGAGAGGAAGCGTGGCTCCCGCTAGGCCACGCGCCCAGACCAGGATCCAACCACA
Organism: Phaseolus vulgaris; assembly: GCF_000499845.2. Classification (NCBI taxonomy): domain Eukaryota; kingdom Viridiplantae; phylum Streptophyta; class Magnoliopsida; order Fabales; family Fabaceae; genus Phaseolus; species Phaseolus vulgaris. The sequence goes on from NC_023749.2 coordinate 48,165,784, forward strand.
GAGGGTGCTGGAGACAGCGGCGACCAGAAGGGATCAGAGGACTCGCCATCCTTATGATCCAAGGAAGAACAAGGGAAGGGGCCAAGGACGCCCGCAACCAGCACGCCGGGAGTACAATCGCCTGCCTAAGCACAAGTTTGTCATGGGATTGGCGGACCTGATCGCCATTCCCAACATATCAGCTAGATTGAAAGCGCCCAAGCAGGTGGGTGACAAGGTGCTGGGACCAAAGCCAGACGCCTGTTGTGAGTTTCACCAGGGCTTTGGCCACACCGTGGATTCGTGTTTGGCTTTAGGATACCAGCTCGACGATCTGGTCAAGAGCGGGTTCCTAAATGACTATTTGCTGGATAGAAGGACGGGGGGCGCGTCGAGCTCCCAACCAGCAGGTGGAGAGGCTCAGCAGCACGAGATGCCTACGCACGGGGAAATCCACACCATTGCAGGGGGTTTCTCAGGGGGTGGATGCACCGCATCACAGAGGAAGAGGTACGCGAGGTCTGTGATGACGGTGGATATGTTTGAAGACCACTCGCCTGAGGTGGACATTACGTTCACCAAGCAAGATCTTCGGGACGTTGTGCCTCATGACAACGATCCCATAGTCATCTCGTTGATCACAGCAGGAAGAAAGGTCCACAGGGTGTTGGTGGACCAAGGAAGCTCGGCAGACGTGACGTTCTGGCCGACTTTCACGCAGTTGGAGCTGCCCCTTGACCAGTTGAGGCCATATGGAGGGTGTTTGTATGGTTTCGCAGGCGACCAGGTGGAGGTCAGGGGGTACATTGAGTTGAGGACTACGTTTACAGATGAGGCGGGTTCGAGAACGAAGAAAATCAAATACCTTGTCGTAAACGCTCCTTCAGCATACAACATTCTGCTGGGAAGACCCACGCTCAACAGAATAGGCGCTATACCGTCGACCCGGCACATGAAGGTGAAGTTGCCGTCTATAGAGGGGGTGGTGATCACCATCAAATCCGATAAGAAAGAAGCGAAGAAGTGCTATGAGAATAGCCTGAAAAACAAGAGATCGGTGAGTTACGTGACAACCACCCCGCCTCCTGGTGTGAAGCCCAGATCGACGGTAATAGAAGAGACCGCCGGAAGAGACGTGGAGATGGTGGATGTTGAGCTGGGGGAGGGGAACGCCGGTCTGGAGGAAGAAGAGGCGAGGAATCGCCCTGAGGAAGCGAGAGAGCTGGGAATCGCCAGGGCGGTGATCGCCAGAGAAACCAGGCCAAAACCCGTCAAGCAGTGGCTCGAGAGAGAGATCGGGGGAAAGATCTTCAAGCTGGGAAGATCCCTGGAGGTTGAGCTCCAGGACCAGATCGCCAAGGTGATAGAACGGCATCTGGATGCGTTTGCATGGTCCGCTTCGGACATGCCCGGGATCGATCCCGACTTCCTGTGCCATCATTTTGCAATGGACAACTTGGTGAGACCAGTGCGGCAGAGGAGAAAAAAGTTCAATGAGGAGAGAAGGCAGGCGATCAGCGACGAAACCCAGAAGCTCCTCGCTGCAGGCCACATCAGGGAAGTCCAGTACCCTGAATGGCTGGCAAGTGTCGTGCTGGTGAAGAAGAGTAATGGGAAATAGCGCATATGCGTCGATTTCATCGATCTAAATAAGGCTTGTCCAAAGGACTCATATCCTTTACCAAGCATAGATGCCCTGGTGGATAGTGCTGCAGGGTGCAAGTTGTTGAGTTTCCTGGATGCCTTCTCGGGGTATAACCAGATCAAGATGCATCCCATGGATGAAGAGAAGACTGCCTTCATGACCGAGAGATCGTGCTACTGCTACAAGGTGATGCCGTTCGGGCTGAAGAATGCGGGGGCCACGTACCAGAGGTTGATGGATCGAGTACTTGCACCGATGCTGGGAAGGAATGTGCAAGCGTACGTGGATGACATGGTCGTGACCTCGCCAGAGAAAAGCAAGCACGTTGCGGACTTGGAGGAGTTGTTCACGACGATCGCCAAGTTCAGGTTGAAGCTGAATCCAGAGAAATGCATCTTTGGCGTGGAGGCTGGAAAGTTCCTGGGATTTCTCCTAACTGAAAGAGGATTAGAGGCCAACCCGGATAAGTGTGCCACCATTTTGGCGATGAGGAGCCCGGCCACTGTGAAGGAAGTACAACAGCTCACAGGTCGGATGGCCGCCCTATCTCGCTTCGTGTCAGCTAGCGGAGAGAAGGGCCACCCATATTTCCAGTGTTTAAGGCGCAATAACAAGTTTGCCTGGACGAAGGAGTGTGAGGAAGCCTTCGTCAAGCTTAAGGAGTATCTGGCGAGCCCGCCGGTTTTGTGCAAACCGCTGGTGGGAACCCCTCTCAGGTTGTATTTTGCTGTAACTGAGAGGGTGGTGAGTGCGGTGCTCGCCCAGGATCAAGATCAGGCTCAAAAGCCTATTTATTTTGTTAGTAAGGTGCTGCAGGGCCCAGAAACGAGATATCAGGCCCTGGAGAAGGCTGCGCTGGCTGTGGTATTTTCGGCGAGGAGGTTGTGCCACTATTTCCATAGCTTCACGATACTGGTGATGACCGACCTGCCCATCCAGAAGGTCTTGAAGAAGCCTGACGTTGCTGGGAGGATGGTAAAGTGGGCAGTAGAGCTGTCGGAGTTTGATATTAAGTATGAGCCCTGAGGCCCGATCAAGGGGCAAATCTTTACAGATTTTGTGGTCGAGCTCTCATCTGAGGCAACACGAGTTGAAGGGGACGACTTTCGTTGGGTGCTTTCAGTGGATGGATCGTCAAACCAGCAGGGTAGCGGTGCTGGAGTCATCTTGGAGGGACCCAACGGCGTGCTGATCGAACAATCTTTGAGGTTTGCCTTCAAGGCCAGCAACAATCAAGCAGAATATGAGGCGCTGATCCCCGGAATTTTGCTGGCCAAAGAAATGGGAGCTAGGGTGCTGATGGCAAAGAGTGACTCGCTGCTAGTCACGGGGCAAGTAACAGGCGAGTTCCAAGCTAAGGATCCACAAATGGCGGCTTACTTGGAGTATGTGCAGGAATTGAAGAGTTCCTTTGCCTCCTTTGAAGTGGTGCATGTGCCCAGAGAGCAAAATGCCCGAGCTGACTTGTTAGCTAAGCTCGCCAGTTCAGGCAAGGGGGGTAGGCAGAGGACGGTGATTCAAGAAACTCTGAAGACGCCGAGAGCATTTGTAGCAGATCACCTGGTTCTTCAGATAAGCAAGTCGACGGAGAAAGCGGCGAGGAGTCACAGATCCCTGACTCAAGAGACCTTGAGATCGCCGAGAATAAGAGCATGTCGGGGAGAGAAGGTGAACATGACGCAGGTCTGCGCTACCCATGAGCCAGACACCTGGATAACACAGTACAAGCGGTGCCTGGCAGATGGCCTTCTCCCGCTGGATCCGACATAGGCTAGGAAGATAAAGAAGAATTCTAGCAAGTTCACATTGATTGATGGCGAGTTGTACAGGTTTGGGTTCACTCACCCACTCCTGGAATGTGTGCATGGTAAGAAATGTACGAGAATTATGGCAGAGCTCCATGAAGGGATATGCGGAAGCCACGTCGGGGGTCGAGCTCTGGCCGCAAGGACTCTCCGTGCGGGTTATTACTGGCCAATGATGAGAGAAGATTGCAAGAGGTATGCGCAGTGCTGCAAGCAATGCCAACAGCACGCCGATTGGCACAAGGCGCCTCCCGAGGAGTTGAAGTCGATCTACAGCCCTTGGCCATTTCATACATGGGGAATCGACATCCTGGGACCTTTTCCGCTGGCGATCAGGCAGATGAAGTACTTGGTGGTGGCGATTGAGTATTTCACCAAGTGGATCGAAGCAGAACCAGTGGCCCAAATCACCGCACACAAGATCGAAGGCTTCGTGTGGAAGAACATTGTGTGCCGGTTTGGTGTGCCCAAGCGCCTGGTGTCGGACAATGGGACTCAGTTTGCAAGTCACCTGTTGAAGAAGCTGTGCGAAGGGGTGGGAATTCAGCAAGTGTTTGCATCCGTCGAGCACCCTCAGACGAATGGCCAAGTAGAGTCAGCCAATCGGGTGTTGCTAAGAGGTTTGAAGAGAAGGCTAGAGAAAGTCAAAGGAAGCTGGGCTGAGGAGGTACCCCGTATAGTCTGGGCGTACCACACCACCGAGCAGTCAGGAGCCCATGAGACCCCGTTCAGCTTGGTCTATGGGTGTGCAATGATTCCAGTGGAGATCCAGGAGAGCTCGCCGAGATTCCAGAACTTCGTAGAGGAAGACTCGAATGAGGAGAGAAGGTTGAACCTGGATTACTAGATGAGGTCAGGGAAGAGGCGAGATTAAAAGCTGAGGCGGTGAAGAGAAGGATTGAACGAAGATATAACTCGAAGGTGATGCCGAGACAGTTCAGAGAAGGCGACCTGGTGATGAGGAAAGCCCACCAGTACGAGATGGAGAATAAGCTGTCGCCTAAGTGGACGGGACCGTTCAGAATAACCGAGGTACTCGGGAACGGCGCCTACCGCTTAGAGACATTGGAAGGAGGGGCAATTCCTCACACTTGGAACGCCACGCACCTCAAGTTGTATTACAGTTGAGAACTTTGTAAGTAAAGACAAACACGAAGTTATACTACAATGTCTCTGTTAAAACAGTTTGAAGGGGGCACTCTTTTTTCCCTAAGGAAGGTTTTTAATGAGGCTACCCAATAAAGAAGAGTTTTCGAAGATTAAGGTTGTTTTAGATTGCATGCTTGCTGTTTTCCAAAGTTTTGAAGAAAGACCTTGTCACTTATATGTGATTTAAGGCAAGTTAAAGATATATTGCATGTTTTCTAAAAAGTTAAAGTCCCCATCGTCTATCGGCGATTGGTGGCATCAGTTAAAGCTAAAGTCCTCATCGTCTTTCGGCGATCGGAGGCACCAGTTAAAAGACCTCAACGCCCTCGCGCGTTCTGAGGCGAGATAAAGACCTCCTCGCCGTCGAGCGAGTGCAGGCGAGGAAGAGCGAAAAATCCTCAGTGTTTCTGGGGGCGAGAAGATGTAACCCCCGGGGCAATGTAGAGGCACCAGTGAAAAAGTCCTCAGTGTTTCTGGGGGCGAGAAGATGTGACCCCTGGGGCAATGTAGAGGCACCAGTGAAAAAGTCCTCAGTGTTTCTGGGGGCGAGAAGATGTAACCCCTGGGCAATGTAGAGGCACAAGCGAAAAGTCCTCAGTGTTTCTGGAGGAGAGGAGATGTAACCCCTGGGGCAATGTAGAGGCACGAGTTAAAGACCTTCTCGTCGTCGAGCGAGTTCAGGCGAGTTAAAGACCTTCTCGCCTATGAGCGAGTTCAGGCGAGTTAAAGACCTTCTCGCCGATGAGCGGGTTCAGGCAAGATAAAATCCTTCTCGTCTCGAACGAGTTCAGGTATGGTGTGAAGGGTGGAAGAAGTTTGAAGGGTGGCTAAGGTAGGTTCGAAGAGAACGCCTAGTCACCCGGTCTTTTGTTCTGAAGTTCAGGAAGGTAGAGAAGGATCCGAAAGGCGCCTCTACCCCCAGATAAAGGAACAATGGCCAAGTTGTGAAGGCAGGAAGAAGCTGATATCGCCAAGAGTCTTTGGCGACCAGGAAAAGTTCAAGCAATGGCAAGAAAGTCAAAGACCCGTTTTGATGAAGCAGGTCGGGTGAGCGGTGTATTAAGCCATTAGTTGAGTTGAAGTTCGTTATTTAAGGTTCATTGCCTTGAGGTTACAAGTTGTTAGAGTGATTATTATTCGAAAGTCAGTGGTTCGAAGCAGTTAAGTATATAATCACGCTTACGAAATCGCTAAGTTAATTTCTTGAAGAAAATTGTGCAAGCAAAGATAAAGCCGACAGAGAAGTTACAAGAGAAATACAAGGACTTTATCATTAAGTAAATATCAGTTCAAGGCACATGTACAGAAAAATAGAAAGTTTATTACAATCATATGTAAGGAGAAAGCATAAAGGTAGTGGATGGAGGGAATCAATCAGTCTTCAGCATGAACAACCTTCCCGTCCACCACCTCGTTGTTGAGAGACACCATGGTAAGATCTAGATCGGGGAACAGGCAGGCGAACTGTTCCCGGGCGGCCTCGAATCCAGCAGCAAGAATCTGGGCAGAGCTCAAGTCAAGTTCTTCGATCTGCTTCTTCAGCCCCTCGTTCTGCTGCTTCAGCTCTTCAGCTTGTTTCTTAAGTTCTTCAATGGTTTCCCGAGCTTGAAGAAGGTCTTCAGTAACCTTCTTGGATTCTGCCTGCACCTGGCCCAGTTCAGCGGCGATCTTCCCGTTTTCGTTGTTGGCTTCAGCGAGCTTGGCCATGGTGTCGTCCCTTTCTTTCTCCACCTTCCCCAAGAAGACCTCTCGATCGGCTGACCTTTTTTCGAGGTTCTTTACCTTGGCGGCGTCGGCTTCGATCAAGGCCTCCAGGTCAGCCACTTTGACGCGATAAGGCACCAGCTTGCTCTCCAGCTCAATCTTCTCTTGAGCCAAAAGCTGCACCTTATGGCGTAGATCGGTGGCCTCCTTGCGCGCCACCTGGAGCTCGGTGCTCATGGCATCTTCTACTCGGGAGTGCTCGATCTCGGCAAGTGTCAGATTGCAGGATAACCTCTCCGCCTCGATCCTTATGGTGCTGTTCTCAGTTCGGAGTGCGAAGAGGTCATCCTGGAGCTTCCTGCTAGAACTCTCCACAGCTTTAGAGATGATGGAGGGGAAATCCTCCGCCATCATCTTCAGTTTTGCTGAAAAGGGCTCCCATACCCTTTTGACCTCAAGAGAGAGGTTTGCTGGTGGAGGCACCGGGGGGGCTTGTTGTTGGTTTTCGCCGCCACCTTCTTGCGTTGGTTGCTCAGTGAGTGCTTCTTGGCGTGGTGGCGACGTCGGGGATTCGGTGATGAGGATTGGAGAGTTATGAGCACCCTCATCCCCGACTGGAGCAGCCCCTGCGGTTGAAGCATTTGAAGGAGGATCCTCTCCCGCTGATACATAAGGCGTGGAGGCGCTTGGGGGGTTCTCCAAGAAGTTGGCTTCGGCGGCCTCAGCCACAGGAGGTGCAGACGCCAATGGAATCGCTTGGACTGGCGAGGTGGGAGCTGGTGGGGGAAGCAATGTTGGGGGCAGAGCTGGTGTGGATGGTGGCGTTGATGTTGGAAGTGGAGGTGGAGCTGATGGTGAAGAAGGCGTCACCCTCTTCCTTTTGGTGACGAGGCCATCTTCAGTCGCCTCGTCGTCTTCTTCTTCCTCCTCATGAACCACTTGAGGGGCTTTCCTCTTTGGTTTCCTGAGGATAAGTTTCTTGCGCTGGTTGGCGGGCTGGGCCTCGGAGGAAGTTGGGCCTTTGGGTGGCGATCTGGCCTGCGCAGCGGCGATCTCCACCACTGAGTTTGGCACGGTTTGGGAACCCGATGCCAACCCATGGGATCGGGCGAGCGCCCTTAGTTCAGCAAGTTTGCCCTGGCCCAACATACGATCTGCATAATGCAAAGATACATGGGTTAGCTCAGAGAGAAAAATAAACGCATAAGTCAGTATGCAGCAGAAAGCAGATCAGTGGTGCAGAAAATAAAACCAAAGTCTTGTGCACAACACACAAGACGCCCAGAAATAGTTGGCAGAGGTAATGTTAAGGAAATAACATAGACGTTGAGGTAAGTTCTAACCTATGCGAACTTCGAGTTGATATTCGAAGAACTCGTAGGAGATGAGTGTGGTAGTGAGGAAAGTAATGTTGGCGTCTGCCACACTCTTCCAGAAGAAGCAGAGGTTCTTGCCTAAAGCACCCATGCTGTCTGGACTCCTTGGCCTCCTGAAGCTGCCTTTGGACTCTTTGTTCCCCTTGTTTACCCAATACAAGGGGAAACCGTCGAGCAGAGAAGCGTCCTTGTCATTGGGGCGCACCTGGACGAACTTGCCCTTCCAGTCTTTGTATGATTGCTGGAAGATAGAGAGGATCGACCTCCCAGCAATCCCGTTCAAGCTCACCCACAGGAGATCTCCTGGGTGCTTGGCTTCAAAAAGAAAGAGGAAGACGTCCACTGACGCTGGCAGCCCCAAGTGGTCGCACATGATCTGGAAGGCCCGCACGAACGCGCAGCTGTTGGGATGGAGCTGGGCGGCGGCGATGTCGAGCTCGGTAAGTAGCTCTCTTTCAAAGCGAGTGAAGGGACACCTAAGTTTCACCTTCTTGAACAGGGTGGTGTATATGAAGCAGAACAACCCGTCGGTGTTCCCTTTGTCGTCGACGCACACTGGCAAGTCGGGGGGGCAAGGTAGCACCATCATCTTCTCGTCGTGCTCCTTGTGGAACGATAGGTGAGGCTCGTCCCCTTTCTTCAAACGAAGAACTGCCCCAGCAGAGTTTACAGAAGATGTTTCCTTCAACAAAGTCGAGGTGGCCCATGGGTACAATTTTTTGAAATCTGGGGAGGGAATGGAGGCTCCTCCGGCGACAGGGGGAGTGGCCTGAGCCAGGTTAGAGCAGGAGGGTGCAAGCCTCTCAGCCTGGGAAGAGGAAGCACCAGGTGCTCGCGGTTGGTTGTGTGCTTGAGATGGGGGGTTTCGTGACGAGGGAGGAGGATTTGGGGTGATCTTTGAGCGAGCCATCTGCAAAGGAAGAAGAAAAGAAAAGGTGATCAGGGTTCGCAGAGGCTGACTCGATTGTGAAAGAGGGGTGAAAAACGAACGAACGAAGGTTCGTTGTAACGAAGACGAAGCCCTAAGTTACGGGAAAGGAGAAACAGGAAAAACAGCCCACAACGTATGCACCAGACAGTTAAAAGATGATGCGAATCGGTTAAAATGCAGGAAAAACCAGCAGAAGAAGTAAAGGAAGTACCTTTTTATGATCGGAAAAGTGATGAAGGAAGTTGGTGATTCAGGAGGTTGAAGAACGTTGAGAGCTTTTGCAGAAGAAAGTTAGAGCGTCTGAGAATACGAAGAAAGTGATGGAACAGTGGAGCGAAATGGGTTTAAGGGTTTTTCGAATAAGTTTGGGAAGCGCAAACGTCAATTGAAGGTAACCGTTGATGAAGCCACGTGTCGAGCGATGGGAGGAGTGTTTGGTGGAGCGTCAGGAAAGCAGAAAGTACAACCGCTTGGAATTCTGTGCCAGTGCCATGTAGATCGATATTGACGTGACTCCTTTAGTCTTTTCGCTGGACAAGTCTTCGCTTAAGACTGGGGGGCTTGTGTACCGCCCTGGTAGTCGGAAGTGATGACGTGGCATCAAGCTATTGTATAGGCGTGTTGACGAGACGCCAGGTTGGCAGAAGGGAAGGAAGTCGGGGGGCTCGTGAAGTCGCCAGTTATTAAGTTGGCGTGCTCCGATCTCCAGCACACCAGAACCGGCGGTCACCGGATTAAAGATGAAGTCGCCAGATGTAAACTCAGGCGACCAAGTGGTTAGAGATCGCCGGAGCAAGCACATCGCCGAAGATGAAGGTGGTGCAGATTATGAAGGCGGCCGGCGAGACCACAGGGAAGGTGTGCACGAAGGCACCCTAGCTCGCCAATCCAGTAGAGATCGCACTCCAGGACAGCTATGCACTGAGTAGTATCATGCATAAGTAACTTAGCCAAAGGAGAGTCAGAAGCAGCGCCCAAGTCAAGGAGGCTCCAGATGATGGCACGTGTACGACTGGATGCGAGCCACGTGTCCAGGTGTGTAACTGCCAGGAGAGAGAAAGTGCCCAGGTATATAAGGGTTTCCCAACGAACTTCTGAGGTACGCACGTTCAGATTGTCTTCTTTACGCTTGCGAGTTCTAGAGTATACTGAGAGAGAACTGGTTCACGGTTCCTTGAGAGTTCTTGAGTGTTACTCTTAGTATTTGGTGATTCGGTCACTGACTTGGGCGTTGGAGTGCGATCGGCCGCAGCGGCGCCGCTCTGTTCTTTTGCAGGTTCTTGAGGTGGATCGCGACGAAGGACGGAGGTTAAAGCGGCGCACACGTCGATCCAAGTTTGACGAGGCAAGCTTCAACGTTCTGGTCAACAGGCAGGATCACAACTCACTAAAGAACTAGCACTAGTCTAGCCCACACACCCCACCTAACCACTAGTGTTGGCCAATCCCTCACATGATCCTTCTTTTGTATTTAGTTTTTAAACATAAATCATTTTAATTCTAGTTGCACTAGTTAAACTGATGCCTACCATTATAATTTTATATAATTTTTTCTTATAAATTTTTTATAATTGTTTCTTATAATAATATTTGGTTCTAAATGAATTCTTGAATTTGAGGTGTTATGATTGTTATATGGTGGAAATTTCTAACTTTTGTTTGATTATTACACTGAACATTATCTTCAAATCAACAAAATATTCTATTATGTAATTATTATACCCGGATTATAGGAGGAAGTAATGCATGTATTAGTAATTTAAAACAATAATATGTATAAGAATGGGATAAAGGTAGACATAGCATCCTACATGATGGAAAAAAAAAGTCAAATATTACTTATAACTATGTGTGGTCAACCTAATAAAGTGTTCCAATAATATACATAAATACATATTTATTTTTCATATGAACATAATATTTTCAAGATATAATAACAATAATTTAACGGTGATTATGTTGATTTTCTCAACGAAAATTATGTTCTTCTCCTTGCAATAACTTTCCACATTTCTTTCTATGGAAGATCCATGCTCCTTGGTGAGAATTACAGAACAGGAAAAAAGCCATGCAAACAATAATAATAGCAAGGAACACACATGACTTTTAATATTAGTCCCACATTAAACAAATAATGTATATAAAATAATGATAAAAAATCGTAATTGTCGAGCTTGGTAACTTTAACTTGTAACCCGAGTGGGGACATTAAGGTGATGTAAGAAACAATATTGGACCTAGTACTGGGTGGAGCTTAATTAGTGTTTGAGAAAATACTGCCCTACCTGGTTGTCCCCTAATAAATGTTGCGTCAACCATCATTTTTTTTATAAACAACATTATACGGTGATATGTCCACTCATTTGCTCTAAACTACAATATTTTTTTTCTATAACTTTATATAACATCTCCTTATGCGTCACCTAAACTTAATTTAAAATACTTTTCTTTTTCCTTTTTGTCGACCAAACACACAATTTTGTTTTGAAATAATGTTTTCTTCTATGATGCTATCAACTTAATGATTTACTCAGATAATTTATAAAATGGGACGAGAAATATAAATTGCTGTAAAATATTATAAAGTTATCATAAATTATGTTTCAATAAATATTTTTAAGGAAGTAATTATACTGTTATACTACTTGGTGAGAATTATAGCACATGAAAAAAAGGCATGCTAACAACCCCTAAGCCAAAGAACACACATGACTTTGAACATTAGGTCCACATCTGACATATAATTGAACTATTAAGTGTATATAAAGCAATGATAAACATAATTATTTGCTGAACTAAGTAAATATGGCTTCACTAGGGGGCATTAAGGTGATTCAAGAAGCAATGTTGGATTAAGATTATGGTGGTGCCTATTGTTGGATTAAGATTATGGTCATAAATTATGGCAAAATAAATATTTTAAAGGAATTAATTATATTGTTATACCTCTTGGTGAGAATTATAGCACATGAAAAAAAGTCATGCTAACAACCACGTAGCAAAAGAACATAGATGACTTTGAACATTAGGCCCACATCTGACAGATAAATTAATAATTAAGTGTATATAAAGTAATAATAAACACAACTACTTGTTGAGTTAAGTAAATATGACTTGTTTTTTTTATCAGCAATGAATAAATTAAATTAAAGGGCTACTTCAGGGGTAACCCAATCCATATACACAACCACAAGGTTACACCCCCTTCTGGTATAGAGCACAATCAAATGTTCTGAGACTTTAAACGCCAAAACCTACAACTTAATAGACCCCAAACTGGTGTACAAAAATGTAAAAATTCTACACCAGCTCTACCTAAGACTATTGCCAAAACCAACATCCATAACCAGATCCCCACACCATATTACACCAAGAATCGAAAATGCCAACAATAGTGCCTTAGTCCAACTGTGGCTTTAAAAACCTCCACAAGCTGCTCCTTAGTATTAACACACACCTTCCAGCACAACAAATGACCCTGAGTTTCCATTCTACACCACTCTCTCCACGCAAATCAGGATAACCTGTGCCAAACAATAAAAACCTTTCCTAGCATTTAGCGAAGTTATTAGTAGATGTATTTGATAATATTAGTCCCACATTAAACAGATAATGAAATTATTAACTGTATATAAAATAATGATAAAAAACTGTAATTGTCGAGCTTGGTAACCCGAATGGGGACATTAAGGTGATGTAAGAAACAATATTGGACCTGGTACTGGGTGGAGCCTTAATTAGTGTTTGAGAAAATACTGCCCTACCTGGTTGTCTTCTAATAAATGTTGCTTCAACCATCATTTTTTTTTATAAAAAACTTTATACAGTCATATGTCCATTCATTTGCTCCAAACTACAATATTTTTATTCTATAACTTTATATAACATCTCCTTATGCGTGACCTAAACTTAATTTAAAATACTTTCCTTTTTCTTTTTTGTCAACCAAACACACAATTCTGTTTTGAAATAATGTTTTCTTCTATGATGCTATCAACTTAATGATTTACACAGGTAATTTATAAAATGGGACGAGAAATATAAAATGTTGTAAAATATTAAAAAGTTATCATAAATTATGTTCCAATAAATATTTTTAAGGAAGTAATTATATTGTTATACTACTTGGTGAGAATTATAGCACATGAAAAAAAGGCATGCTAACAACCCCTAAGCCAAAGAACACACATGACTTTGAACATTAGGTCCACATCTTACATATAATTGAACTATTAAGTGTATATAAAGCAATGATAAACATAATTATTTGCTGAACTAAGTAAATATGGCTTGTAACCCACTAGGGGCATTAAGGTGATGCAAGAAGCAATGTTGGATTAAGATTATGGTGGTGCCTATTGTTACTCTTCCGTCGAGGAAGGTCTGCACATTGCTTATCCTAACTATTAATATTGCTTCAACCATCATCTTTTTATCAACAATTTTTTGAATTTACATAAAATTTAAATATAAATTATAAGAGATATAAAAATAGTTAAGTTGATAAATGTTAACATTTTTATTAAACATTACACTAACTTGAAGAGTATATTTAGAAAAGTTAGGATAACTATATGATAAACATAACTAGATGCTCAACTAAGTAAATATGGCTTGTAACCAACCAGGGGAGCAAAATTTAGTGGAATCTAAAGTTCCTTTAATTGAATAAATATTTTTTGAGTTCAATTTCCATGAATTTATTGGTGTAAAATATAGTGCTCAAACAATAGTTGAAAGGATTTTTAAAATACTTATTATAAAAGTACACCAATGTTTTGTGATGTAGTATAATAATACTGTAAAAACTATTTATTATGTGAATGCATACAACATTTACTGTACTTTTTTTTGTTTCCCCTTAAATTACTCCATCCTATGTTTCATTTTAATTTCAATGTTTAAATTTAAGAAATATATGAATAACCTTTTAGTCTTTATTTTTGCAATTTCACGAGTAAAACGACAATTGTTTAGTAATATCAGGAAAAGCTTAAAATTTATGTTAATTAATTTTTAAGAAATAAATTGAGGGTGTAACTTCAATTCTACCGTCATGAACGAGTGAAACCATAAAACAATATATTAGCAAAATGTGTTTTTTTAGTGCATGAACTTTTAAACAAACTTGGTTTCGGTTCTTATGCTTTTAAATCCATGAATTAATTCACAAACTCTAGAAAATATGTGGACTTGGTTGCTTTTGAACTTCAAGTTTCACAAAAAAAGGACTGATTAAAACCAAGTTTCACAAAAGGTTGAGGTATTAAAAACACTTTTTTTTTCTACTTTTAAAAAATGGGCAAAGATTGAAGGGTATCTGCACTTGGGGTGTCATGCATCCATCTAGTGAATGTGGACTCCGCAGTTTCCACCTCAAAAGATTACCGGTCCCAGTGCTGCATTTCATCGAACAGCTGGAATGCTTCATCATGGACGCCAAACTGGAGAGCGTAATTTTCAAAGTTATTATCAAAACGTCTTCGAAAGTGTACCGGTCGATACCGAACGAGCCGGTCTTGACTATGGTTACCGATCGGCCAAGTCAAAGAACACCTAAATACATACAATAAATTATGGTAACGACAATTATAGTAGCACTTAATGAGTCGCATTCATATCTCAGAATATGTGGGAAACATCTCCGACAAATCAGCTAAATACCGATTAACTGAAAGAAGGTACAAATATTCTTCAGATATTCCAACATACCTTTATACTGATATATCTCCCTACTAATCAGGGATCACCATGCACATCAGTGAATGACTGATATCCGACCCATCACAACAAGGATCCATAACCAATACTATAAATAAACCTTTTGCAGAGGTGTAAGGTACGCTTTTATAAGTTACAAATATACACTCTATACACAGAGTACTTACTTGATCGTCGAAGTACCTTTTTCAGGTCACCCCTGACCGAGTATCAACATTTGCGGTAGGGGACTCAAAGGAAGGAATAAGAAGATCACTGACACGTCATCAATTGTACAACAATCCCAGGTACTATCTACACCAAAAGGAAGAAAACTGCTCAAACATAGACTTATTAAAGATCTAAGCGAACCGAGTGGTCCCATTCATGGTGATGAGAATTCGAAAGAACATCCTTTTACGGATGAAATAATGGAATCACAACTCCCCTTTAAATGGAAGAGTCTGACTACCAGGCTTTATGACGATTCCACAAACCCGAACGAGTACCTGAACATTTTCAAGACACAGATAAACCTCTACACGATGAACAATGTAAGGTTTTCCCCACCTCTCTCCAAGAAGGGGTGCTCAGCTGGTTCACCCGGCTCCTACCTAATTTATGGATAGTTTCAAAGCCTTAGCGGCTAAATTTACTATGCAATATGCAACGAGCCGATCGCACCATATGTCGTTAATGGCCCTTCTTAACATAAAGTAGTGAAAGGGAGAATTCTTGCAGACATTAATGAAAAGTTTCAGGAAATTTTGTATGTGTATCAGATATCTCATGCCAGAAATAACCATGCATCACCTGGTCCCGGCAATCCGACCAGGCTGATTCACCAAAATTTTGATCAAGAGACCAACCAAAAATCTTGATGAATTGACGAACTGGGAAACAAAGTTCATGTACATAGGGGAATTTAGCGACTTCGACAAAAGTGTTCAATCCGAGAATGGAGGAGATAAAAGAAAGGAGAAAGACAAGGGAAATCGATCTACATTTGGTTGGTCGGAAAAATTTAGAGAAGATCGAGGACCTCAGTTTCTTAATTACACCCCATTAAATGATGCAAGGGGTAAAATTCTGAACGAGGCACTACAGGTCAAATTGATTAGGGCCTTAAAGCAACTACAAAGTCCAAGAAACGCAAATATGTCCAAGCATTGTCAGTACCATCATAACTTCGCCCATATGACTGAAGGGTGTCAAGCACTAAAGGATATGATAGAAGAACTTATCCAAGTGTGTCATCTGCACAAGTTTGTTCAGACAAGCACCAACTCATACCGATATCTACAAAGGGAGAGGTATCATCCTACCGGAAAGAACAGTACACACGACGTGGACCCACCATTAAAAAAAGGGCACCCTCACACTTTCCATTCCACTTCACACCAGCACACCTCTGTCAGTGTTCTCAACTTATCCTCCAAGCCAATGGAAACCACCGCCGACGACGATGACTGCGACATAGAATCTGTGAAACACACGACCTTGATTATCTTCTTCAACACATTGAGATCCTCATCGCATCTCTGCAATGTGCCGAGTAGTTTCTGCGATATGTGGTCGTGACGCAGCGGTTCTGCGACTATATTAAGTAGAGATTATAGAGGGGACACAATAATTAAGCCCACTCACTAAAATATGGTGTCTAGTCAGCCCAACCCAATTGATTATGACTTCACACTCAACAAGGTTATCATGTACTTTCTCTTACTTTACTTAGTTTAGGTAAAAACACTCTAACCTGAGATTAGTAAACCATGCTAACTTTAGGGATACTGCTTAAAGAGGAGATTAACATTTTATATCACATGGATCACATTTAATGCATATATACTTTTGTGTGGTTAGATGCAATCTTGAAGATGAAAACTTTAGTTGAATCTTCTCAATGGATAAAAATAATTTGCAACGACTATTTTCTTCAAACCTTTATATATAAAGAAATCTCTCAAGTAGAATTCATTGAAATGTTGTCAATCTTAACACTCAAACCTTAAATTTTTGCGTGTTATAAGCTTTGTAAGAACAATGATTGAGTTCAGCAGTTATCTAGAGGAGTTTATAAACTTTAAATATCTGATTGTTATTGTTCCTCAACCCAATTAAAACAATTTCAGTGTAGACAATCTATCGCAATGATATACTATCTAACACCAAAAAGATGATATATAGATAAGATCAATTGACCCCAAGTCATGACGCTACAAATCCAATGGTGAATGCAGTCAAATAGTGTTTGGAACTTGTCTACAAGCAATAAAAGATAACAATAGTAATAAAGTAAAGAGGCGTTAAGATTGTTTAGTAGAAAACATAATAGACAATAGAAAAATGATAAAGATAATGGTTGACTCTCAAGATCATTCACCACTGAATTTCTCATTCACCATTAAATCAAACACAACACACACTCAACACACGTGTCTTTCTTTGCTATACTTGAACTCTTTTCAGAAATGGCTTCTTCTCACCCTCCAAAATGGAAGAAAACACGAGCCTCAAAAGGCACATAAAGGGTTTATCACCTGGAGATTTGGTTTTTTGTTGATAATGAACAAATTGAAGCTTTTCTTCATGAGATGAGCAGGAAAATTATAAACACTGTAAAAGTCCTATGTTTCAACTGGTTGAGAAAGCAAAAATTGAAAGAAGTGAGGAAAGCACTGAAGCAACAAAAGTTGCTAATGTTTCTAGAAATGAATGGAGATATCAATCCTTATATGGTCAAAGTCTTATACACTAACATCTCCTTTGAAGGAGAAAACATCTCCTCTCATGTGTCAAAGGTGTGGACATGGAAATCACTCCTGTTGTATGGACTACGGTCAATGAATTGAAATATTCAAGAGCAAAAGTGGGAAAGGGAAACAATGGTGCCATAGAAGATTTCAATAAGATGTAGTATTATGTAAGCTGTCTAAAAAATTCAAAATACTCAAGTCAAAGGTCTTCACGTGGGTGCACTGAAACTAGAAGAAAAGGTTCTAGCCTTCATCACAACATGGACGCTTACACCTAAGGGGAGTAATCATGTAGTTCTAATTGAAGAAGATCATGTGTTGCTGGGTAAGCAAAGAAGATGAAAACCCTATGGCTGGATCAAGTCACAATGCTAGACCCATTGGAACAAGTGGATATGTTGAAGATTACAATTTACAAGCCTTGATACCATATGTTCCTCTAGTTGAAAGAGGTGAACAAGCTTGATTTTATCTCTGCAACATAGAAGGAACATTTTTCTTTGTTGTTTTTAGTATCTCCATACTTGTTTTATTTGTTGAAGACAAATGGGAGAGAAAAATACTATTGTTGTTAAACACTCTTGTTGGATTATGTTTTATATTTTGAATGTTCTGTGTTATCTGCATATACTGTTTGGATTGCCTGGTTATTTCCTTGTTTTGCAAGACTTCATCTTTAGCAAAATCTACAAAACACCAACCTCTTTCCAGTTTCAAAAGAATGATGGTGAACAAGCTTGATTTTATCTCTGCAACATAGAAGGAATATTTTTCTTTGTTGTTTTTAGTATCTCCACATTTGATCTATTTGTTGAAGAGAAATGGGGGAGAAAAATACTATTGTTGTTAAACACTCTTGTTGGATTATGTTTTATATTTTGAATGTTATGTGTTATCTGCATATACGAATTGCCTGGTTATTTCCTTGTTTTGCAGGACTTCATCTTTAGCAAAATCTACAAAACACCAGTGCTTTTTCTTCATCAAATAAGGTGAGATTGTTGACTAAAGTGGATGAATTTGATTCTCTCAAAGCTCAACACTAAAGTCTGCAAAGCTGTAGATGCACTACAAGAAAAAATAGTTTTAACGGAGGTTATTTAGCGAAGGTTAATATAACCCCACGAATTGATTTAATTATCAGAGATTTTTTTAACCTTCGTTAAGTTCCAAAAGGTTATTCTAAAACCTCCGCAAAATAACAAATGTTTTTTTTAACCTTTGTTAAATTTCAAAGGATTATTTTAAAACCTCAGCAAAAGAACAAAGTTTTTTTAACCTTCGCTAAATTTCAAAGGTTTATTTTAAAACCTTAGCAAAATAACGTAGGTTTGTTTAACCTTCGTTAAATTCCAAAGGTTTATTCTAGAACCTCAGCAAAATAAAGGAGATTTTTAACCTTTGCTAAATTCCAAATGTTTATTTTAAAACCTCAGCAAAATAACAGAGTTTTTTTTTTTTTCGTTAAATTCCAAAGTTTTATTCTAAAATCTCAGCAAAATAACAAAGGTTTTTTAACCTTGGTTTACTTTAAAACCTCATGAAAATAACAATATTTTTTAACTTTCAATAAGTTCCTTAGGTTTATTATACAACCTCAACAAATTAACGAAAGTCCTTTTAACTTTTGTTAAGTTTCAAAGGTTTATTCTAAAATGTCAACAAAATAATGGAGGTTATTTTAACCTTAGTTAAATTCCAAAGATTATTTTACAACCTCAATAAAACACTCTAGAGTTTTACGGTTCAACATATAAATATAATTAAATCTATTTATAAATAAATAAATAAAACTACATAGTTTTAATATATTTTATAACTAAATTCTTTAAAATTGTAAAAGTGTAAGTTTACATTATAAATAAGTTTTCTAAAGTTTCAAAAAATTATTTTAAAAACATAGCAAAATAACTTTGGATAATAAGTTTTTCGATAATACATCTGACATATAATTGAATTATTGAGTGTATATAAATTAATGATAAACATAAGCAATATTGAATTAAGATTATGGTGGTGACTATTGTTAGTCTTGAGCAAGGTGCACTTCCTGCTTATCCTCATTAACAATATTTCTTCAACCATATTTTTTATCAACAATTTTTTTTTTAAAATTTTCAGTAGGATAATTATAAAAAATTATTGAATTGGATATTATATTACTCACTAGTGCATAAAGACAAAACGAGTGCGACTATTTTACATTTATAAGAACGGCTATATAGCCGCACTTGATCAACACACATACTTAAATCGAAGATTTACAAGTGCAACAATTTAACCACATTTGTAAATGTGATTTATAAGTGCGGCTATGGTAAATAGCCGCATTCTTATTTATTTATTTAAAAAATAATAATTAAAACCTTAAATCTTAAGGCAGCAATAGCGGTGGCAGCAGCAACAACAGAGCAAATACGGCATAACAAAAACCCAAACAGCAGGCAATGAAGCAGTGGTGACCTTCGTCAATACAAGAAAACAAATAGATAAGAGAAATGAAAAAATATATATAAACCAATGGTGAAGAAGAAAGAGAACTCGAAACGAACTTACAAATGCACAAAGAAGACAATGAAGGCTCGTAGAAAACGAGAGGAAGCTCGAAAAAACAAAAGAGAAAATGAAGCGTCAGAGAACCCTTTGCAAGAAAACAAACAAATAAGTGAAACGAAATTTTTCTATAAACCACTGGTGAAGAAGAAAGAGAGCGAATCAAAATGAACTTACAATGGTACGAGAACACAATGAAACTCACAGAAGAAGAGAGGAATACCAGAGCAGAAACAAAGAGAAAATTTGAAGCCAAAAAGAAAGAAAGTATGAAAGTGTAAGTGACACGCTTCAAAACTAGGGTAAAAAATGATTTAAGAATGTGACTATTAATAATAACCGCATTCTTAAATCATGCACTTTGATTTACGAATGCGGCTATTATAAATAGGCGCATTCGTAAATCATTCTCTTTGATTTAAGAATGGGGCAATTTAAATAACCACATTCGTAAATCATGCGTTTTGATTTAGGAATGCGACTATTACAAATAGCTGCATTCGTAAATGAAATTAATTTAAAAAATGACACCGCATTTTGAATGAAAAAGAGTAACTCTCAAAACCGCATTAAGTAAATACAAAAATGTTGCTTCAACCATATTTTACATAAATATGCTAATCATTGTCCAATCTTATGAATGGTTAATTGATCTAATAACAGAGAGCATGTATTATATTACAAGCGGATTAAAAAATCTAATTATATTACATCATAACATTATAATGATTTGTGTGTAAACAATTAATTTCTTTGAATTGTTCCTAGTTTTCACTTTGTGGGAAAACAATTTATTTTTCATATATTATTTTAGAAATATTTAAAAATAGCGAAGGAAATAAAAATAAGAATATTAAATAACATATTCTTAAATCGAATTAACTTTTTTTTTTCTTTTTGAAGGTGTTTAGCCAAATTACATAAAGTTTAAATATAAATTAAAATATTTAAATTATAAGAGATGTCAAAATAGTTAAGTTGATATAATTTAAAAGTATTAATCTATTCACTGCGGAAGTCTGAAGTTAAGTTCTCAACGAAAATGATCTTCTTCTCCTCGCAATAACTTTCCAGATTTCTGGAATTCATTCAACTTTGTATGTTTTCTTTCTATGGAAGATCCATTGCTTCTTAATTATATCCCTGTGACAGCTTTGATCCCTGTGACATTCTTGAGCTCTTGTAATGCAGAATCTCATTCATTGGTAGGTTGGTGAGAATTAGGGCAGATGAAAAACGCCATGCAAACAACCCCAACAACACACATGGCTGGCTAGCTTTGAAGATTAGCCCACACCTTACAGATAATGTAATTATTTAGTGTATATAAAAGAATGATAAACACCAGTTGTTGCCGAGCTAGGTAACGATAGCTTGTGACCCGAGTGGGGGCAGTAAAGTGAAGGAAGAAGCAATGTGGAGTAAGAAGAAGATGAGGCCTTATTAATGTTTCTTCTCTTTGATATAATAGACATAAGAAGTGTGCACCTGTAATACGAAAATCGCACATTCCACAACGTAGAGGAAATGTTGCACTAGCTTCTTCTCCTCAATAGTAATACCTGCTTCAACCGTCACCTTTTTACACTTCTCTAAACACCTCCTTCAAACCATGCATAGTATACTTCGAAAGAGATGGGAGTGTGGAACAAATGAATCTGCACCCTTTAGGAATGGTCAAAAATTTGGTTTCAGTTAATAAAATCATAAAATCCTAAAATATATAAGTTAGCAGAGGGTATAATAAAGTTATAAATTTAGTGAATAATAATTAACAGAAAATTTATATTAATTATAATATTTATTATAATTATAAGATCATACTTTGTATAAAAAAAATATCCATCGTGAGATAATTTTTAAATATTTTATTTTTATTTTATAAAAAAAAAGTTAAAATTAGTTTTATTCTCGTGACTTTCATGTGTTGACATGGAAAATGTTGATATAAAGATATAATAATATAATTATTATAATAAGATAAAAATTAATTTTATATTAAAATACAAAAATAAAAAAACATATTTAACTCTTTTAGTAAACACTATTGAATTTAATATTACACTATCACTAATAGCACCATAATTACCATTTAACAATACATCATCACTATATGAAAAATTGGAACTTTGGAAATAAGTACTGAAATCTAATTATTATGGTTCTTGGAGAGGTTTGAATATCAGTGTTGTGTCAAAAACTAAATTTTGGTGATAGAGAGATACCCTTAAAAATAGATATTCCAGGGTCTTCTCAAATTCAGTACTAAAAGAGGGATTTATAGATAAATATGGGTTATGCATGCAAACTAGTGGGTATGGCAAATAGAATCGAGAAGAGTATGAGAATTCAGGTTTTGTTTAGTGTTCCTAGTCCCTGCATGTCCGATGTCACGTCCAAATTTTGCATGTTTTTTTCTTCAATCCATTCAAGTGTTTTTGTGCATGTTAAGTGTTTGATATTTTGTTCAAGTGCACACCTAGTGTTTGTTAAAAGTTCTTTTGGGTTTTTCCTGAAGTATATGCTTCAAAGCCTTTCTATTTTTCCAATTCTTGAGTCCCTCTACTTTCTATAGTTTCATTTGTAAGTTTATACTTATTTTTTCAATCATTTTCTTGAAGTTTTGTTCAATTGGTCTTTTGCTTCTTTGGTTTCTGCTAAGTTTTCATAATTGTATGATTTTCCCTATTTTCTAAAAATTATTTTGATCTTGTTAAGCATCCAAATATTGTGAACATTTTTTTTTTTATGTACCTTGACATGTTTACAAAACCCATTAAAAAAGGCATGTCCTAAACTCAACTAAAAAAAGGTTAAAAATCACAAAGCCATGACATTTTTGTTGTATAACACATAGTTTTAGTGCAAGTTTTCTCTCGGATTTATATTTTCAGCGCCTAATTCTCTTGATGTTTTAGCCTGAAATATTTAACATATTATGACTCATAAAGTTACCTATCATTGATTAAAATTTCAACTTCCAATTCGCAGTAGAAAAATTACCATAAATCTTACGCTCCACTCTGCTAATGTTGAAACTAGTTTATTCTTTGTTGCCAATTTGTTTGCGATTTTACAAGTTCGTTTAATTTGTTTCTCAACGTATACATATCCAATTTCCTTCAAATTTTTGGCATTTTGTTCCTTATTGAGATGAAAAAATACCATAAAATTTAATCATAAAATACATTGTGAAAAACTTACATAATTTTTGGAACAGTCACTACTATTCTATTCTAGAATATTTGTTTTTTTTTCTTAATCCATTCTAGAGCATTTGATAGGCTCCTTATGTTTGCTATCTTTTTTAGGTGGATCCACAAATCGGGTGGATATTGAATCCAGTGTTTACAAATAAGGTATCAATTTAACCGGATCTGAGGGCAGATCCTTTTGAAGGGAGAAAGCCTAATGGGGGACCATCCAAGCCATCATATACAAGAATAAAGGAAGAAGAATTATATGAACAAAAAATACAAATAGTATAATAGTGATCGTCAAGACTTGTATTTTAAACTAGTTTCAAAAGTACTTTGTAAATAAAGTCACTCTAGAAACCCTTGACATATAAGCAAGTGTCTCTAGAGCATCTTAAGAGGACCTACATGACACCTCCTTAAGCCACTAAACCTCACCATAATTAAGCTTGCTTGACTAGGGTTATAGTAGCTTAAGGAGCAAGCTACCTTAATCTCAAATGAACACCATGTGTTCAAGTTTGCATTAATTGAATGAAGTATTCATAATTGAGATTGATTCTCTCACTAATTTCCCTTTCCTTCTTCTAAGCCTAATGAAAACCCTAGAAAGTTGGTCTCACCTCTTTCTACCTCCTAGAACCTAAATCACTATCAAACTCACCAATTCACTCTTAAACTCAGTGCAAAACCTTCTATCATTTCGTTGCCACTCCATGAATTCTCCGATCCATCTCCTTGGATTGCATCAAAATTTATCATAAAACACTTAATTAGTGACGGTCAAGCCAACACATACCTTACCTGATCTTTAGCGTCAGTTTAACCCACACACAACTCACTAAAGAACTAGCACCAGTCTAGTCCACACACCTACCTAACCACTAGTGTTGGCCAATCCCTCACATGCTCCTTCTTTTGTATTTAGTTTTGAAACATAAATCATTTTAATTCTACTTCCACCAGTTAAACTGATGCCTACCATTATAATTTTATATAATTTTTTCTTATAAATTTTTTATAATTGTTTCTTTTAATAATATTTGGTTCTAAATGAATTCTTGAATTTTAGGTGTTATGATTGTTATATGGTGGAAATTTCTAACTTTTGTTTGATTATTACACTGAACATTATCTTCAAATCAACAAAATATTCTATTATGTAATTATTATACCCGGATTATAGGAGGAAGTAATGCATGTATTAGTAATTTAAAACAATAATATGTATAAGAATGGGATAAAGGTAGACATACCATCCTACATGATGGAAAAAAAAAGTCAAATATTACTTATAACTATGTGTGGTCAACCTAATAAAGTGTTCCAATAATATACATAAATACATATTTATTTTTCATATGAACATAAGATTTTCAAGATATAATAACAATAATAATATTGTAAAAACTATTTATTATGTGAATGCATACAACATTTACTGTACTTTCATTTTGTTTCCCCTTAAATTACTCCATCCTATGTTTCATTTTAATTTCAATGTTTAAATTTAATAAAAATATCAATAACCTTTTAGTCTTTTATTTTTGCAATTTCACGAGTAAAACGGCAACTGTTTAGTTAGTAATCTCAGGAAGAGCTTAAAATTTATGTTAATTAATTTTTAAGAAATAAATTGAGGGTGTAACTTCAATTCTACCGTCACGAACGAGTGAAACCATAAAACAATAGATTAGCAAAATGTGTTTTTTTTTTTAGTGCATGAACTTTTAAACAAACTTGGTTTTGGTTCTTATGCTTTTAAATCCATGAATTAATTCACAAACTCTAGAAAATATGTGGACTTGGTTGTTTTTGAACTTCAAGTTTCACAAAACGAGGACGGATTAAAACCAAGTTTCACAAAAGGTTGAGGTATTAAAAACACTTTTTTTCTACTTTTAAAAAATAGGCTAAGATTGAAGGGTATCAGCACTTGCGTGTCATGCATCCATCTAGTGAATGTGGACTCCGCAATTTCCACCTCAAAAGATTATCAGTCCCAGTGATGCATTTCATCGAACACCTGGAATGCTTCATCATGGAGGCCAAACTGGAGAGAGCGTAATTTTCAAAGTTATTATCAAAACGTCTTCGGAAGTGTACCGGTCGATACCGAACGAGGCGGTCTTGACTATGGTTACCAAACGGCCAAGTCAAAGAACACCTAAATACATGCAATAAATGATGGTAACAACAATTATAGTAGCACTTAATGAGTCGCATTCATATCCCAGAATATGTGAGAAACATCTTTGACAAATAAGCTAAATACTGGTTAACAGAAAGATGGTACAACTATTCTTCAGATATTTCAATATACCTCTAAACTGATATATCTCCCTACTAATCAAGGATCACCATGCACATCAGTGAATGATTGATATCTGACCATCACAACAAGGACCCATAACCAATACTATAAATAAACCTTTTGCAGAGGTGTAAGGTACGCTTTTATAAATTACAAATATACACTATATACACGGAGTACTTACTTGATCGTCAGAGTAACTTTTTCTTGTCACCCCTGATCGGGCATCAGCATTTGCGGTAGGAGACTCAAAGAAAGGAATAAGAAGATCACTCACACGTCATCAATTGTACAACAATCCCAGGTATTATCTAGGTCATCTTTCCCTACACAGGTACAATTGCCACCCACCATGAGGCCGAGATTGTAGTCAATTTCGGAATCAAATCTAGACTAGCAACAATGGTGTCAACAAGGAACACAATCAACCACGATCGAATCACAGAGGAACAGGTCACTATAATCCAAACACTTCAGGCACAAGTGGAGGATATGCATAAAAAAGGCATGAAAGATGAACGACAAATGGAAGAGGAGATGCCCCTTCTCAAGGATCAAAATAAAGAGTTGAGGCAACGACTCAACAAATCCGAACGACAGAGCACTATCGATCGAGTGATCACACTCACACCAAAAGGAAGAAAACTGCTCGAACACATACTCATCAAAGATCTAGGTGAATCGAGCGGTCACATTCGGTCGATGATGATGAGGATTCGAAAGAACATCCTTTTACGAATGAAATAATGGAAGCACAACTCCCCTCCAAATGGAAGAGACTGACTATCAGGCTTTATGACGATTCCACAGACCCGAACGAGCACATGAACATTTTCAAGACAGATAAACCTCAACGCGATGAACAAGGTCGTGTGGTGTAAGGTTTTCCCCACCTCTCTCCAAGAACGGGTACTGCTGGTTCACCCGACTCCCTTCTTAACATAAAGCAGGGAAAGGGAGAATCCTTGTGGGCATTAATGGAAAGGTTCAGTAAATTCTGTATGAGTATCAGAAATCTCATGCTAGAAATAACCATGCATCACCTGGTCTCAGCAATCTGACTAGGCTGATTCATCGAAATTTTGATCAAGAGACCAACCAAAAATCTTGACGAAGTGAGGAACTGGGCAACAAAGTTCATGTACATAGAGGAATTAAGTGACTTCGACAAAAGTGTTCAATCCGAGAATGGAGGAGATAAAAGAAAGGAGAAAGATGGCACTACAGGTCGAGGACCTCAGTTTCTTAATTACACCCCATTAAATGATGCAAGGGGTAAAATTCTGAACGAGGCACTATAGGTCAAACTGAGCAGGGCCTTAAAGCAACTACAAAGTCCAAGAAACGCAAATATGTCCAAGCATTATCAGTACCATCATAACTTCGCCCATACGACTGAAGGGTGTCAAGCACTAAAGGACATAATAGAAGAACTTATCCAAGTGCGTCATCTGCACAAGTTTGTTCAGACAAGCACCAACTCATACCAATATCTTCAAAGGGAGAGGTATCATCCTACTGGAAAGAACAATACACACGGCGTGGATGAGAAGGATCACGTCATTTTGACGATGACCAACTTTCGATCAAATAGAGAAGAAGGAGTGAAAGACCTGTTCGTCGAACTCGGCCACGGAGTGAGAGTCCTCGGAGGAACAAGCGATCAAGACGCGGCATTTGAGAAGTCATTCAATACTATAGCCGGTCCGATTCCACTCAGAAACGTCGGTCGAAGAGAGGGACGAATTTGTTGAAGTCCTTCCCTAGAGAATTGAGACCCCAAATTCACCATAGGGGCAGGTGAATATTATCGTTGGAGGATTCACTCAAGATGGATATTCTAGTTCCGCTCATAAGAAGCACCTTTGGGCCATTCAGTCGGTCCACTCGATAACCACCAAGGGTCGACCAAGGATTTCGCTAATTACCTTCATAAATGATGACTTAACTGCCATCAACCCTGCCCAAGACAAACCCATGGTCATAGTTGTGGAGATTGATAAATTTACCATCACCAAGGTTTTGGTGGATCAAGGCAACTTGGTCGATATTCTGTACTGGAAGACTTTTAAGAAAATAAGGATTCCTGAATCAGAAATCCAGCCCTACGACAAACAGATTATTGGACTTTCCGGAGAACTAGTGGACACATCACGCATACTAGATACTCAAGTGTACAGAAAGACTTTTGTAGTTTTGTCTTACAATTATCATAAATTTCATATATGCTTATTGAGATCAGCCTATGAGATTGAGTTCTGAGTGAAACCATTATAAATCCTTCTCGCATTTTGAAGAATACCTAGTCAGCTTTCATTGTTACTCTTTGTAGAAAGTGTTTTCTCATTGTATGAATATGTTTGATCTTACGGGAAGATTATGACTGATTTCCTAAAGAGGTAGAGAATAATTGGTGACCTTGCAGAGGTGTAAGAATACTGGGTGACCTAAAGAGGTGTAAGAATAATTGTGTACCTGAAGAGGTGTAAGAATACTTGTTTACCTGAAGAGGTGTAAGAATACTTTTGTACCACGAGAGGTGCAAGAATACTTTTGTACCACGAGAGGTGTAAGAATACTTGTGTTAGTGAATGCTATTAGGAAAACATGGCAAAGATATGGAAGTCTAAAAAAAGGCCATTGAGAGGCTCGTGACCTGAAGAACTTGTAATTCAACAAGAACCTGTAATTCAAAATTCAAATTTAACTATAAAACCAAGTACTTTCATTATTGGAATCAATATCATTATAATTGTAAATCGAAAAGCTGTATGAAGCGATCGACATTTAACTAAAATGTACAATTATGTAAACAACTTCAAGTACACTCCAGGAAAGCGAGGTAAGTCACGGTTGACTACTTAAATAGCAAGGCTTTCCTAGTCAGATATTTCCTCAAATATGTTTAACAAAAGTCTCCTTAAGAAACTTCAAAACAATTTGAAAGTAGTAAAGTGTGTGTGGATGCGCAGATGAACTTAAGACGAAAGAAATGTCAACTAATCGTAATAAAAGAAAAAAAATATCCTAGAGACATAAAAAAGAAATAAAAAAGAAGAAGGGAGTAATATAGAAAAAAATTATTTACGATGAAAGTTAAGAGTAGGGCTGGACAAAAAATCCACTTTTGTCAAATTGCTCCATTTCTGCACTGCTCTAATCCATTAAAAATCCATTTATTTAAATTCAGTTTTTAGTTTGATCTAAATTTTATTATATTTTCATAGCAGATCTCCATTTTGTTTATAAGGATCTCAATAATTAGAAAATCCAGATTTCCAATCCAAATTTTTTAAATTAATCTCTCTCTAATACCTCTACCCAAACCATCTTTCTATATTTTCTCTCATTTGTGGTTTTCTCTCTCTCTTTCTCTCTCTCCTGCACCTCTTATTCACTTTTTTAAATTTTAGTTACTCTCACACACACATTATTATACAATCAAGTTTTATACATTTTCTTTATAATTTTTTCCAATATTTTGTACATAATAAATGGATATAATAATTTTCAAAGTTTAATTAAAGTTTTATAGGTAGCTATATTTTACTGTTAAAAATTTATATATTATGTTATCTTAAATTTTTTTTAGTTTTATTAAATTATAACTTTATTATATTTTTTTAATATTCATATAATATTCTGACTTTTTTTACATATTATTATATTAATATTATGTTAATTTTTTAAGAAATCATAAATTTTGATTTATAATACAATTTCTTTTTATAAAAATATAGATTTTAATCTATGTGGATTTGGATATCCAAATTGTTTTTATTAAAAATATGGATTTGGATTGGATTATCCAAAATCCTCTTAGTTAAGAGAATAAAAAAAAGAAGGGAATATATTATTATATCTTTATATTAACATTTTTCATGTTAACACGTGAAAGTTAAAAGAAGGGAATATATGGCGTTCACCATATGTGTAAGTTGGTTATTTTTTGGGTAGGGTTTTCTCACTTTAAGGTTGTTCTGCTCCAACCATAAAGGAGAGTTGCGCTTGTGGATGGTATAGGAAGTCCACTTCTGGTTACTGTATATGGGTTGGGATACCCCTGAAGTATCCCCTTTAATTTTATTTATTCATTGTTGATAAAAAAAAAAACACGTGAAAGTTAAAAGAATAAAATTAATTTTAACTTCTTTTTATATAAAAAAATTTAAAATATTTAAAAAATATCTCACAATTGATATATAAAATATGATCTTATAATTATAATTAATATAAATTTTGTGTTAATTATTATTCATTAAATTTATAAATTTATTATACCCTCTGCTAACTTATATATTTTAAGATTTTATGATGTTATTAACTGAAGGAACAAGTTTAACTCCATCACTTTCAATTTTAAATGTGGAGATTCAGTTTGGTAGTACTATACTCCTAATATTGAGTTTCCCATAAATGAACATCACTTTGAAATTACAATAAATGAACATGAACGCAATATTTTTTTATAGAATCCCTTTACCATAAACCATTTAACTTGAAGGTGACTCTCCTCTTCAATGCATGGTTTGAAGGTGGTGCTTAGAGAAGTGTAAAAAGGTGACGGTTGAAGCAGTATTACTATTGAGGAGAAGAAGCTAGTGAAACATTTCTTCTACGTTGTGGAGTGTGCGATTTTCGTATTACAAGTACATTGTGGAATACATTGTGGAGTTTGCGATTTTCAGTATTACAACACACCTCTTATGTATATTATACCAAAGGAGAAGAAACATTAAATAAGGCTCTATCTTCTTCTTCCTCCAACATTACTTCTTCCATCACCTTACTGTCCCCACTCAGGTTACAAACTACCGTTACCTAGCTCGGCAACAACTCTTATTTATCATTGTTTTATATATCTTAAATAATTACATTATCTTTAAGGTGTGGGCTAATCTTCAAAGCCAGCCATGTGTTCTTGACTATTACGGCTGTTTGCATGGCTTTTTTCATCTGCTCTAATTCTCACCAACCTTCTAAGGCATTACAAGAGCTCAAGAATGTCACATGGATCAAAGCTGTCACAGGAATATAATTAAGAAGCATGGATCTTCCATACAAAGAAAGCATACAAAGTTATGTGTATTCCAGAAATGTGGAAAGTTACTGCGAGGAGAAGAACATAATTTTCGTTGAGAAACTAACTTCTTCACTTCAGACTTTCACTCAATTAATTATTTCATGCAATACTTAACATATAAAAATATTTTTATGATATTGGATTCTTATTGTTTTTATGGGTCAATGTTTGTAAAACATGTATTAATCTTAAGAAGTTCAAAGCCGTCACAGGGATATAGTTTGATGACCATGATGATCCTTTTCTAAACGTAAATTTCATTATTTCACACTTCACATAAATATTCTATTTATTAAAATGGTTTTCATTGTTTTTATAAACTATTTTTATGAATGATATCACTTTTTATTATTGTGCATAAGAGACTTCTTTTGTATCTTCTAATGGTTTTTTATTACTTTTCATGCATGTTATATTTTTACTTTTAATCAAATTTTATATATAATTGTATTTTACATAATTGTACATTTTAGTTAAATGTCGATAGCTTCATACAGCTTTTCGATTTACAATTATAATGATATTGATTCCAATAATGTAAGTACTTGGTTTTATAGTTAAATTTGAATTTTGATGATTTTATAGTTAAATTTGAATTTTGAATTACAAGTTCTTCAGGTCACGAGCCTCTCAATGACCATTCTTTAGACTTCCATATCTTTGCCATGTTGTCCTAATAGCATTCATTAATACAAATAGTCTTACACCTCTCGTGGTACAAAAGTATTTTTACACCTCTTCAGGTACGCAAGTATTCTTACACCTCTTCAGGTACACAATTATTCTTACACTTCTTTAGGTCACCCAATATTAAGCAGCCCAAGCAATACTTACTATATCCATGTCAATTTTGTCTCCTATCTCTTATTTAGGAACTATTTCATTCTGCAGGTCACCAATTATTCTTTACCTCTTCAGGCAATTAGTCGTAATCTTCCCCTAAGATAAAAAATATTAATACAATGAGAAAACACTTTCTACAAAGAGTAACAACGAAATCTCATAGGGTATTCTTTACAATGAGTGGAGGATTTACAATGATATCACTCAGAACTCAATTATCACAGGTTGATATCAATAAGCATATATGAAATTTATGATTTTTTTTATTTTTTTTTATCAGCAAAGAATTAATTTAAATTAAGGGGATACAAGAGGGGTATCACAACCCTTTACAAAACTCAAACCCTATTTTCTACGCACATTCAGAGATCACCACTTCATTTCTAAGACGACAATGATGCACAACTTCAGCGATCCCCGACTACACACGCACGGAGACCCCCTCTTCATCGACCGGCGATCATGTTGGTCACGGTGATGATGCATACCTTCGGCGACCACCGACTACGCACGCATGGAGGCCGCCGCTTTATCGACTGGCGATCATATTGGCCTTCCACGTGTCCTCATCCACATCGCCCCTCACTTCCAATGACCTTCTGTTCTTCAAGGACGGCGATGATGTGCAACTTCGGCGACCACCGACTATGTACGCACAGAGATCGCCGCTTTATCGATTGGCGATCATATTGGCCTTCCACGTGTCCTCATCCACATCGCCCCTCACTTCCAATGACATTCTGTTCTTCAAGGACGGCGATGATGCACAACTTCGGCGACCACTGACTACGTACGAACGGAGATCGCCGCTTCATCGAAACTTCGGCGACAACCGACTATGTACGCACGGAGATCGCCGCTTTATCGACTAGCGATCATATTGGCCTTCCACGTGTCCTCATCCACATCGCCCCTCACTTCCAATGACCTTCTGTTCTTCAAGGACGGCGATGATGCACAACTTTGGCGACCACCGACTACGTACGCACGGAGATCGCCGCTTCATCGAAACTTCGGCGACAATCGACTATGCGAGCATGGAGAACGCCTCTTTTATCGCGGCGATCATGTTGGCCTTCTTAAAAAACGGCGGTGATGCATACCTTCAGCGACCACCGACTACGCACGCCTAGAGAGCGCTGCTTTATCGACCGGCGATCATATTGGCCTTCCACGTGTCCTCATCCACCTTAAGCACTACCAACCTCTCACACAATCGATTACTGATGTTCCTTCTTGAAATCATCTCGAGCCACACAGGGCATGCTCGTTAGTTCATACAACAACGAACCGGTACCACCTATATAAGCACCAGAAACACAAACACCACAGACACAACAAGCCAAATACAGTTTAAACCTATCAAATTACTGCAGAGAGGCAGTGGTTGGGGTTCAAGATCCAATCTGAGAACGCATAAGAGAAACCAATTGTCTTATGTTTTAACCATAACCATGACCATAACTGAGCGTTTTGGAACACTTCGTCCGCGTCAGGTATCCCTCCTCTAAAAACTACATGGTTCCGCTGTTCCTAAATGCTTCTAACAATTGCCGCCCATAAGCCTCTCCACACCTGGTTTTGTGTACTGGATAGGTGGACTAAATAGAAGTTGACGAAGTGACTTCTTATGTCCTTATTATTAGCCCCCAAGATGCCAATCCAGCGATAGCAACGGGACCATACTCGTTGTGCCTGAACACACTCAAGGAAGACATGTTGAGATGATTCATCTGTCGAACCACACAGGGCACATAATGGCGAATTCACCTGTATCCCTCTATTTATAAGATTGTCATTGGTAGGCAGCCTGTCTAGAATGACTCTCCAGGCAGTGATAAGTATCTTTGGCATGGCTTTCGACTGCCATAAGAGGCCAAAAGCATTATCCGTTGCTACATGAGTTTGGTGCTGAACTAGAAGGGAGTATGCTGATTTCACCGAAAACATGCCTTTTGAATCTGCCCTCCAGGTGAGGAGATCTTGGACATCCTGGCACATACTGACCAATGACAGCGTTGAGGTTAGCTCCTTCTCCATATTTCCTTCCCATTCAAATCGATCCCTCCTCCAACTTAACCTCCATTGCCATCTATCTTCCTCCCATCCTCCTAACTCACCCACTGTCTTACCTTGGTCCAATGACAGGGTATAAAGTCTTGGGTACATGGATTTAAGACTACTGTCCAGTAACCACACGTCTTCCCAGAATCTGACTTTACCCCCATCACCTACTTTCCATCGAACTGCTTTATGGAACCAACCTTCCTGCTCGCCTTCACCAATAACTTTAACTAGGTCCCTCCACCACCACGATTGATATTTCAGCCCAACTTGTCTACCACCTGGGTCAAGATCATATTTGGACTTAAGGATGTCTTTCCATCTTCCTTCCTCATGACTCACTATACGCCATTTCCATTTTGCCAATAGAGCTGAGTTAAACCTCCTAATCTCTTTGATTCCCAACCCGCCTTCTTCAGGAGGCCTACAAACATTGTCCCAGCTTACCCAAGAGATCGGTTTATTCTCTCTCCCCCACCCCCATAGGAATCGTCTCTGTATACTAGTAATCCTGTTGCATACTGCTACTGGCGCTTTAAAAATGGATAAATAGAAGAGCGGAATGGTGGTGAAGAACGATTTCAGCAAACATATGCGACCTGCCATAGATAGGGATCTTCTTTTCCAAGAACTAAGTCTAGCTTCTAATTTTTTCACCACCGGCTCCCAAAAGTGCTTCGTCCTAGGATTACCACCGACTTCTACCCCCAAGTATTGAAATGGAAGTTGCATAGTTTGGCAGTTAAGCGTCTTCGCGTAAGTGTTCAGTACAAAGTTGTCGATGCTTATACCTACCAGCTTAGACTTGTGGAAGTTAACTTTCAAACCTGAAGCAATTTCAAAACATCGAAGGATGGCCTTGATAGCGAAAATGTTATTGAAGGAGTCTTGGCAGAGAAAAAGTGTGTCATCAGCAAACTGTAGTAAACAACACTCAGAGTTGTTCCTTCCTACCTTTATCCCCGTAAGCTCCCTCATACTCAGCGCTTTCCGCACAATCCCAGCTAGCCCTTCCGCCACCACTAGAAACA
The DNA here is from genome assembly GCF_000499845.2 of Phaseolus vulgaris. Lineage (NCBI taxonomy): Eukaryota > Viridiplantae > Streptophyta > Magnoliopsida > Fabales > Fabaceae > Phaseolus > Phaseolus vulgaris. The sequence continues at coordinate 48,199,914 of NC_023749.2, forward strand.
GGAAGGGTGCTAGGGGGTCTCCCTGTCTTAAGCCCCTAGATGGTTTAAACTCATCTGTAGGACTTCCGTTAACCAAAACAGACACTGAGGACGAGACCAAGCACCCTCTAACCCACATTATCCACTTATGATAATTGTAAGACATAACTACAAAATCCTTTTTGTACACTTTAAAATTTAGTATGCGCGATGTTTCCACCCATTCTCCGAAAAATCCAACAATTTGTTCGTCGTAGGGATGGATTTTTTATCCGGGAATCCTTATTTTCTTAAAAGTCTTCCAGTACAGAATATCGACCAAGCTGCCTTAATCCGCAAAAACCTTGGTGATGGCGAATTTATCTATATCCACGGGTATGATCATGGGGTCGTCCTGGGCAGGTTCGATGGCAGTGAAGTCATCATTTGTTAGGTCGACCCTTGGCGGTTATCGAGTGGACCGACTAAATAGTCCGAAGGTGCTTCTTATGGGTGGAACTTGAACATCCACCTTCAGCGAATCTTCCAGCAATCGTATTCACCTGCCCCGTGGTGTATTTGGGGTCTCGGTTCTCTAGGGAAAGACTTCTACAAATTCGTCTCTCTCTCCGACCGATGTTTTTAGAGTGGAATCAGACTGACTATAGTATTGATGACTTCTCGAACGTCGCGTCTTGATCGCTCGCTTCTCTGAGGACCCTTGCTCCGGGGTCGAGTTCTACATATAGGACTTTCACTCCTTCTTCTCTGTTTGGCCGGACGTTGGTCATCGTCAAAACGACTTGATCTTTCTCTTCCACACCATGTGCATTGTTCTTTCCGGTAGGAGGATCCAATTCAAGCATGAAGTCTTGAATTGTTGTAAGCTATTTATTTGTGGTGTCTGCATGATACAAAATGTTGCATGTTCTGCATTTATGCTTGGCAGATGTTTGACATCTTTATTATGGGGAACTATAGCTGATCGTATTGGTCGAAAACCTGTTATAATTATAGGAATTATTTCAGTGTAAGTATATATGTCAAGGAACTGCATGCTTTCTTTAAGTTTTGCTTTCAAGTTTCCCATAATTTTCAACTCTTACTTGATTTCAACATCATTTTCAACACACTTGGCCTTAGCAAAAGTTTTTGGATGGCTGTTATCGTGAGGTTTCTTCTGGGAAGTTTAAATTGTTTGTTTGGACCAGTGAAGGTATAATATTTTTAACTCCTAAAAGTTAGCAATTCCATGTTTCATCCACAAGTACTATTGGATACCAATTTTGAATTTGTGCACATTTAACTTGTTAAATCTCATTCAAGTTTCCATTAGAATAGCTATTTTCTTAACTCCTTTATTCAACAAGCCTATACAACTGAACTTTTTCGAGAAGAACACCAAGCTCTTGGACTCTCAACCGTAAGCATCACCATCTCCATTAAGTAGTTCTTAGAACTGCATTTCCACACTAGTAATTGAATTTGGGATTTGGGTTTAGGTAAGTGCAGCTTGGGGCATAGGTTTAATAATAGATGGCTTTTGAACATTAGGTCCACATCTGACATGTAATTGAATAATTAAGTATATATAAAATAATAATAAACACAAACTATTTATTATGGCTGGTAACCGACCTTGAGTATTAATATGATTAAAAGCAATATTGAATTAAGATTAAAATTCAAAAACACACCTTTACAACAACCTCTCCTATAGTCAGATGAGGATCATTTACAGATCCTTCTCATCAGTGAAACACCCACCCAAAAGAATTTTAGTAGTACTGTCAGCAATCAGAATTAAAGACATGATCAATATACTCGAGGACATGAGTGAAACTATATTTATGCAAAAGATCAAAATTTAGTGGAATCTAAAGTTCCTTTAATTGCAGAAATATTTTTTTAGTTCAATTTCCATGAATTTATTGGTGTAAAATATAGTATTCAAACAATAGGAACAATAGTTGAAAGGATTTTTAAAATACTTGTAGACCAGGAAAGCATTAACCACTAGACCAGACAAGTTATTTGATCATATTATCATTTTTATTATACTTATTATTATTAATATAATTTATACATATTAATATAATTATTATTAATAATAATAAAATAAATTATACTCATATTATTAATATTATTACTAATATTATTATTAACATTATTATTAACATTATAATTAATATTATAATTAATATTATAATTAACATTATAATTAATATTATAATTAATATTATTATTAATATTATAATTAATATTATTATTAATATTATATTCATATTATTAAAATTAATATTGTTAATATTATTAATATTGTTAATAATAATAAGTATAATTAAAATCATAATAATACTAAAGAATTTGTTTGGTGTAGTGGTTAAATCAAACTTATAATCCAAAATCTAATAATCAACTATATTCCATGATTCTAAGTTAATTCTATAACTATCATGAAATGACTCATATTTCTCAAATTGCTTATGATACTCTCTTTCAGCCTTTACAATGCACTTCTTAGTTCAACTCTTACCTTGACAATGGACTAGGGTTATTAACTTATTCCTGCTGGGGAGATGGAACCTAGAGAACTATTGAAAGTTTTCGTCTTCTTCCCTCGGTCGGGCAGGTTGTTGGTGCTTGACTGGTGTACTTCTCGTCTTCGTGCTTCTCCCTCGACTCTCACTATCAGGCGAACATTGGGAAACTATATTAACACGCTTATAAAGAATATTGCATATGTGTCATCTCGTTACTTACAACTTACTACATTATTATGTGCTTCACTTGGAAAACATTAATTTCTTTTAGAGATCACTCAGTAACTATAACAATGACATTTATAGAGCATGTAGTCAACTTTGAAACACTTTGGTTATTGTATTAATTTAAGAATTAAGAATAAGTTACTTACTCACGCACTTAGTCTTAATATGTTTGTATCATATACATTTTCGCTAATTCTTTAAGATGATCTTATGCCTCATTTATGAGAAATAACATCTTTAAAATTATAATGGATATCAAAACAAAAATCCTAGTTCATTTAGCCACTGCACACATATAACATTTAAATTTATTTAAGTTACTAATTAAAAGTTTTATCTAACTTTTTTTTTCTTAAACCAAATAAAACATTTTTATATAAAATTTATTCTCTATTTTTAAATACATCCATTACCATTTGCACTAATCAATTACTTCATCTTGAATCAATTACTTCATTTGCACTAATATTTATATAATATTTTATACATCCATTACCATTTTACTTTTCTTTTACTATTTTTTAATTAATTATTATTTTTCTACATGTTTTTAAATCTTTATAAACTTTTTAAGATAACTTCATTTAAATAATTTCAAAATTAAACACTTCCTCAATTTAATAAATTTAATTTAACTAATTTATATCATAATTTTTAAAATAATAAAATATTTTATATAACATTTAAATAATTTAAATAGATCTTTTCTTTTATTAAATTAATTTTAAATGAAAGACTTAATTAATTTAATAATTTTAATTTAACTAATTTATATTAAAATTTGATAAATTAAATAATTTATTATAATATTAAAGAAATAATTTTAAAATAAATACAATAAGGAATTAAATATTAAAATATTTGTTATACATTAAATAAATTTAAATTAATAATTTTTAAATCCTAAAATATAAAGATGCGTGGGCTTTGCGTGGGTTGTGACGGACGCATATGTTTGGGCCGTGGCCGACGCATATGCGTGGGCCTGGGCCGACGCAAACTGGAATGTTTAAAAAAAAACATTAAATTCATAAGTGCGTCCGTTTTGCGTCCATTGCCATTTTTACGTGGGTTTCTCGCCATTTTGACCAACGATAGTAGCGTCCGAAAATGGCCCACACAGAAATTTGGAAGCTATTTGGCTGTTTTCTTGTAGTGAGGACTGATTAAAACCAAGTTTCACAAAAGGTTGAGGTATTAAAAACACTTTTTTTCTACTTTTAAAAAATGGGCAAAGATTGAAGGGTATCAGCACTTGGGGTGTCATGCATCCATCTAGTGAATGTGGACTTCACAATTTCCACCTCAAAAGATTACCGATCCCAGTGTTGCATTTCATCGAACACCTGGAATGCTTCATCATGGAGGCCAAACTGGAGAGAGCGTAATTTTCAAAGTTATTATCAAAACGTCTTCGAAAGTGTACCGTTCGATACCGAACGAGCCGGTCTTGACTATGGTTACCGATCGGCCAAGTCAAAGAACACCTAAATACATGCAATAAATTATGGTAAGGACAATTATAGTAGCACCTAATGAGCCGCATTCATATCTCAGAATATATGGGAAACATCTCCGACAAATCAGTTAAATACTGATTAACTGAAAGAAGGTACAAATATTCTTCAGATATTCCAATATACCTCTATACTGATATATCTCCTTACTAGTGAATGACAGATATCTGACCCATCACAACAAGGATCTAGAACCAATACTATAAATAAACCTTTTGCAGAGGTGTAAGGTATGCTTTTATAAATTACAAATATACACTCTATACACAGAGTACTTACTTGATCGTCGGAGTACCTTTTTCAGGTCACCCCTGACCGAGTATCAGCATTTGCGGTAGGAGACTCAAAGGAAGGAATAAGAAGATCACTGACACGTCATCAATTGTACAACAATCCCAGGTACTATCTACACCAAAAGGAAGAAAATGTGAGGTACCTCTTGTTGAGTTTCTAGGGATGGAGATTCTTGTTTCTTTTGAAAATTTCTAATTTTTCTCTAAATTCTTTTTCTCTTTACGGGTATAATCTTTTTCTCCATCTATAAATTTTTTACCTATTTTCTTGAAAACTAGGTTAAGAAACAATAGGGTTAGCAAAATATATGTTGTGATAAGGCTTCTCCCTAGATTGTGGTTTGGATGAGTAACCCTCCCTCTTGAAGTCTTTTCTAGGGTAGGATGAGCTAGGATTTTTATCCATAAAATGGGAGTTTGGGAAGATCTCTTCTCTTGGAGAATAGGGTTTCTTATAAGGTTCGTTGTTTGGATAATACCATTCCCCCTATCTGCTCCTTGGTCTATGTAGGGTTTCTTCATGTTTAATTTTAGACCTATGTGTTTTACTTTCCTGAGATTGGGCATATTTTATAAGCATTTATTTTATCTCAGAGAGGCTTCTATCCCTTTTGTCCAAATATGAAAGTATCTTATGATTACCAATAGTTAAATTTCAAAATTGGAAGATTTTCTCAAAAGATTTAAAATTTTGAACTAGGGTGAATAAAATTGTTTTCACGTGTTTAGATATTTTTTGGTCAAGTTAATCAAAGAATCTAAAGTGTGAAGTCTTCTAGTACACTCCAGGAAAGCAAGGTGAGTCACAGTTGACAACTTAAATACCAAGGCTTTTCTAGCCAGATATTTCCTCAAATATGCCTAACAAAAGTCTCCTGAAGAAACTTCAAAACAATTTGAAAGCAGTAAAGTGTGTGTGTGTGTGTTCGGATGCGCAGATGAACTTAATACCAAAGAAAGGTCTACTAATCGTAATAAAAGAAAAAAATATCCTAGGTATCATAGAGACGTAAAATAGAAATTAAAAAAAAAGGGAGTAATACAGAAAAGTAAAACAAGATTAGAAATACAAGTGGGTAAGTAAAGCTAAACGAGTTTTATAGTGATAGTGCAGTGAACACTTACACCTCACTAACACACTAATGCATGAAAATATTACAAAGTTTAGATGGATTGCCTTTGGAGCATTTTCCCAAACAGCTTAAGTATAAAAACAATTAGAAAACTACAAAAAGTTTTGTGATACTAAAAAAATATTACAAAACTGAAAATAAATGAGATAGAAGGTGTTTGGTGAAATATCTTGGTGTGTGTGGCTCGGTATTTGAAGTGAAGGAATTTGAATAATTTCTCCTCTTTGATCCTTTTTTCTCCATTTGAAAAGAGTCTTGAACACCAAACCTACAAGAATTTAGACAAAGCACTCCTTGTTGCACTATTCTCAGCACAAGGAATTCTCCAAAACTTGTACCAATAGAGGCCAAAGAAATAAAGCAAGAAAAACGCAATTTGAAAGCTAAACTCAAGAGGATTTCATATGTGACAAACAACAAAGGAGAGCCAACAATTGACTAGCAACAATTAAAACTACAAAAAAGGGCTAGTACAAGCAAAAGAGCCTATCAAATTCTCAATAATGGATTAGAAAAAAAAAATATTCAAGAATTGACTAGTAGTGACTGTTCCAAAAATTATGTCAATTTTTCCACAATGTCAAAATGCTAGAAATTTGAAGGAAATTAGATATGTATATGCTCAAAAACAAATCAAACAAACTTGTAAAACTAGAAACAATTTGGCAACAAAGAAGAAACTAGTTTCAGCACTAGTAAAGTGTAGCGTAAGATTTATGGTAATTTTTCTACTGCGAATTGGAAGTTGAAATTTTAATCAGTGATAGGTAACATTTGAAAATATAAATCCAAGAGCAAAACTTGCACTAAAACTATGTTTTATACAACAAAAATGTCATGGCTATTGTCATTTTTAACCCTTTTCGTAGTTGAGTGTAGGACATGCCTTTTTTAATGGGTTTTGTGAACATGTAAGAAATGTTCACAATATTTGGATGCTTAACAAGATCAGAATAATTTTTCAAACTAGAATAAAATCATACAATTCTAAAAACTGAGCAGAAATCGGAAGAAGTAAAGACCAATTGAACAAAACTTCACGACAATGATTGAAAAATTAAGTAGAAACTTACTAATTAAATAATAAAGAGTAGAGGGACTCTAGAATTGGAAAAATGAAAAGGCTCCAAAGCATATACTTCAGAAAAACACAAAATAACTTTTAACAAATACTAGGTGTGCACTGGAACAAAATATCAAACACTTAGCATGCAACAAAAACACTTGAATAAATTGAAAAAAAAAAAAACAAGCAAGATTTGGACGTGACATTGGACATGCAAGGACTAGGAACACTAAACAAAACCTGAATACTTGGGATTGAAAACAAATATTGGTAGCCCTAAATCATTGGAGTTAAAACCTTGACCACCATTTACTGAAGGATGAGTTCTATGGATTTTTTTTATGTTTTTTTTTTTAATTTGGAATTTGATTTTGTATTTTGAAGCTTTTGTTGACATTGACCTAATTAGTGTTCATAATAGAGTATAAATTTTTGTTTAAACTATTTTGTAAATTATCTAAACTTGTTTCATAGGTAGTTTTGTCAATTATGTGAACTTGATGCATACTAATTTTGTCAATTATTTGAACTTATCTCACTACAAGAAAATCATGAAATAGAAACCAATTTTTAGAGGCAAAAAATAATTGGTAGTTAAAACCTTGGTAGCTAATTAGATACCAATTTAGAAACATTTAACAATAATAGAAACTAATTTAGAAACCAATTTTTTTTTAGTTTCTAAAATTGTCTCTAATTTAGTTACTATAGCAACTAATTATTTTTAGTATCTAAAATTGGAGAAAAAATGAAATTATTAATATTATTAATAATAATAAATATAATAAAAATCATAATAATACTATAGAATTTGTTCGGTGTAGTGGTTAAAGTTTCTTTGGTCACTGAAGAAACTTGGTTTCGAATCCCATCCACTGCAGATTTTAATTTACTTTCCGCAAGGTTTGAGTAAAGGTTATTATAAATTGCATTGTGTAGAATATTTTAACGATTTTTCAAGATTAAAGGTAGTCAAATTGAAGTACTTACAAAGTGGACGGTTTACATGTATTTTAAAGGTATTGATTTGCATTTAAAATTTTATTATTTTAAATGAACTAATTTGTGTGTAAATTTATGTTTTACTATTTATCAAGATGAAAAAATGACACACTTCATTTTAGTATTCATTGATAGCACAATGTTAAGTTTTTTTTTTCTAATCAACATTAAAAAATAATATAAATTGGAGGTACTTCAACCCATGTACAGAAACCCAATTCAATAGAGGTGAAACTGTTCGAAAAAATGGCCAAACATAACCATATTCTGCATATATAAAGTTCAAAATCCTAAATCTCAAATAAAAATATGCACATATACAACATACTACATTTACCAAAAAAGTTCAACAACATAATCCATATCTAAGATATAAAGCTTGGCAGTACGTATTGTATCTTCCCCCATAACATTTGTGGTTGGTTATACCCAATAAAATGTCCTTTCATCCAAATCAGAAACTAACAATAAAAAAGAGAAGGAAGATGATTAACCATCAATGCATTGATTTTAAGCATTAATTCATATACATTAATGCACTAATCATAATATAAGAGAAATTTGACTTTGGGAATTTATAATTTACTCATGCCCATGCATTTACTTGAGCCATAGCAAAAATTTCAACAAGATCTACCATAACATTATTAAAAATAATCCTATTTCTATGATTCCAAATTCCCTAAAAGTAGTTCATATCCATAAAGCCTATTTGATCAAAATGTTGAGTAGCATTATGAATATGTACAAAAACTCTATCAACCCACACATCAGACATACACCACACTTTAGAAGTCACTTTACATGTAAAAAAATATGATTTACTATTTCTAGCTCAGCCCAACACACGACACGCATCCCCCCTCTAGTATGAATTCCTCTATGTATTAAATTATCATAGGTTGCAATTTTCCTAGTTAGAACACGCCAAGCAAAATAATGTGCAGATGGAAGAGCTTTTAAACTCCAGAAAGAATCAAAGTTAAATGGAAAAGAAAGATGTGACTGCAAAATATTTTGATGAAAAGGACATTATAAACAAAATTAATAGTGAAAGAATTTGAGATATCACCTAGTCACATCCACTCATCATTTCTACAAGCATCTATTTTAACAGCATTCCAGTCATCCATAAAGGCATTTATATTAACATTTTCCATGTCAACACGTGAAAGTTAAGAGAATAAAACTAATTTTAACTTCTTTCTATATAAAAAAAATTAAAAAATATCTCACAATTGATATATAAAATATGATCTTATAATTATAATAAATATTATAATTAATATAAAATTTCTGTTATTCATTAAATTTATAACTTTATTATACCCTCTGCTAACTTTATTATAAATGAACATCACTTTGAAATTACCATAAATGAACATGAACGCAATATTTTTTATAGAATCCCTTTACCATAAGATACCATAAACCATTTAACCTTAGACAAGTATACTATGCATGGTTTGAAGGTGGTGTTTAGAGAAGTGTAAAATGGTGACGGTTGAAGCATTACTATTGAGGAGAAGAAGCTACTGCAGCATTTCCTCTACGCTGTGGAGTGTGCGATTTTCAGTATAACAAGTACAAGTGCACACCTCTTATGTCTATTATACCAAAGAAGAATAAACACTAAATAAGGTCCTATCTTCTTCTTCCTCCAGCATTACTTCTTCCATCACCTTACTGTCCTCACTCGGGTCACAAGCTACCGTTACCTAGCTCGGCAATAGCTTTTGTTTATCACTGTTTTATATATCTTAAATAATTACATTATCTTTCAGGTGTGGGTTAAAGCCATCAGTCATGTGTGTTCTTGGGGTTGTTTGCATGACTTTTCTCATGTGCTGTGATTATCAGCAACCTACCAAAGGAATTAGATACTGCATTACAAGAGCTCAAGAATGTCACTGGGATAAAGCTGTGACAGGGATATAATTAAGAAGCATGGATCTTCCATAAAAAGAAAGCATACAAAGTTTAATGAATTCCAGAAATGTGGAAAGTTATTGCGACGAGAAGAAGATAATTTTCGTTGAGAACTTAACTTCAGACTTCAGACTTCAGATAAAGTTATAGATTAATACTTTTAAATTATATCAACTTAACTATTTTGACATCTCTGATAATTTAAATATTTTAATTTATATTTAAACTATATGTAAATTCAAAAAATTTCTAAATCTAAATCCAAAAACAATTGTACAAAATACAAAATACTTGTGGATAATGTCAATGGATGCAGAACCATAAAAGGATATAATTTGGCTAAACACCTTGAAAAAGAAAAAAAAAAGTTAATTCGATTTAAGAATATGTTATTTAATATTCTTATTTTTATTTCCTTCGCTGTTTTTTAATATTTCTAAAAGAATATATGAAAAATAAATTATTTTCCCACAAAGTGAAAACTAGAACAATTCAGAGAAATTAATTGTTTACACACAATCATTATAATGTTATGATGTAATATAATTAGTTTTTTTAATCCGCTTGTAACCATTTATAAGATTGGACAATGATTAGCATATTTATTAATATGGTTGAAGCAATATTCTTAATGAGGACATTAACTAATAAAATATTATAAAATGCAACAGTAATATAATATCCAATCCAATAGTTTTAGATGTTTATCCTACTAAAAATAAAATAAAAATTGTTGATAAAAAATATGGATGAAGCAATATTATTAATGAGGATAAGAAGAAAATGCACCTTCCTCAAGACGAGACTAACAATAGTCACCACCATGATCTTAATTCAATATTGATTGTGTTTATCATTAATTTATATACACTCAATAATTCAATTATCTTTCGTACGTATTGTTGAAATACTTATTATCTAAAGTTATTTTGTTAAGGTTATTTTGCTAAGGTTGTAGAATAATAAATTTTTGAAATTTAACAAAAGTTAAAATAACCTCCGTTATTTTGTTGAGATTTTAGAATAAACCTTTGAAACCTAACAAATGTTAAAAGGACTTTCGTTAATTTGCTGAGATTGTAGAATAAACCTTTGGAACTTACTGGAAGTTAAAAAAAATCTTTGTTATTTTGATGAGGTTTTAGAATAAACCTTTGGAATTTAACGAAGGTTAAAAACTTTCGTTATTTTATCGAGGTTTTAAAATAAACATTTGGAATTTAACGAATGTTAAAAAAAACTCCGTTATTTTGCTGAGGTTTTAAAATAATCCTTTGAAATTTAACAAAGATTAAAAAAACCTCTGTTATTTTCCTGAGGTTTTAGAATAACCATTGAAACTTAACGAAGGTTAAAAAAATATTCGTTAATTAAATCAATTCTTAGGGTTATATTAACCTCTGCTAAATAACCTCCGTTAAAACCATTTTTTCTTGTAGTGCATCTACAACTTTGCAGACTTTAGTGTTGAGCTTTGAGAAAATCAAATCCATCCACTTTAGTTAGAAATCTCGTCCTATTTGATGAAGAAAAAGCACTGGTGTTTTGTAGATTTTGCTAACGATGAAGTCCTGCAAAACAAGGAAGTAACCAGGCAATCCAAACAGTATATGCAGATAACACAGAACATTCAAAATATAAAACATAATCCAGCAAGAGTGTTTAACAACAATAGTATTTTTCTCCCCCATTTGTCTTCAAAAAAGGGATCAAATGTGGAGATACTAAAAACAACAAAGAAAAATGTTCCTTCTATGTTGTAGAGTTAAAATCAAGCTTGTTCACCATCATTCTTTTGAAACTAGAAAAAGGTTCACCTCTTTCAACTGGAGGAACATATAGTATCAAGGCTTGTAACTTGTAATCTTTAACATATCCACTTGTTCCAATGGGTCTAGCATCGTGACTTGATATTTCTAAACCAAGAAAATATCTTAAATTCCCAAGATCTTTAATCTTGAATGTCTGATTCAAGGCTTGTTTGATTCGAGTAATCTCTTCTTTATCATTTCCTGCCAATATTATATCATCCACATATACCAATAATGTTGTAAAAGATCCTTCAGAAGAATTAATGAACAAGAAATGATCATTCATAGATTGAGTATATCCCATATAAAGAAAAAATGATAACAGTTTGACAAACCATTCTCGGCTGGCTTGCTTAAGGCCATATAAAGCCTTTTTTAGTTTACAAACTTTTTCTGGTGGAATAGAAGTCAATCCAGGAGGAGCAACCATGTATAGATCTTCTTTCAAATCTCCATGTAAAAATGCATTGTTTATGTCTAATTGTTTCAATTCCCAATTATAAATAGAAGCTAAAGAAAGAAGCAACCTTATGGTGGCCATCTTTGCTACTGGAGAGAAAGTATAAAGGAAGTCAACGCCTTTTGTTTGTGTATATCCCTTTGCCACTAACCTTGCTTTATACCTTTCAATTGTCCTATCAACCTTATATTTTATTCTAAATACCCATTTGCAACCTATGACATCTTTGTTCTTAGGCAGATGAGCAGTCTCCCAAGTTTAATTTGACTCTAAAGCAGATATCTCACATTTTATAGCTTTTCTCCAACAATCGTTGTTCACAGCTTCAGAATAAGTGTTTGACTCAACATGTGAAGAAAGGGACATAATAAAAGATTTGTAAGAAGGTGATAAATTGTTATAAGACAAAACATAATTCAAAGGATATTTAACTCTTGAAGATGTATTGGAAACATTAAGATTACAATGATAATCCTTTAAATACTCAGGTGGTCTTTTTATTCTTGTGCTCATTCGGACAGATGGATCTGATTCAGAACCTCAATGTGTGATTCACAATTATTATCACTGCTATTTTCAACATTATCACAAGGTGTGTATTATCACAGGGTGCAAGAATAAAGATTCCAACACCAGACCGAGAAGTTTACATAAAAAACACTTCCTTTACCGTAGTCCAGGAACAAAATCATCAACCCGACCTGCCAAGTAGAAAAGACCAAAAAAACCTACACAAACACACTATACCTTCCAAACCTGCGGAATTTTTCCACATTTAATTATATTGACTGAAAAAATAAAGTGCTATAGGATATGGAAGCTAGTCACAGGCGGATGGGAGGACGACATGGCGGATGGGAGGACGCAAGGCGACCATGACACGGTGGATGGGTGGATGCAGGGCGACCACGACATGGCGGGCGGAAGGAGGAGCAGAGGAGGAAATCTGTTTCCTCACCAAATTCCTGTTCTACTTTTTTCTTTTCAAATTTTCCAAGTACCCATGGAGAATATGATATGCTGAAGATCTTTCAAAGATGGGCCAGGGTGAAAGAGGTGTTCATCTCGAGACGGCGGAATAGGTGGGGAAGAAGGTTTGGCTTCGTTAGGTTTTTCAAGGTGCCAAATGAGTACAAACTGGAGAAGGAATTGGACCAGGTATGTATTGGTAACATGAAGCTCTATGTTAACTTGCCAAAATACACGAGATCTAGGCCTTCTCAACAAGGTGGGGTGGCACTTATGGGAGACAATGGTAAGAATCACCATAAATATGTTCTGAAACATTCAAAGGGCAAGGAGGAATGGAGAGAGCTAAAAGGAAATAACCCTCGTAGGGACTGCTACGAGAGGCATTCTTACGCAGATGCCATTAGGAAACCTTCTCAGGACTCCTGGACAGGTCCAAGTTTTGAAACATCCTCAACTATCTTACCTTGGATGTCAAACAGTGCAGTAGGTCGGATGACTCCAACTATGAACTTTGTGTCCTTATGTGAGGAGTTTATTAAAGGAGGTATGTCCAGGATTAAGGTGAGATACCTGGGTGATAATCTTGTTCTTTTAACTCCTAAAGAAGGAGAACGGCTGGAAGAGATTATTAAGCTGAATAATGAATGGTTCACAAGCCTGTTCGAGGTTATTGAGCCTTGGTCCGAATCACTGGTAGTGGATCATAGGTTAGTATGGGCAAGGTGCTACGGTGTTCCATTTTCTTTGTGGAATAGGGATTGTCTGACTAAGGCCGTAGGCGATGCGGCAGAGCTGGTATCCATCGACGATGCTACTGAGCAATGGGAGAACCTTGAGTTTGCACGTAAAAATACGGGTGTCGAATTCGTGTAAATTCGAAGTCTCAAAAGGGATCCGTATTAATGGTCATATTTACAACATCAGTATTAATGAGGAGGAACCCATCCAAAGAGGAGGGTCTTGTTTTTGTCCTAAACAGTTATATGCATCTTCGGATAGCATCTCTTCAATGGACTCCTTCATCGGGGAAACCATCTTCTCAGATAAAGTTTTTGAGGACGGGGACGTCAACACCGTAGCTCCCTCCCGGCGGGGAGAGGAGGCAAAGGAGGGAAGAGAACTTTCACTAGAGACAAACGCAAAACAAATAAGGGAACTTTCTCAAGTTGTAAAGGGGAAGCAGAATAAAGAACATCTCTCTTGCGTAAACGAGGTAAGGCGTGAACAGGGGACTTCTGCGGCTAGGGCAGCTTTTTCTGAGCAAGAGAAGGTCAACACAATATGTTCTTTTTTACACAAATCTTTGTCTGACCTGGCTCTTTGTGTCCAAAACTTCAACCCCTCTACAACCCAACCCGTTTTAGATGTGGGCCAGTCTTCAAAAGCCCAATCTCATTATAGTGGGCTGTTGGACCTTACGAAACAGGGGGCTTTGGGCGGAATGGAGGAGGTGTGTGCAAGGTCAAAACAGGGTAACTCGAAGGCACCAACGTCACCGGGTGGTGGTGGCTCGGAATTGTTAGCAGAGGCTTCCGTTAACTTTGACGGAAATATTACTACGAAGCATCAAAGAGGTTTGGCCCATCCACATGGTCCTACCCGAAGTGGAGAGGTTGAAAGAGGACCGACGCTCCTACCTGGGCGTGACCTGTCTGGGGGTTCCAGCAAGCCAAGTAGTATGGGCAGCTCTTCACCGGAGAAGAGAGGTCGGATCTCGGTTAAAGCAACACCAAGTGGGGTAGAAGGATCCAAAACACCGGAGAATGTGCGTAGGTTACGTGATCTCTGGGAGCAGGGCACGAAACCGTCGTGCCTACGGTGGAGGAACAAGGGTGGACTCGGACCTCTTCACTATGGGATTAATTCTTCATCCAGGTTAAGCCACTGCTCCTTTGCTGAATCTGTTAGTGATATAGAACATTGTAATAACAGGTTAAGACTTGAGGACTATGTCGCTGAATCTGCTCGTATCTGGGATGCGGGAAAAGAGCTAGGCGTGAGGTGTTCGGGGGAGGAGGTGGATGTGGTAGTTGAATTGGAATGTATGGAGGTAAGGGAGGGGGGGAACTAAAGCAAGCTACCTGAAGCACGTTATTGCCAAAGAGGATGTAGATTTTGTGTGCTTGCAAGAGACAAAAACTGTCTCTGTTTCTGAGAGTAGATACTTCTCGCTGTGGGGGATTAGTAATATTGGTTGGGTGCATTATGAAGGTGTAGACGGTGCAGGGAGCCTTTTATCTATGTGGCATAAAGACAAATTTTGCTATGAATCGCATACTGTTGGACCAGGCTATATAGCTGTTGTAGGACAGCATATCAAGTCTAGACGCTTGTGCTTAGTGGTGAATGTGTATGCAGCTTGCAATTATAGTGCTAAAGTAACTCTGTGGGAAGCACTAACGTCCCTTAAAAGGTCTTATCAAAACGTGGTAGGGTGTTTTTGCGGTGATTTTAATGCTGTAAAAAGGGAAGATGAAAGGAAGGGTATTGGAGGTGGGTCTAGCCAGGGAAAGGAAATGAGAGGTTTTAATAACTTTATTGATACTAACTGCCTGGTAGACATCCCGAGTGTGGGGAAGAAATTTAATTGGTTCAAAGCAAATGGTACAGCGAAAAGCAGGCTCGACAGATTTTTGGTGTCCGAAGAATGGATTCAGTTCTGGCCCTTCTACAAACAATATGTACAACAAAGAACTGTGTCTGACCATTGTGCCATTGTGGCAAAGTCCTGGGCCAAAGATTGGGGGCCTAAACCCTTTCGTACCATAGATGCGTGGTTTATGGAGCCAGGTTTCAATCTGTTTGTGAAGGAGAAATGGGGTTCTTACTCTGATCAGGGTAATGGGATTTCCCGTCTTAAAGATAAGCTAAAATATTTGAAGGCAGATCTTAAAGACTGGAACAAGAATGTGTTCGGGTGTATGCAGACCAACCAGAAGCGAATCCTCAAGGAAATTGAGGACCTTGATTTTAAGGATGACAGTGATGTTCTTGAGGAGAGTGGTCAGCTAAGAAGAATGGAATTACTTAGTAATTTGCGAGAGGTGGATAATAAGTTGGATTCCCTTTCAAGGCAAAAAGCAAGGGCTAATTGGTGTAAGTTTGGGGATATGAACTCTAAATATTACCACACGGCTATTAGATGGAGAAGACTTAAAAACAAAGTCAAGGGTGTGGAGGTTGGGGGACAATGGTGTGAGGAACCGGAAGTAGTCCGCAGGGAAGCCAAGTCTTTGTTTGAGACAAGGTTCACGGCTACCCAAGCCCTTGGAGTAAATTTGGGCTCTGTGGAGTTTAAATCTCTTCCTTCTGAAACCAGTACAAGGATGGTAACAAGCTTCACTGAGGAAGAGGTGAAAGAAGTCGTGTGGCAATGTGAAGGGTCAAAGAGTCCAGGGCCAGATGGATTCAATTTTACGTTCATCAAGAAGTGCTGGGACATCCTTAAAAATGACATTATGGAGGCTGTGCAGGTTTTTCATGAGACTGGGGTGATACCAAAGGGGTGTAACGCTTCTTTTATCGCTTTGGTACCTAAAGTGAATGACCCCCTCTCTCTCGATCAATTCAGGCCTATTTCCCTTGTAAGAGTCTTTTATAAGATTATTACTAAGGTTTTAGCAGGTCGAATGAAGGAGGTTCTCTCGTTGGTCATTGACGAAGACCAATCAGCGTTTTTGAGGAATAGAGGGATTTTGGATAGTGTGCTTATAGCAAATGAGGTGGTGGAGGAGGTTAGGAGGAACCGGAGGAGTGCACTTTGTTTTAAGGTGGACTACGAGAAGGCTTACGATTCAGTAAGGTGGGATTTCTTACTTGATATGTTACAAAGGTTAGGTTTTCACAACATATGGATAAGATGGGTTAAGGGTTGCCTGGAATCGTCCACCATTTCTGTGTTGGTTAATGGAAGCCCAACAGAGGAATTCAAACCATCAAGGGGGCTGAGACAGGGTGACCCTATGGCTCCTTTTTTGTTCCTGGTAGTTGCTGAGGGTTTGGCTGGATTAGTGAGACAAGCGACTAAGCAAAACATGCTTACAGGTGTGAAGGTGGGAAGGAAGGAAATAGTTTGCAGTATGCTACAGTTCGCAGACGACACTTTATTCATGCTGGAGGACTCCTTTTCAAATGTGTTTACTGTAAAGACGATCCTTAGATGCTTTGAACTTGTGTCCGGATTGAAGATTAATTTTCACAAGTCGAAGTTGGCAGGGATAAATGTGGATAGATTCACTCTAGAAACCTATGCCAAGACTTCAAATTGGAATACCATGCAGATACCTTTCAAGTACTTGGGATTGGAAGTAGGAGGTAATCCAAGGAAGGTTCTGTTCTGGGAGCCTGTCGTCAACAAGATCAGATGATGTGATTCCACTAGCCATATAGAGAATGATTCTTGACATTCTTAGGAATCACCTTGAGCTGGACATTATTGAGGCACTTTTCTTAGAGTTGGATCATTGTTCTAAGTCAAGAACTCACCAAAAACTAGTACCAAATCCCAAACTCATTTGGATGTTCCACATATTGTCAAATTGAACCAAAAGAGATGGAGGAAAGGCAAAAACACTAATTAACAAAACAAAACAGTAAGGTACCGAATCAAATTGCTGGAATTGAAGAAGAAAAGATGAAAAACAGCCAAGAACACAAATGAACCATAGCTACACAATAACAAGCTGAAATTGCCAAACCAAAACAACTAGGAAACAAGCTAAGACAAGGAAATTAACAAGAGAAGAAAGGAAGGAGAAGAGAATTGCTCATGAAGATGGATGAATGATGGATGATCTCGCCACTAGAAGTGTGGTTGCTCCTAGATGAGAGTGTTGCCGCCACTTGAGGACACCATGGATCCTTCAAGATAAGACTAGAGAAGAAGGCTCAAAAGCTCTCCAATGCTCACTCCAATTTTGAGTATAGTTTCTTTAGATAAATTCAAATCTGAAATTTACAAAGGGAGCACCTCTATTTATAGCCTAAGGTGCTGAAATGCAAGCTACACAAATTCAAAAACTCCTTCCTAAAAAGCTTCTAGAATTGGCGCCTAAAACAATGCATGAGGAAGGTGTGACCTCTTCCTTCACTTTGACACCTCCTTTTCTACTCCTACACCTATCTACTAACACATCCCCCCTAAGACTCCTAACTAAAGACTAAAAGATGCTTTAACAAAAGAGGTTTCTAATGTTTCCCTCTAAGCACCTTTCTAAACAATATTTATTTAATACTTGGCCTTGCCCTTCATGGGATGGACTTTGGACTTTTGTGGGCTTTGGCCTTCTTGGGCTTGGGCTTGGGCTTTATCTTTTGCAAAGATTAACAAGAAAAACTTTAAATGTGAAGGCGAATGATCTTGTTCTTCATTATAAAAAGCCACCTTTAGTTGATTCTCATCATCAGAGCTAGACTAAGTACTTGGAAAGGGAGATGTTTATCTATGGCGGGTAGAATCTGCTTAATCAAATCAGTCTTTGCTTCCATTCCTCTCTTTTACTTATCTTTCTTCAAAGTCCCGGTATCGGTTTGCAATAGAATTATGAGTTTACAAAGGAGTTAAAGCTGGGAAACTATTTGTAAACCTCCTGAGGAAGGCGGGTTAGGAATTAAAGACATCAGGAAGTTCAATTATGCTCTTATGGCGAAATGGAAGTGGAGGTTAAAGAGTGAGGCGAAGGGGAAATGGAAAGACATTTTGGAGTCTAAATATATGATGTTACCTAGTGTTAACCAGGTCCGGCCTTGTTGCCAATCCTGGTGGTGGAGAGACTTAGAGAACATATGCAGGGAGGGAGATGGTGTAGGTTGGTTCCAACAAACAGTAGTATGGAATGTCAGAGCTGGGGACTCAGTACACTTTTGGGAAGACCCGTGGATGAGTAATAGTAACTTTAAGGATTTATATCCTAGATTATTTTCCTTATCCCTGAATCAAGGGATGAAGGTAGGTGAGGCTTGCTTTTGGGAAGAAGACGTATGGCATTGGCACCTTGAATGGAGGAGGGAGAGATTCAACTAGGAGTCGATATTAGAAGTAGAATTACTAACAACCTTATCTAGGGTAGTTCTGAACAAGGATTCAAAGGACTTCATTACTTGGAGAGGGGACCCTAAGGGGATCTTTTCTGTGAGATCAGCATATGATGTTCTAACCAACCAAGGATCCGACCCAGATAAAGCTATTTTTAGTACGTTGTGGAAGGTCAAAGCCTATCCAAAAGTCCTGTGCACGGCTTGGAGAATTCTTTCTGTCTTGGTCCTGGCTTAAACATAGGGAAGGCCATTTTTCTTACTCTTTCACGGACTGGCTTTTAAATCCAATTCAATGTCTGTTATGTGTGTGTTGAGATCATTTTGATGCTTTTGGGAAAATTGGACATTCAGTATGCAGGGAAGTGGTCTGTTGGCTTCGGTATGCTGGTTTTTTGTCACATTGCTGGCCATTTCTTAGCTTTATGTAAGGTTATGAGTTGGACAGTGGCTGGTATGTAAGGTGCCGGTCTGTGTTTTTTTCTTGATGCAGGTCCCTCCACGTAACAACAGGCAGAGAAGCTATGAAGTCCAGTAGTTTCTCATTTGGTTTGTGTGGAAGTTTGATGCACTTGTTCTCTTTTTTATGAAGAATGGTTGCCTCAAAGTTTCTGGTCAAGCGTAACAACAGACTTTTTTCTCCATAATTCTGCTGTGATGGCTTTGGGAGGAGAGTTGACAGTTTCGGCTGTCCTCTTTTTTGATGACTTTTGTTTTTTTTTTGGGTTGTAGTCACGGCATAGCAGGAGGTGTTAGGTCTCTTGTATTGCTTCTGTGCTTTGCAAGTGGGTGGGGCCTAAGTTTACTTTTGGTCTTTGTAGCAGTAGATATGTGAGTATTCCTAACAGGTTTGGGGCATAGGAGGTTTAGGAGTGAAAAACTAGAAGGGCTGAGCTTTAGCACTCCTGGCCTATGCTGCTTAGAGAACTATCTCTATCCCCTCGCGTTTCTGTGTTGGTGTTTTTAATTTTGTTTTTTGTATAAGGGTTGGGACACCCCTTAAGTGTCCCCTTTAAATTTAATTAATTCATTGCTGATAAAAAAAAAAACCTTCCAAACCTGCAAGAAGAAATCATAAGCCAATAGACTTGCACACAACACAAACACCTCCCAAGGGCACACACCTCAATCCAACCTTGCACTACAAGAAAACCATGAAATAAAAACTAATTTTTAGTGACAAAAAACAATCAGTTGCTATAATAACTAAATTAGAGACCATTTTAGAGACTAAAAATTTTTTGGTTTCTAAATTAGTTTCCATTATTGTTAAATGGTTTCTAAATTGGTATCTAATTAGCAATCATGGTTTTTGCTACCAAATTTAGAAACTAAATAATACTAAACCTATTGCTATTAATTTACCAAACTAGAACTATGAAACGCATATTTCCAAAAGTGGTGTTCATGTACAAACAACAACTCCTTCCATTTTTTTCCACACCCGTTCAGGAAGGTTTTTGGATTTACATGAAAAAGTTTCAAATATATAGCCTTTTTATTTTGTCTCCATAGAGTTAGAAAGTGACATAACAGGAGCAATTGGTTGCGTGATTTAGGGTACATTCAAGAAAGATTTCCACATTAATTATTAAAAAACTTATTGATTTTTCTAAAAGCTCTTTAATTTATTAAAAAGTTTATATTAATCGAAAATTGGATGTTGGCTGATGTGCTCCAACTGTTATGTTGATAGGAGTTTTTAATTTTTTATTTATTTTTATAAAATGTGTTATTGTTTCGTACAAGAGTTTTATTATTATGAAGTAGTTTATATTTATTATTTTTTTATTAATAAAAAAATAAAATAAAAAATTAGATTTTTAAACATAAAAAAAAGGTTAATTAGAATAAAATATTTTACTTTGACAGAAACTAATTATTAATTAATGAGTATATACTTTATATATTTGTTAATTACTTGAAGTAAGAAAAACAATCTTTATTATTTTTAAAAAATAGTTAAACTTCTTTTAAAAGTGAGAGAGTGATTTGAACGGTTTTATTAAGTAAATTCCGCATAAAATTAACTTTAACCTAAATTATTTTTAATAATAAGTTTTCTAAACATAATCTTAATTTTCTTCACTTAAATATTTCTGTTGGGTTACTTATTTGATTTGCAGGCAGTGACATCAGGAGGAACTGACACAAATAATACATATAGTAATGTTTGGGAAGATCCTTTGGAGTTCAAACCATAAAGGTTTCTTACAACTCATAAAGATATTGACATAAAAAATCATCATTTCGAGTTATTACCATTTGGAGGTTGTAGAAGAATGTGTACAGGAGCATCCTTTGGTCTTCAAATGGTGCATTTCATTCTTGCTAGTTTTTTGCATTCTTTTGAAATTATAAGTTGATCACCTGATCTTATTGATATGACTCAAACCTTTGGATTAACCAACACTAAAGTCACTCCACTTGATATTCTTATTAAACCACGTCTATCTCTTAATTGTTATGAAAACAACTAATCCTTGTGTTAGCTACGTGATTACATTGTATTTTTGTTTCTAAGTAGTTTTTTTTTCCTACTAAATAGTTCAAAATACTTGCTATGTTTGCAGTTTCTCAGATAAATTATTTCAAAATGATGATTGTATATATTTCTATTAGCCTTTTAAAGTATTTCTAATATTTGTTTTTTTTATCACTTATAATACTTGTAATATTTGTAGTTTACTTTTGTAAATTTTATAACTCTTTCAAATATATAATTGATAAAAGTATAATTATAATTGTAATCTGTTTACTCTCTATTTAAAGTTGGATCTTTGTATGAGAGTTGAAATACTTCTAAAATGTTTTTATAAAAAAAAAATCTTCAATATAAGTGGTTGACAGCTGCAACAATCTCAAAGCTCCCAAGGCCCTTGCCACCCTCAGTGAGCAATGAATGAAAGAGTAATGATGTGATGAAAAAAAAATGAAAAAAAAATTGCAGCCTCATGTTGTATGATTCAATCATAGTGTTAAAGCTCCAAGTTTCTCAAAAGCCTTTCCACATTATCCTTACAATAACCAAGATAATTCTTTATTATCCAATCCCTTTTTAATAAAAAAAAATATTTATTTATCGATTTATATTAATTATAATATCGTTTTACATTAATTACAAAAAAATATTTTCTAATACATGAAGATAATTAAATAAATGAAAAGATAAATAAAAATCATGTCAAAAACTTAAACAAAAAAAAAACTATGTTAAAAATTTATAAAATTTCGAATATTCAATAAAAAAATCTATTAAAAGTAATTAAATATATTCAAATTTATAAAATACTTAAAGATAATTACAATTATTTGAAGAAAATCCAACTTTTTTTGTTTCTTTGGAAAATAATAGTTTGATAATCTTTAGAATGGTATATAATTTTTTATGGTTTAGATTTTAAAATAAATATATATAATAAAAAATAAATTTGAAATTAATTAATATAAAAAATATTAAAATAATAGTATTGAAAATTATAAAGTAAATACACAAAAGAGGTGGATTGTGAATGTATAATTGCCCTACCTACTTTATCACATCCAGAAAATTTTCACATCAAACAAAAATGTACCTCTTCACCAAGCCATCAACTTGGTGTTGAATTATCTATTTAAGAATACCAGTACAATTGATTGGACTTAACAAAGCTGAAATGGATTTTGTTCTAAACTACTTGAATACCAGTGCCATTGCATTTCTTTCTCTAATCCTCTTCTGTTTATTCTTCTACAATCCCTTCAATTTTTTTCAAACCAAAGAGGCTCCCACTGTTGCAGGAGCATGGCCAGTACTTGGTCACCTTCCACTGTTGAGTGGTTCAAAGAGACCCCATAGAACTTTGGGTGCTTTGGCTGACAAATATGGACCCATTTTCACCATCCAACTTGGTTCAAAAAAGGCTTTGGTAATCAACAACTGGGAAATGGCAAAGGAATGCTTCACCACAAACGACATGGCCGTTTCCTCTCGCCCCAAGCTCATCGCCATTGAACTCATGGGCTACAATGCCATGTTTGGCTTTGTACCCTATGGTCCCTATTGGCGCGAGTTACGAAAGATTGTAACTTTAGAAATCCTCACTACTCGTCGAGTGGAACAACTGCAGCATGTTCGTGTCTCAGAACTTCAAAACTCGATCAAAGAGTTGCATGATGTTTGGTGCAGCCAAAAGAGTGAGTCTGGCTATGCCTTGGTGGAGCTGAAGCAATGGTTTTCTCACCTCGCATTCAACATGGTTCTTCGAATGGTCGTTGGGAAGAGATATTTTGGTGGTGAAAACTTGGACAATGAGAAGGCACAGAGATGTGTGAAGGCTGTGGAGGAGTTCATGCGTCTGTTGGGGGTGTTCGCAGTGGGAGATGCTGTTCCTTGGCTTAGATGGTTTGATTTTGGAGGGCATGAGAAGGCCATGAAAGAAACTGCGAAAGAGTTGGATAGTATTATAGGTGAGGAGTTAGAGGAACATCGAAAAAGGAAGGGTTTGGGTGAGAAGGATGATGAAGCTCAAGATTTCATGGAAGTAATGATTTCATTGCTTGATGGAAGAACTATTGATGGGATCGATGCAGATACCATGATCAAATCCACCGTACTGGTACGTATGTTTAACAAAAATGTTTTATTAACACTCACTAACATAGACTTGACACACTTGACACAGTTGGCATTGATGTAAAATGCAAATGCAAAACTGGTTCCTCCACATATATTGACAAACGCAAAATTGCTTACCCGTGTGTCTGTAAGTGATTACCTATGTGACGTTTATGATCACCAACTCTTCATGAAAAAAAAATTATTTTTTTTTAATAAAAACCATATATTAATTACATCGGTTAGATGGCTTAACCGATGTAAAAATCATATATTACATCGGTTAGATGACTTAACCGATGTAGGTTTCTCCACATATACTAGCACACACAAAACTGGTTACCCGTGTGTCTGTAAGTGGTTACCTATGTGACGTTTACGACCCACCCACTCTTTATGAAAAAAAATTCAATTTCTTTTATTATGGGTCATATATTACATCGGTTAGATAACTTAACCGACGTAATATGGGTCATTCTGAGTAAAAAAATATATATTACACTGGTTGTTTCTAAGAACCGATGTAATATAATTTTTTATCCTATTTTGAAGTTCGCGCTGCTCATTCGCACGCAATTTCACTCTGTCACGTCATTGTCACGTCTGCGACGTCAAATGTGTGTCATGTATAGAGGATATCAATATATGGGGACTCTATGTTTAATTTACACGTTATAATGCTTTTGAAATGTGAAACTTTAAGAGAATTAAACATATAAATACAACGTTAATGATGTAAAAGCATTACAAAATTCTTCACGTTAATGAGTGTTTTTTTTGGGAGAGTGAGGGATATAGTGATGTTGTGATTGGGAGAGAAAGGGACATTTGTGGTGTTGGGTGAATGAAAATGAATGGACAACTTACAAAAAAAAATTTCTGTTGTTTTTCCACTTCTTTTTTTATCAGTAAAATATCATATAAATTAAATGGAACATTTGATAGGTGTTTCAATTTTTTTATATCTCCTAGTTAATTATTCCAAAGCTACAAAACAACTACCAAATTTTCCACTCTAATTTGGTTTTTGTGAAAAATAATGAAATTTTGAGATTTTTTTTTTAATTGTACATCATCATCAGTTTAGAACTTGTTTAATTTTTACATGGAGGAAATGTAAATTATTATAGAACTCATGAGGTATTCCGTAGAAAATAAATAAAATTAAATAAATTTTCTTGTAAATTAAAATTAAGTATAGCCTAGTTATTTTTAGTAATAAGTTTTTTGAACATAATCTTAATTCAGTATAAGAAAATTATTAAATAAAAACTAATTTTAGGAACCAAAATAATTAGTTACTATTTGTTTAAATTAGAGACCATTTTATAAATTAAAAAAATTAGTGGTATCTAAAATAGTTTTTATTTTAATAAAAAATTATAAAATAGTTTTTAAATTGGTATCTAACCATTAACTATCAAGGTTTTAGCTACTTACTACTTTATATTTTAAATCAGTCTCTATTAGTCTTTTAGATACTAATTTATAATATGAAATATTAGTAACTAAAACCTAGATAACTAATTTAGATACCAAATTAGAAACTATTTTATAAATTTTTATTAATAATAAAAATTATCTTAGATACCAATAATTTTTTAGTCTCTAAATAAGTATCTAATTTAGTCAGTATAGTGACTAATTATTTTTATGTTTAAATTGGGTTGCTATTTAATGATTTTTTTTCTAGTGATTTTCTTCACTTCAATACTTTTGTTGGGTAACTTATTTGTTTTGCAGGCAGTGATTGCAGCAGGAACTGACACAAACAATACAGTTCTTACATGGACAATATCTTTGATTCTAAGAAATCCTTTGGTGTTGGAAAAAGTAAAAGATGAACTTGACACTCATATTGGAAAACAGAAATGCGTAAATGAGTCTGATATAAGTAAGTTAACATATCTTCAAGCTATAGTCAAAGAAACTTTAAGATTGTATCCTCCTGGTCCACTTTCGGCACCTCGTGAATTCACAGAGAATTGCACTTTAAGAGACTATAATATAAAAAAGGGAACCCGACTAATCACAAATCTTTGGAAGATTCACACAGATAGTAATGTTTGGGAAGACCCTTTGGAGTTCAAACCAGAAAGGTTTCTTACAACTCATAAAGATATTGACGTCAAAGGTCATCATTTTGAGCTATTACCATTTGGAGGTGGTAGAAGAATATGTCCAGCAGTATCCCTTGGCCTTCAAATGGTGCATTTCACTCTTGCTAGGTTTTTGCATTCTTTTGAAATTTTAAGTCCATCACCTGATCCTATAGACATGACTGAAACATTTGGATTAACCAACACTAAAGCCACTCCACTTGATATTCTTATTAAACCACGTCTATCTCTTAGTTGTTATGAAAACAACCGTTCCTTATCTTAGCTACGTGATTACATTGTATTTTTGTTCAAAGTACTTTTTGTTCCTACTAAATAGTTCAAAGTATTGTAGTTCCTCTATTATATATTTGTATTTTTGTTCAAAAGTACTTGTAATATTTGTAGTATTAAACATATAAATACAGCATAGTTGTTAATTAAATCTGAAATATTTTCTCAGGAACTTGCTTTAGATATGAAGATATGTATTTTACTTCGGTGGTTTAAAATCAGTTGTATGAAAATATAAGGTATAACACTTTCGTTAATGATGTAAAAACATTACAAAATTCTCCACGCAAGTGTGTTTTATCGTCATTACTGTTTATATGGGATTTGTTTGATAGAGGGGAGAGATATAAGTGTTTTTTTTGGGTGAGTGAGGGATATAGTGATGTTGTGATTCGGGGAGAAAGGGTAGTGAGGTTGAGAATGGAGATATTAATGGTGGAAAGGGACATTTGTGGTGTTGCGTGAATGAAAAATGGACCACTTAGAATTCAACATCATGAGTTTAGAAATTGTTTACTTTTCTTATGATGAAAATATACAATGATTATAGAACACATGCAAGTAATCCCTAGAAAATAAATAAAATAAAATAACTTTTTTTGTAAATTAAAATTAACTTTAACTTAGTTATTTTTAATAATAAGTTTTTCAAATATAACCTTAATTTTCTTAACTAAAATATTTCTGTTAGGTAACTTATAACCTTAATTTTCTTCACCGAAATATTTTTGTTGGGTAACTTATTTGATTAGCAGGCAGTGATTTTAGGAGGAACTGACACAAACCATACAGTTCTTACGTGGACAATATCTTTGATTTTACAAAATTCTTTGGTGTTGGAAAAAGTAAAAGATGAACTAGAATTCATATTGGAAAAGAGAAATGTGTAAGTGAGTTTATAAGTAAGTTAATATATCTTCAAGCCATAGTCAAAGAAACTTTAAGATTGTATCCTCCTGATCCTCTTTTGACACCTCGTGAATTCACAGAGAATTGCACTTTAAGAGGCTTAATATAAAAAAGGGAACTCGACTAATAACAAATATTTGGAAGATTCATACAGATAGTAATGCTTGGGAAGATCCTCTAGAGTTTAAACCAGAAAGGTTTCTTACAACTCATAAAGATATTGACATCAAAGGTCGTCATTTCAAGCTATTACCATTTGGAGGTAGTAGAAGAATGTGTCATGGAATATCCTTTAGCCTTCAAATGGTGCACTTCAAGCTAGTTTTTTGCATTCTTTTAAAATTTTAAGTTGATCACCTGATCCCATTGACATGACTTAAACCTTTGGATTAACCAACAACAAAGCCACTCCACTTGATATTCTTATTAAACCACATCTATCTCTTAGTTGTTATGAAAACAACCAATCCTTGTGTTAGCTACGTGATTACATTGTATTTCTATTCAAATTACTTTTTGTTCCTACTAAATAGTTCAAACTACTTGCTATCTTTGTAGTTCCTCTAGTAAATTATTTCAAAAAGATGTATACATATTATATATTTGTATTTTTGTCCAAGAGTACCTGTAACATTTATCTTTCTAAATTTTGTAACTATTTCAAATATATAATTGTTGAAAGTATAATTGCATTGTATATTCTTGCCATTTTGACTTTTTCTTGTTCCTTATTTATTGTTATTTTCTTTATATTTTCCATGTCAGTCTTATTGTTGTGTTTTTAAAATTTAAGTTTGTATTTTTTACTATTTATGTTTAATTCATTTTCATGTACTAGATACAACGATGATAATTTTCTTATTTGCTTTATTGCAAACATCAATTGACTCAAGACATCATATATGCCAACCTTATATCACTAGTGTAAAAATGGCTAATATACATCGTTTCACTATCAGATGCTGTCTATCAAAATGCAGTGACATTTTTTAAATTAAAACAGAAAGATAAACAACGATTGTAAGAGGAACCACTTTCTATTTAAATCATTGAGAGAATAGGCAGTGGCTCTAACCCAACAATCATTGTCTATTCCATATATGATTTAAATAGACATTGATTCCTCTTACAATTATTGTCTATACCCTCGTTATTACCCTAATTCGAAGCTCTGTGGCACTTACGCTTTCGTTCTTTGCGTTTTCTTTCTTCTGCTTCACGCTATCTCTTCAAGTCTTTTGAACGTTCTCTTCATTCATTATCTTTGTAAGTTCTTCCTACCCTTATTAATTATTCTTCCTCCATTCTTCCTATCGATTCATTGCTCATTCTTTGATTGGTTTATTGTTTAAGGTTCTTGTTCATTGTTCCACCACCGCACTCCATTTTCCCTCCATCCCCGCCTTTGTAAGTTCTTCCTACCCTCATTTCTTATTCTTCCGCTTTCGTTCTCATCTTATTTTCCCTCGATTCTTCCATTGGTTCATTGCTCATTCTTCCATTGGTTCATTGCTCATTCTTCCATTGGTTCATTGTTTAAGGCTCTTGCGCTCCGCCCTCCACCGTTGCCCTTCACCACCGTTGCTGCCATTACCTTGAGGTTGGTGTTGTTTTTATTTATTTTTTTAATATTTATTTTTGTCTATATGTGACTTATAGACGGCGGTTATGGAACAACTGTTATCTATACCTCTATAGAATAGACTACGTGCTAATAAACAATGGTTTCAAAACCGTTGTTTAATTGCTAAAAAAAAATCATTGTCTTTTACCTTTTTTGCACTAGTGTATTATTTTATTTCTCAACAAATCAAATTGCTACCTACTTATTTTTTCAATTTTTCCAACCAATCAAATTAGATCATCTTCAACTTAATTAATCCTACCTTATCAATATCTAAACATAAGAATTTTCATAATCTTAATATGGAATAAAATTTGTATAATTTATAAAACTTCATTCCCATTCTTAATAAACCAACATTTTTTAATAAAACATTTAAAGTTATATAATATATTATTAATCATAACTCCTACATTAGTGTGAAAGTTGAAAAAAAAAAAAAAACAAGTATGTAGGTTAACTTTGATTCTAGGTAAAGGAAAAATTCATTTCAATCTCAAGTGTGTATGTCCTCTATTATAGTTAATTTAATATGTATAGTATTGTTGTGAAGTGTCATTTGGATATGACAAATTTGTTATGACAAAAAATAATGAATCAACATTGTGATCAAAGCGAGTTTGTATTCTATTTTTTAAGTTATTGATGAATCTTGATCTTTTGATTATATTGGTGACTGATAAGTGTCACAATTCAGTAATATATCATAAAAAAGGATCGACACTTATGAATTTTATTTGATAAAATAATTATAACTAAAACTCTAATTTAGGAATTTTAACCTTTTCACATATTTTTGGATTATGAAATGAATAAGAATGATTTCCATTTTTGTGTTATTTTTAGGAATTTAAGGAGAGATGAAGCAAATAAATATATTATGAATAATGATGTCACTGAGCCCAAATCCAAGTAGGTTAAATAGAATGCATGATGCATAACCCTAAAATCATTGGTGGAATAGGAGGTGAGGATAAAAAATCCTAAAGGAGGCAGACATCAAGGAGAAACATTCTGGATCTTCTTTTCTCCCCTTTCCAAGCTTGTAATGGCCAACATGAGTGACTTATTCTATCCTTTGGTATTGAGAATAATTTGTTTAAACTCTTATGTATTGAGGTGATATTTAAATATAATATTTTGTTCTAAATTGATAATTGGTATTGTCATTTTATTTGTAAGGCTTGTTTACCGTGATTTTGATCCTTAGATTTGATTGAAAGTACCTCTAAGTTTCTGACCTACATGATAATGCTTAACATATTTGAATGTTAGGAATATATTTGAAATATTAATTGATATCAACATCTAATCCTAAGGATAATGAGTTTTTACAAATATGCGAGGAATCGATATTTAGGAGACTATCTTAATAATTTTATGTGAGAAATCGATATAAATGAATTTTGTATGGGCATCAATAACAATCAAAGGATAAAATATTATTATGCTTTTCAAAATACAAAAGAGTGAGAAAGATGGATCTCAATCCCAATTTTCTCAATTGAATCAAAGACTTTTTTACTTTGCTTTATTTACATTCTTGCAATCATGTACAACAAACATCCTCCAAACTTTTACTTATTGTTTTCTATTTAGTGAATCTTATACTTGATAATTCAATTGTTCCTTGTGGGTTTAAAATTCGTTCTTATGGAAAAATTATTACATCTAAGATGGTACACTTGCTGTAAAATAGTCACCAGTGACTCTTATTATGTGTAACATATTAGATTAAAACATGTAAATTTTTCGTATGTTCACTAGTGCAGAAATGCTAATCAAATGCGACTATTTTACATTTACAAATGCGGCTATAGAGCCGCATTTGATCAACACGCATTCGTAAATCAGAGAGATACAAATGCAGCTATAGAGCCGCATTTGTAAATGTGATTTACGAATGCGGTTATTTCAAAATAGCCGCATTTGTATATTCTTCTGAATGAACTGAGGGTTTTAGGGGTTTAAGATTTATGAATGCGGCTCTGGTAATAGCCGCATTCGTAAATCACATTTACAAATCCACATTTGTAAATCTTGTTTTTTGATTTACAAATGCGGCTTTGGTAAATAACCGCATTTGTAAATAGTGTTTTTTTTTTTAAAGTGCAATTTGTATTGTCCCTAAACCATATAAATTAACCTGCATAATGATCAAACCCAGCCAGACAAATACAGAAATATAGAGATAAATTGAGAGAATCAAAATGTACATTTACAATAGTAATCAAACATAATAAAACCTACACTATTGCTTAACTATGGTAGAGTTATAAAAATTTATGAAATATGTGGACCAAGAATCTCTGACATATGAAATGCCTTCCGAATTCATTGGTGTTTCGTCCGTGAATAACTGCATTGCAAAATATAGTTGACATAAATTAGTTTTTAGATATATATATATATATATATATATATATGTTCAAGAATTATAAAAATGATTTAACATATCATGTTATTACCTCTTTCCAACCAGTTTTAACACCTAGTCTTATAATGGTAATCATCCATTGCATAATGTAATAGCCACACTCATAGTTTTCTGGTTGTTTATTACACTATAATTCAATAAAAAGTATTATGTTAGTATATTGATAAACAATGATAATAGAGAAAGAAAAAAATTACAAACCTTTATTCTTATGTAGTTCAAATTATTTGAACTGGATCGACCTTTTAGGATGTTATATCCACACCATGAACTGGTTAATACAAAAAACCTCGTTAGTAGATGGTTAATTAGTAACATATACAAAGTTAAGTTTATAATGTACTTACGTATCAATGATATCCTTAAATTTTGTGGGAATCTTCTTGTGTAGGGAACATAACCACACAGCAGTGTTATCAACCATTGATAAGACAAGTAACTGCCAATGATGCCTATATCATCCATGAAAGAGTTAGTAAATATTTAAAACTTGATTTTTAAATATTAACTAATATTTTAAATAATATTTTTAAAGTGATTAAACAATATTTATGCCAAGTTTTTAAATTATGGATAATTAAGTCCACGTAGTGTTAAGACTCGAATTGGTTCCCAAGTTTTAAGCCCAAGTTTTATTATTCCCAACAGTGATTTGATAATATATGTAGAATTATGAGTGTTTATTATCCTGTTGAGTTGAAGTTTGGAATGAATCTTGGTGTTCTTGTATTTTGGAGTAGGAGGATCTCATATGTGAAGTCAAATGAGTTATTGTTAACAAGGCGTAACTCATGTGGGATTTGAATAATTACTCAACCGGAGTAACAAGCAGCAAATAATAATTTCTTCAACTTGCAAGAATCTGTGAGGATCAATAACAAATAATGATAGCAACAAAAAACACATTGAAGGAAGACACCAAAATTTTAATGTGAAAAACCTTCTCAATGTGAGTAGTAAAAACCACATGCACAAACCAGTTAATCAAATTCCACTATAATCAAAATTAAGATTACAAGAGAGCGTGAAGTCATATAGTCTTCTAATAGTTGTTTTCATATAATAGAAACCTAATTACTTGAGTGAAGGCTAACCCTAGAAGATTCAACACAAGACCGTTTAACCTACCCACATTTATAATTCAATTATTACTATCAGTTGGAGAAGACAACAAATAAATATCAAGCTATTAAGGTTAATATCTTTTATCTTCAATATACAATGTTTATTCTTCTACAATCCCTTCAATTTTTTTCAAACCAAAGGGGCTCCCACTGTTGCAGGAGCATGGCCAATACTTGGTCACCTTCCACTGCTGAGTGGTTCAAAGACACCCCATAGAACTTTGGGTGCTTTGGGTGACAAATATGGACCCATTTTAAACTATTTTGTAAATTATCTGAACTTGTTTCATAGGTAGTTTTTTCAATTATGTGAACTTGTTACATACTAATTTTGTTAATTATTTAAACTTGTCTCATAGTTAGTTCTATAAATTATGCGGACTTGTCTTAATTATGTAAGGATTTTGGGTATTAGCATAGAAGAAAATTACTTTGTTAAATTAAAAGTAAATATTGATTCTTCCCATTGGTTTTTCATATTCATATGTAGGAGTTTATGTGTGAGTTATTAGAAATAGAAAGAGAGAGAGACCTGAGTAAAGGTTATCAGAAATTGCATTGTGTAGAATAGTTGTCCCTACATTCAAGTACTTTTCATTTGGATAATATATATCTAAAAGTAAGACTATGAAATTATTAAAGTAATTAAATTGATATTTTTTTATTAAAAAATTATTAATAGAATATTTTAACAAATTCTATTAGTTTTTTCAAGATTAAAGGTAATCAAAGTGAAATCGTTACAAAAGAAAATATCAATTGAAAGTTTTGGTGGATGGTTTAGCTGTATTTTAAAGGTATGATTTTCATTTAAATTTTTATTATTATTGTTTTAAATGAACTAATTTGTGTGTAAATTTATGTTTTACTATTTATCAAAATGAAAAAATGACACACTTTCATTTTAGTATTCATTGATAACACAATGTTAAGTTTTTTTTTAATCAACATTTAAAAATAATATAAATTGGAGTATTGAAGGTACTTCAACCCATATACAGAAAGCCAATTCAACAGAGGTGAGGCTGTTAGAAAAAATGGCCAAACATAACCATATTCTGCATATATAAAGTTCAAAATCCTAAACCTCAAATAAAAATATGCACATATACAACATACTATATTTACCAAAAAAGTTCAACAACATAATCAATGTCTAAGATATAAAGCATGGCATTTCCAAAAAGGTATGTTGCATCCTTGGTACCTATTGTAGCTTCCCACACATCATTTGTGGTTGGTTATACCCAACAAAATGTCCTCTCATCCAAATATGAAACTAACAAAAAGAGAAAGAAGATCATTAACTGTCAATGCATCGATTTTAAGCATTCATATACATTAATGCACCAATCATAATATAAAAGAAATTTGACTTTGGAAATTTATAAGTCACTCATGCCCATGCATGCCTTTACTTTAGCTATAGCAAAAATTTCAACAAGATCTACCATAACATTATTAAAGATAATCCTATTTCTATGATTCCAAATTCCCCAAATAATGGCTATCCACATACATTTCCTTACATTATTATTACCCAAGTAGTTCAAATCCATAAAGCCTATTTGATCAAAATGTTGAGTAGTATTATGACAATGTACAAAAACTCTACCAATCCGCACATCAGACATACACCACACTTTAGAAGCCACTTTACATGTAAAGAAAATATTATTTACTGTTTCTAGTTAAGCCCAACACATAACACACATGCCCCCTTTAGTCTGAATTCTCTATGTATTAAATTACCATAGGTTGCAATTTTCCTAGTCAGAACACGCCAAGCAAAATAATGTGCAGATGGAAGAGCTTTTAAACTCTAGAAAGAATCAAAGTTAAATGAAAAAGAAAGATGTGGCTGCAAAATATTTTGATGCAAAAGGACTTTATAAGAAGAATTAACAGTGAAAGAGTTTGAGATATTACGTAGCCACATCCACTCATCATTTCTACAAGCATCTTTCAAACAACCTTCAAGTCATCCATAAAGGCATTTATAATTTCCTTTTCCCGTGAAAACCACTCTCTTCTCCATTCTATTTGCCATACCCACTAGTAAGCATGCCATAACCCATATTTATCTATAGATCCCTCTTTAAGTACTGAATCTGAAAAGAGTATGGGATATCTATTTTTAAGGGTATCATTCCCTACCCAACAATTTGTCCAAAACAGAATATTACTCCCTGCACCTACCTTCCATCTTCTCTAATAATCAAACCAAGAGTTTCCTCTACAAACCTTCTTGATATCTCTTGGCGTGAGTTGATTTTATGATTGATCATTTTTATGGTGACACTTTACTTAGATTTGAATTTTAGACAATTAGAGGTGATAACCTAAGGAAAATTCCCACTGGACATTAACTTAACCAAGTGGTTAAATAGATGTGAAGGTTCATTTTCATAAGGCAAAGAGAAAAAGACATGAACAAGGTGAGGATGAATGCAAACCGAAACTTGAAGAAATGATACAAAACCGAAACAATTAAAGGACAAGGAAGATACAAACATGAAAAGGAATGGATAAATGGAAG
Source organism: Phaseolus vulgaris (assembly GCF_000499845.2). Classification (NCBI taxonomy): domain Eukaryota; kingdom Viridiplantae; phylum Streptophyta; class Magnoliopsida; order Fabales; family Fabaceae; genus Phaseolus; species Phaseolus vulgaris. Next base: position 48,234,482 of record NC_023749.2, read on the forward strand.
AGATGATGAAAGGAGAACTTATAAGTGGGATGAGGCCGCCACTTGAGAGCATCATGACCCCAAGATAAGACCAATTTGGAGGAGACTCACTCACTCACTACTTACACAAAAATTGTGCATAATTTCTTTACTATATTTCAACTTGTGAATATAATGAGGGAGGTCTCCTATTTATAAGATGAGGAGCCTTGGAAAACAAGAAATGAGGGTAGAAGGGGAAAGGGAAAAGTGGTGCAGTTTCTAAGGTGGACTTTAGTCCAAGCCCGCACCTTATGCATCATTCTAGAAGCTAGGGTTTCCTTCCTACCCTAATGGACTTCTCCTATGCCCATTCTTATATAAACCTACTCTACAGAAATTACAAAAAGGGAAACCAACTGATGCTCAACATCCAAAGTCTGTGCTCTACTCCTAGTAATCCTCCGAGGTATGGTGCGTGTTGATGTCATGGCTTGGGCTTGGTCATCATCATGGGTAGGCGCCCTCTCTCCTTGGTCCTCATCATCTCTCCACCACCAAGATTCAGTTTCCATGTCAACACGTGAAAGTTAAGAGACTAAAACTAATTTTAACTTCTTTTTATATAAAAAAAAATAAAAATATTTAAAAAATATCTCACAATTGATATTTTTTTATATAAAATATGATCTTATAATTATAATAAATATTATAATTAATATAAATTTTGTGTTAATTATTATTTATTGAATATATAACTTTATTATACCCCTGCTAACTTATATATTTTAGGATTTTATGAACTGAAGGAACAAGTTTAACATCATCATTTTCAATTTTAAGAAATAAATTGGTAATTTTGAATTAAAATTAATTAACTGAAAGAAAGTTTCTTAGTACTATACTCCTAGTATTCAGTTTCCCATAGTAAACCATAAATGAACATCACTTTAAATATTTTTACCATAAATTACCATCAACCATTTAACTTGAGATTTTAAAATATTTCTAAACAAATATATGAAAAATAAATTTTTTTCTACAAAGTGAAAAAACTAATAGCCAAAGAAATGAATTGTTTACACACAATTATTATAATGTTATGATGTAATATAATATTACAAGAAAACGTGAATTATATACGGATTATTACATACAGATCAAAATCCGTATGTAAAATCAACATTACATACGGATTAAATTTCGTATGTAAATAAGTATTACATCCGTATGTAATTTTTGGCGCCATGGAGCGGGAATTAAAATTCGTATGTAAATCTGTTTACATACGGATTTTTTTCGTATGTAATTACATACGAATTAATAAAAAATATAAATAGGTATAAATAATAATTGGTAATAATGAAAAAATTAAAAATAATTTTTTTTATATTACATACGGATTTATCCGTATGTAATTTACACACGGATTCAGAATCCGTATGTAACGCTTACCTATGACAGTTTTACATACGGATTTTGGCTGTATGTAATTCCAATTTTTCTTGTAGTGTAATTAGTTTTTTTTAAGGGAGCTTCTTCAGGTCACGAGCCTCTAAATGCCTTATTTTAGACTTCCATATCTTTGGCATGTTGTCCTAATAGCATTCACTAACACAAGTATTCTTATACCTCTCGTGGTACAAAAGTATTATTACACCTCTTTAGGTACACAAGTATTATTACACCTCTGCAGGTCACCAATTATTCTCTACCTCTTCAGGAAATCAGTCATAATCTTCTCCTAAGATCAAACATATTAATACAATGAGAAAACACTTTCTACAAAGAGGTGCAATGTGTCCACCCATTCTCTGGAAAATCCAATAATCTGTTTTTCGTAGGGCTGGATTTCTTATTCAGGAATCCTCATTTTCTTAAAAGTCTTCCAGTACAAAATATTGACCAAGCTGCCTTGATCCACCAAAACCTTAGTGATGGCGAATTTATCTATCCACGATTATGACCATGGGTTTGTCCTGGGCAGGGTCGATGGCAGTTAAGTCATCATTTGTGAAGGTGATTAGCAAAATCCTAAGTCGACCCTTCGTGGTTATCGAGTGGACCGACTGAATGGCCCGAAGGTGCTTCTTATGAGCGGAACTAGAACATCCACCTCGAGTGAATCCTCCAACGATCATATTCACCTGCACCTATGGAGCATTTGGGGTCTCGGTTCTCTAGGGGAAGGACTTCTACAAATTCGTCCCTCTCGTCATCGTCAAAACGATGCAGACCTTCCTCAAGAGAGGAGTAACAATAGGTGCCACCATAATCTTAATCCAACATTGCTTCTTGCATCACCTTAATGCCCCATGATGGGTTACAAATTATTTGTTGGGCTAATTTTCAAAGCCTGTTCATTGGCTAGGGGGTTGTTAGCATGCCTTTTTTTCATGTGCTATAATTCTCACCAAGAAGTATAACAATATAATTAATTGCTTAAAAATATTTTTGAGACATAATTTATCACAACTTTTTAATATTTTAAAGCATTTTATATTTCTCGTCCAATGTATGTTTTTTTCTTTTTCATTTGATGTTAGTTACTTTTCTTATATACTTATCATTTTAAATTTAGAATATTTTTCAGAAAAACGCCAATACTTACAATAAAAATTTTAACGGCCTTTGCATCACCTTAATGCCCCTACTGGGTTACAAGCCATATTTACTTAGCTCAATATGTAGTTATGTTTATCATTGCTTTATATACACTTAATAGTTCAATTATCTATCGGATGTGGGCCTAATTTTCAAAGCCATATGTGTTCTTTGGCTACGGGAGTTGTTAGCATGCCTTTTTTTCATGTGCTATAACTCTCACCAAGAAGTATAACAATATAATTAATTCCTTAAAAATATTTATTGAGACATAATTTATCACAACCTTTTAATATTTTACAGCATTTTATATTTCTCGTCCAATTTTATAAATTAACTCAGTAAATCAATAAATATTTCTCTAGTATTAATATACTCAACTTTATGTCTTTTCTTTTTCATTTGATGTTAGTTACTTTTCTTATATACTTGTCATTTTTAATTTAGAATATTGTTAAAAAAACGCTAATACTTAATAAAGAAAGTTCTTTCCCTAACTTTTCCAAATATACTTTTCAAGTTAGTGTAATGTTTAATAAAAATGTTAACGATTAATAGTAATAATTATTATTATAATTATAATAAATTTCAAAAAATTGTTGATATAAAAAGATGATGGTTGAAGCAATATTAATAGTCATGATAACAATAGGCACCATAAAAAAAATAAAAAATATAAAAACTTTAATACCTATTGTTGGGTTACAAGCCATATTTACTTAACTCAGCAAGTGGTTATGTTTATCATTGCTTTATGTACACTTAATAGTTCAATTATCTGTCAGATGTGGGTCTAATGTTCGAAGTCATTTGTGTTCTTTGGCAACGGGGGTTGATTTACCTTTCCAAGATACCTGCACAAACTCATTGATTAGGAAATATGATTCTAGCAGTCATAAGTGCAAGCCTATCCGCCGTTATCTTGGAAAGAGTCTTAAATTTGAAATTAGCAACAACAATTGACCTGTAATCTTTAATAGAGTTAGTACCCTGAATCTTATGAATAAGAGATACCAAATTATTGAAATTATATGCTTTGTAGTCTCTAAGTATTTTGTTCTTATATTTTGCACTCCTGTTCTTATATGTAAATTTGTTTAGAACAGTGTATATATACAAAATGGTAGTTGCAGTAATATTTTTGCTAGTTTCACATTAGTGCAAGTTCAATACGAGTTCGAATGCATTATATTCTTTTTCTTCTTACATACTTAAATGAGTTGAAATAGGGATAAGATTTTAATTTTTCAATAGTAAAAATATATTTTTTTATAATTAATAATTTTAGAAAATATATTTTTTTTTTATGTGTGTAGACTTACGGACTACCTCTTATACAAAACAAATCAGTAAAATAAATTAATACTTCTTATGCAGAAGGACCTATACTGAAAAGTTAAATCCGCATTGTCATCTCTAATAATCCCACAAGGAGACATAAAATATTATAATATATATTTTAAATTTATCTGAGTTTCACCGACGCAGATGCTATATAACGTTATTGAAAGAAAAACATTATAATTTGGAGCAAATGAGTGGACACATACCGTATAAAAACATTTAAACCATCCAAATTTAAATTTCAACCCACCAATTTTTAATTTCAAACCATCGAATTTTTGTTTCAAACCATTTAACAATGAATTTAATCCTCCATCTAAATTTAATTGAATTTAAAATCCATATAAATTTAATTGAATTTAAAATAGTGAAACTTACGTTTTGGATTAACTTAAAAACAAAAGACAGTAATCATGGTCCTCAAAATATGATAAAATAAGTTGTTTATGGAAAAAAATGATGGTTGAAGCAACATTTAATAGAGGACAACCAGGTAAAAGGTAAAACAGTATTTTCTCAAACACTAATTAAGGCACACCTAGTACTAGGTCCAATATTGTTTCTTACATCACCTTAATATTCCCATTTGGGTTACAAGCTAAAATTACCAAGCTCAACAATTATGGTTGTTTATCATTGTTTTATATACAGTTAATAATTTCATTATTTGTTTAATGTGGGACTAATATTAAAAGTCATGTGTGTTCCTTGTTATTCGTAGCTTTTTTTTATGTTCTGTAATATTTGACATTTTTGAATCATTAAATATAAGAAATATGCAAACCAACTTCAATATCCAAAGTTATTTGTTTGTCTTACATATGTCTCAATTCAAGGATTTGACACACCTCTTAAAATATATTTAACATATATTTATATAAGTATATGTTTCTGTTTTCATTTATTTTTTTAATCACTAAAAGAATAAAACATTTATAGCAGTGTCCTGAAGAAGGTTGAACTTTCACTTGTTGACTCACAACTAAATTCCTATCATTTAAAAGTCAAAAAGGTTTATAAGATGGAAAATGGGCTTCTATGTTGTATTTCAACATTTGAATAAACAAAAGAATAAATTGATAACTAGCCATAAGTGAGATCCTTTTAAAAATTTGACAAGTATGATGAAAATCATTTTCTCCGGAGAATATAAATTGATTAACATTCTTAAACAAAATATTTGTATCTAGGAAAAAGTCATTAGGTATAATATAGACAATTCTAGTACTAGACTCTTCTCTTTTCCGCTCATTATTATTCATCTCTTCAGAAGATATCTCTATTTCTTTATTTTCATTTCCTATATTTCTAGGACGTTCTATTGTTAGTGTGTCTAAAATGTGAGATACCTCCTGTTGAGTTTCTACGAATGGAGATTCTTGTTTCTTTTAAAGATATTCTAATTATTCTCTAAATTCTTTTTGCGGATATAATCTTTTTCTCCATCTATAAATTTCTAACCTATTGTAATAAATTTCTTTAGATCTTGAAAACTAGGTTTAGAAACAATAGGGTTAGCAAAAGATATATTGTGATAAGGCTTCTCCTTGGGGTTTGGATGAGTAACCCTCCCTCTTGCAGCCCTTTCTAGGGTAGGATGAGCTAGGATTTTTATCCATAAAATGGGCGTTTGGGAAGACCTTTTCTCTTGGAGAATAAGGTTTCTTATAAGGTTCGTTGTTTGGATAATACCATTCTCCCTATATGCTCCTAGGTCTATGTTAGGTTTCTTCATGTTTACTTTTAGACCTATGTGTTTTACTTTCCTGAGATTGGGCATATTTTAAAAGCATTTATTTTATCTTAGAAAGGCTTCTATCACTTCTGTCCAAAGACAAAAGTATCTTATGATCACCTATAGTTAAATTTGGAAATTGGAAGATTTTCTCAAAAGATTTAAAATTTGAACTAGGGTGAATAAAATTGTTTTCACGTGTTTAGATAATTTTTGGTGAAGCTAATCAAGGAATCTAAAGTGTGAAGTCTTCAAGTATACTCCAGGAAAGCGAGGTGAGTCACAGTTGATTACTTAAATACCAAGGCTTTCCTAGTCATATATTTCCCCAAATACGCCTAACAAAAGACTCTTGGAGAAACTTCAAACCAATTTGAATGCAGTAAAGTGTGTGTGTGTGGATGCGCAGATGAACTTAAGACCAAAGAAAGGTCTACTAATCGTAATAAAAGAAAAAATATCCTGGGTATCATAGAGACGTAAAAAAGAAATAAAGAAGAAGAAAGGAATAAGACAAAAAAGTAAAAACAAGAATAGAAATGCAAGTGGACAAGTAAAGCTAAACGAGTTCTATAGTGACAGTGCAGTGAACACTTATACCTCACTCACACAGTAATGCATGAAAATATTATAAAGTTTAGATGGATTGCCTTTGGAGCATTTTCCCAAACAACTGAAATTTAAAAACAAATTAGAAAAGTACAAAAAGTTTTGTGATACTAAAAAAATATTACAAAACTGAAAATAAATGGGATACAAGGTGTTTGGCAAAATATCTTGGTGTGTGTGGCTCGGTCTTTGAAGTGAAGGAATATGAATAATTTCTCCTCTTTGATCCTTCTTTCTCCATTTGAAAAAGAGTCTTGAACACCAAATTTCAAACCTCAAAAGAATTTAGTCAAAGCACTCCCTTGTTGCACTAGTCATAACACAAGGAATTCTCCGAAACTTGTACCCATAGAGGCCAAAGAAATAAAGCAAGAAAAACGTAATTTGAAAGCTAAACTCAAGAGGATTTAATATGTGACAAACAACAAAGGAGAGCCAACAACTGACAAGCAACATTTAAAGCTACAGAAAAAGGGCTAGTACAAGCAAAAGAGCCTATCAAATGTTCTAGAATGGACACTGGTGCAAAAATATTAAAAGACGATGAATATTTTTTATTTAAGACGACGACTTGATAGCTGTATTTGTTGTACACGTAGTCGTAAATACAAGAGATAAGAAGGCGACTATTTAGCCGCATCTTAAATACCTTTTATAAATGCGGCTATGGTCAATAGCCGTATTCTTATTTAAATTTGAAAAAAAAATTAAAACTCTAAACCCTAAGGCAGCAATGATGGAGGCAGCTACGACAGAGTAGTGGTGACCTTTGCCAATGCAAGAAAACAAACAGATAAGAGAAACAAAACAAATATGAACAAATGGTAAGAAAGAAAAAGAGCTCGAAACGTACTTACAATGACACGAAGAAGACAATGAAGGGTCGCAGAAGACGAGACGAAGAAAGAGAGCAAAAACATAACAGAAAATGAAGCGTCAGAGAACCCTTCGCCAATGAAAGAAAACAAACAAATGAAACGAAAAAAATTTATAAACCATGGTGAAGAAGAAAGAGAGTTGATCGAAACGACCTTACAATGGCACGAGAACACAATGAAGCTCGCATAAGAAAATAGGAACACTAGAGTAGAAACAGAGAGAAAACGCGAAGCGCCAAGAAGAAAGAAACTATGAAAGCATAAGTGGCGTGTTTTTGAATTAGGGTAAAAAATTATTTAAAAAGGCGACTATTTGTAATAGTCGTCTTCTTAAATGAAGCACTTGATTTAAGAATGCGGCTATTACAAATAGCCATCTTCTTAAATCAAAGCGCTTGATTTAAGAATGCGGCTATTACAAATAGTCGCCTTCTTAAATCAAGTTAATTTAAAAAATGCCACCGCATTTTGAAAGACACCATCTAACCCTAAAACCACATTAAATAATGGGCCATTGTTTTAAACTTTTGTACTAGTGGGTTTAGAAAAAAAAAAAAAATATTCTAGATTTGACCGGTAGAGATTGTTCCAAAAATTAGGTAAATATTTTCACAATGTCTTTTATGATTAAATTTTATAGTATTTTCTCAATTCAATAAGGAACAAAATGCCAAAAAATTTGAAGGAAATTGGATATGTATATGCTGAGAAACAAATCAAACGAACTTGGCAACAAAGAAGAAACTAGTTTCAGCACTAAGGAGCGTAAGATTTATGGTAATTATTGTACTGCGAATTGGAAGTTGAAATTTTAATCAACGATAGGTAACATATGAATCATAATATGTAATTGAGTATAATTTTTTATTTCAACTATTTTGTAAATTATCTGGAACTTGTTTCATAGATAGTTTTGTCAATTATGTGCACTTGTTGCATACTAATTTTGTCAATTATTTGAACTTGTCTCGTAGGTAGTTTTATCAATTATGCGAACTTGTCTTAATTAAGTAAGCATTTTGGGTATTAGCATATAAGAAAATTACTTTGTTAAATTAAAAGTAAATAATGATTCTTCACATTGGAAATTGCATTGTATAGAATAGTTGTCCCTACATTCAAGTACTTTTCATTTGGATAATATATATCTAAAAGTAAGACTATGACATTATTAAAAGTAAGACTATGTTTAGAAAAAAGCTCATAGAAAACTATAAATAAAAAGGTGCTCCAAAGTAATCATTATTTCAACTATATATAATATTGTAACCTAGACATATTTTAAGTTTTGCAATTTTAGATAATTAACCGATGCAATTAATAAATTGAATTAGTCTTTATAATGTAATGTAAATCAATATCTAATTATCAAAACAATTCAAACTCAATTTGATTTAGAGTTCTAGTTTTGACACTTTTAAAGTTTGGTTTTGAGTGCCTACGAAGTGATTCTTAGCTATATGGAGCAGAACCCAAATGTATATGTTATGGCTAAGACCAATCATGTGTTTTACAAGTCAATTCTCACAATACTTCCAAAATAATTGTTTTGCTTTACAACTAGGGCAACAGTGAACAGATACCAACGTTGAAGGCTCATCATATATGATGAACGTAAAACATAAGTTTTCAGATAAAAATGAAAAGTACAAGAACTTTATTTCACAGTCTGAGAACTCTTCTAGCGAGAAATGTAAACAAGATTAGAGTTCTTAAACAACCAGAATAAGTTAATGAAAACAAAAAGGTAAAAAGATGACTGTTGAAGCAGTATTACTGTTGAGGAGAAGAAGCTAGTGCAGTATTTCCTCTACGTTGCGGAGTGTACGATTTTCGATACGTTGTGGAGTGTGCGATTTTTTGTATTACAAGTACGAGTGCAAACTTCTTAGGTCTATTATACCAAATAAGAAGAAATAAGGTCCATCTTCTTCTTATTCTAATATTGTTTCTTTCATCACCTTACTGCCTCCACTCGAATCACAAGCTACTATTACCTAATTCGGCAACAACTCTTGTTTATCATTGTTTTATATATCTTAAATAATTATATTATCTTTCAGACGTAGACTAATCTTCAAAGTCAGCCATGTGATCTTGACTACTAGGACTGTTTGCATGGCGTTTTTCATCTGCTCTAATTCTCACCAACCTACCAATGAATCAGATACTGTATTACATCATCTCAAAGAATGTCACAGGGATCAAAGCTGTCACAGAGATATAATTAAGAAGCATGGATCTTCCATAAAATGAAAGCATACAAAGTTGAATGTGGAAAGTTACTGCGAGGAGAAGAAGATCATTTTCGTAGAGAAATTAACTTCTTCACTTCAGACTTCCACTCAATTAATTATTTCATGCAATACTCAACATATAAAATATTTTATGATATTGGATTCTTATTGTTTTTATGGGTCAATGTTTGTAAAACATGTATTAATCTTAAGATTATGCATTAAAATATTATTATTATATACTATTCAAATTCTCTTAACTTTTTTTAAACTATTTTTCAATTCAACTTAAACGAATCTATTTGAAAAACTTAATTACCTAACTTATTCAAGGATATATTTTGTCAAACAACAATTAATAAAAATGGTAAAAAATATTATAAAATGCAACAGTAAAATAAAATTCAAGAGATTATATATTTATCCTAGTTACTAAAGATGACAAAAAATGTTCTTGAAAAAAAAAATTATGGTTGAAGCAATATTATTAATGAGCACATTAAGTAATAAAATATTATAATGCAACAGTAAAATAAAATCCAATAGATTATACATTTATGCTAGTTACTAAAGATGCCAAAAAATTTGTTGATAGAAAAAATATGGTTGAAGCAATATTCTTAATGAGGACATTAACTAATAAAATATTATAAAATGCAACAGTAAAATAAAATCCAATCCAATAGTTTTAGATATTTATCCTACTAAAAATTACAAAAAGAAAAAGTTGCTGATAAAAAATATGATTGAAGCAATATTATTAGTGTGGATTAGCAGGAAGTGCACCTTCCTCAAAGCTATACTCCTAACATTTTTATTTGCTCATACTAACTGAGCTTCTTCAAGTCACGAGCCTCTAAATGGCCTTTTTCAGGATTCCATATCTATGGCATGTTGTCCTACAACTTTTTATTTTTATAAAGCTCATACCAAGCTTTGAGTTGAGAATGATCTACATCCTTTTGAACATATAATATATTAAAGGTACAGTTCACTCCAGAAGGGAAGGTTGAATGGAGCCTGAACTCATATAGAATTATAATCAAAACAATGTTAGCATTTAAAAGAGTAAGAGTAGAGAGTAGTAGACACAAATTTATACTGGTTCACCCCACAATCAGGGCTATGTTCAGTCCCCTTAAGTAACCCGCTTAAGAGTTTTCACTAACACAAGTATTCTTACACCTCTCCTGGTACAAAAGTATTCTTACACCTCTTCAGGTACACAAGTATTCTTACACCTCTTCAAGTACACAATTATTCTTACGCCTTTTTAAGTCACCCAGTATTCTTACACCTTTGCAGGTCACCAATTATTCTCTACCTCATCAGGCAATCAGTAGTAATCCTACCATAAGATCAAACATATTAATACAATGAGAAAACACTTTCTACAAAGAGTAACAATGAAATCCCACAGGGTATTCTTCACAATGAGTAAGGATTTACAATGGTTTCACTTAAAACTTAATCTCACAGGTTGATCTCAATAAGCATATATGAAATTTATGATAATTGTAAGACACAACTACAAAAGCCTTTTTGTACACTTTAGTATTTAGTATGCGCGATGTGTCCACCCGTTCTCTGAAAAATCCAATAATTTGTTTGTCGTAGGGCTAGATTTCTAATTCGAGAATCCTTATTTTCTTAAAGGTCTTCCAGTACAGAATATCGACCAAGCTGCCTTCCTCCACCAAAACCATGGTGATGGCGAATTTATCTATCTCCACGACTATGACCATGGGGTCGTCCTGAGCAGATTCGATGGCAGTGAAGTCATCATTTGTGAAGGTGATTATTGAAATCCTCGGTCGACCCTTGGTGGTTATCGAGTGGACCGACTGAATGGCCTGAAGGTGCTTCTTATGGGCGGAACTTGAACATCCACCTCCAGCGAATCTTTCAGCGATCGTATTCACTTGCCCCATGGTGTATTTGGGGTCTCTGTTCTCTAGGGAAGGACTTCTACAAATTTTCCTCTCACTCCGACTGACATTTTCGAGTGGAATCAGACTGTCTATAGTATTGATGACTTCTCAAACACCGCGTCTTGATCGCTCGTTCCTCCGAGCACCCTCGCTCCGAGGGCGAGTTCTACGTACAGGACTTTCACTCCTTCTTCTCTGTTTGGTCGGACATTGGTCATTGTCAAAACAACGTGATCCTTCTCGTCCATGCCATGTGTACTGTTCTTTCCGGGAGAAGGATACCTCTCCCTTTGCGAAGATCGGTATGAGTTGGTGCTTGTCTAAACAAACTTGCACAGATGACCAGCTTGGATAAGTTCTTCTATAATGTCCTTTAGTGTTTGACACCCTTCGGTCGTATGGTTGAAGTTACGATGGTACATACAGGACATGGACATATCTGTGTTTCTTGAACTTTGTAGTTGCTTAAAGGTCGGGATCAGTTCGTCCTAAGTGCCTCGTCTAGAATTAAGTGTTGTAGGAAAATTTTTAATGCAATCCAAGGAGATGGATCGGAGAATTCATGGAGTGGCCACGGAATGATCAAAGGTTTTGCACTGGGTTTGAGAGTGAATTGGTGGGTTTGATAGTGATTTAGGTGCTAGGAGGTAGAAAGAGGTGAGACCAAGTTTCTAGGGTTTTCATTAGGCTTAGAAGTACCAAAGGGAAATTAGGGAGATAATCAATCTCAATTATGAATACTTCATTCAATTAATGCAAACTTGAATACATGGTGTTCATTTGAGATGAAGGTAGCTTGCTCCCTAGTTAAGCAAGCTTAATTATGGTGAGGTTTAGTGGGTTAAGGAGGTGCCGTGTAGGTCCTCTTAAGATGCTCTAGAGACCCTTGCTTATATGCCAAGGGTTTCTAGAGTGTCTTTATTTACAAAGTACTTTTGAAATTAGTTTAAAATACAAGTCTTGAGCATCACTATTACACTATTTGTATTTTTTGTACAAACAATTCTTCTGCCTTTATTCTTTCATATGATGGCTCGCTCCCTTCAATAGAATCTGCCATCAGATTCGGTTAAATTGATACCTTATTTGTAAATAATGGATTCAGTATCCACCCGATTTGTGGATCCACCTCAAAAAGATAGCAAACATAAGGACCCTATCAAATGCTCTATAATGGATTAGAAAAAAACAAATATTCTAGAGTTGACTATAGTGACTCTTCCAAAAATTATGTAAATTTTTTCACAATGTCTTTTATTATTAAATTTTATGGTATTTTCTCAACTCAATAAGTATTTAGGAAATTGGATATGTATACACTAAGAAACAAATTAAACGAACTTGTCAAACAATTTGGCAACAAAGAAGAAACTAGTTTCAACACTAGCAGAGTGAAGCGTAAGATGATAATTTTTCTATTGCGAATTGGAAGTTGAAATTTTAATCAATGATAGGTAACATATGAATCATAATATGTTAAATATTTTAGGCTAAAACACCAAGGAAATTAGGTGCTGAAAATATAAATCCAAGAGCAAAACTTGCACTAAAACAATGAGTTATACAGTAAAAATGTTATGGTTTTGTGATTTTTAACTTTTTTTTAGTTGAGTTTAGGACATGCCTTTTTTTAATGGGTTTTAACATGTTAAGGTACATAAAAAAATGTTCATAATCTTGATGCTTAACAAGATCAAAATAATATTTTCAAACTAGATGAAAATCATACAATTCTGAATTCTGAAAAGCGAGCAGAAACCAAAGAAGCAAAGACGAATTAAGTAGAAACTTAGTAATGAAACAATAAAAAGTAGAGGGCCTCAAGAATTGGAGAAACTTAATATAAATTTTCTGTTAATTATTATTCATTAAATTTATAACTTTATTATACCTCTGCTAACTTATATATTTTAGGATTTTATCATTTTATTAACTGAACCTAAAGGGTGCAGATTCATTTGTTCCACACTCCCATCTCTTTCGAAGTATACTATGCATGGTTTGAAGGAGGTGTTTAGAGAAGTGTAAAAAGGTGACGGTTGAAGCAGTATTACTATTGAGGAGAAGAAGCTAGTGCAACATTTCTTCTACGTTGTGGAATGTGCGATTTTCGTATTACAGGTGCACACTTCTTATGTCTATTATATCAAAGAGAAGAAACATTAATAAGGCCCCATCTTCTTCTTACTCCAGCATTGCTTCTTTCTTCACCTTACTGCTCTCACTCGGGTCACAAGCTATCGTTACCTAGCTCGGCAACAACTGGTGTTTATCATTGTTTTATATACACTAAATAATTACATTATCTGTAAGGTGTGGGCTAATCTTCAAAGCTAGCCAGGCATGTGTGTTCTTGGGGTTGTTTGCATGGCGTTTTTCATCTGCCCTAATTCTCACCAACCTACCAATGAATCAGATTCTGCATTACAAGAGCTCAAGAATGTCACAGGGATCAAAGCTGTCACAGGGATATAATTAAGAAGCAATGGATCTTCCATAGAAACAAAGCATACAAAGTTGAATGAATTCCAGAAATCTGGAAAGTTATTGCGAGGAGAAGAAGATCATTTTCGTTGAGAACTTAACTTCAGACTTCCGCAGTGAATAGATTAATACTTTTAAATTATATCAACTTAACTATTTTTTACATCTCTTATAATTTAAATATTTTAATTTATATTTAAACTTTATGTAATTTGGCTAAACACCGTGAAAAGAAAAAAAAGTTAATTTGATTTAAGAATATGTTATTTAATATTTTTATTTTTATTTCCTTCGTTATTTTCAAATATTTCTAAAAGAATATATGAAAAATAAATTGTTTTCCCACAAAGTGAAAACTAGGAACAATTCAAAGAAATTAATTGTTTACACACAATCGTTATAATGTTATGATGTAATATAATTAGTTTTGTTAATCCGCTTGTAATATAATATATGCTCTCTGTAAAATATGGTTGAAGCAATATTCTTAACGAGAACATTAACTAATAAAATATTATAAAATGCAACAGTAATATAATATCCAATTCAATAGTTTTAGATATTTATCCTACTGAAAATTAAAAAAAAAAATTGTTGATAAAAAATATGGTTGAAGAGGATAAGCAGGAAGTGCACCTTCCTCAAGTCCAGACTAATAATAGTACTCACCACCATAATCTTAATTCAATATTGCTACTATTTATCATTAATTTATATACACTCAATAATTCAATTATTTGTTCAATTAATTTTTTTGAAATACTTATTATTTAAGATTATTTTGTTAAGTTTTTAAAATAAATTTTTAAAATTTTATAAAACTTATTTGTAATGTAAAGTTACATTTTCAAAATTTGAGAGAATTTAATTATAAAATATATTAAAATTTATAATTTTTGGTTATTTATTTATAAATAGATTTAATTATATATTTTTATTGAAGTTTAAAAACTCTAGAGTGTTTTATTCAGGTTATACAATAAAGCTTTGGAATTTAACGAAGGTTACAATGGTGAATGAAAAATTCAGTGGTGAATGATCTTGAGAGTCAACCATTATCTTTATCATTTTTTATTGTCTATTATATTTTCTACTAAACAATCTCAATGACTCTTTACATTATTGTTATTGTTATCTTTTATTGCTTGCAGACAAGTTCCAAACACTATTTGACTGCATTCACCATTGGATTTGTAGGGACATGAGTTGGGGTCAATTGATCTTATCTATATATCATCTTTTTGTTGTTAGATAGTCTAGCATTACGTTAAATTGTCTACACTGATGTTTTAATTGGGTTGAGGAACAATAACAATCAAATATATGAAGGTTATAAACTCTTCTAGATAACTATGGAACACAATCATTGTTCTTACAAAGCCTAAACCCTAAACCCTAAACACACAAAAATTTAAGGTTTGAGTGTTAAGATTGACAACATTTCCATGAATCTAGCTTTCCAACTAGTCTTCTACTTGAGAGATTTCTTTATATATAAAGGTCTGAAGAAAATAGTCGTTGCAAATCATTTTTATCCATTGAGAAGATTCAACTAAAGTTTTCATCTTCAAGATTGCATCTAACCACAAAACAATATATATATATATATATATATATATATATTAAATGTGATCCATGTAATATAAAATGTTAATCTCCTCTTTAAGCAATATCCCTAAAGTCAGCATGGCTTATTAATCTTAGGTTAGAGTGGTTTTACCTAACCTAAGTAAAGCAAGAAAAAGTACAAGATAACCTTGTTGAGTGTGAAGCCATAATCAATTCGGTTGGGTTGACTAGACACCATGTTTTAGTGAGTGTAACAAACAGAATGAAAACCTAATTAGTTGCTCGTGGACGTAGGTTGTAGATTGGCGACCCAATCACGTTAAATCCTGTGTTGTTTATTTTCTGCGGTTGATTTGTGATTGTGTGTGTTGCTTACGCGTGCGTTTTTTCTCATCAACTGGTATCATAGCTTGGTTCGTTTATACACCAAAGATCCGATTAGCAGAAACTAGCAAGAAAAAAAGTCACTTGAGTTCTTGGAGAAGAACCGTGCTCAACAGCAAGAGCCAGACAAAGAGTCGTTTCTGCCAGAGCACCACTGTCGCCGTCGCGTTGCTCACCCAGAGCAGAGACACTTGTTGATTCGTCGTTGTCTGGTTAGGGTTAGCGAGCAGAGACGTCGCACTCCCTCCGTGCCGCAACAGCCACTATCGCCCACGCACAAGATCCGCACTAGGTCGCAGAACAACTGCGTCGCACCATAGATCGGTCCCTTGTCTTTCTCCTTTCCTTTATCTCCTTCATTCTCGGATTGAACATTTCTGTCAAAGTCGCTTAATTCCTCTATGTTCATGAACTTTGTTTCCCAATTCCTCAATTCGTCAAGATTTTTGGCTGGTCTCTTGATCAAAATTTTGGTGAATCAGCCTGGTCGGATTGTCGAGACCAGGTGATGCATGGTTATTTATGGCATGAGATATCTGATATTTATACAGAATTTACTGAACCTTTCTATTAATGCTCACAAGGATTCTCCCTTTCCCTGCTTTATGTTAAGAAGGGTCATTAACGACATATGATGTGGTCGGCTCGTTGCATATTGCATAGTAAATATAGTCGCCAAGGCTTTGAAACTATCCACGAATTAGGTGGGAGCCGGGTGAACCAGATGAGCGCCCCTTCTTAGAGAGAGGTGGGGAAAACCTTACACCATACGGCCTTGTTCATCGTGTAGAGGTTTATTTGTGTCTTGAAAATGTTCAGGTGCTCGTTCAGGTCTGTGGAATCGTCATAAATCTTGATAGTCAATCTCTTCCATTTGGAGGGGAGTTGTGCTTCCATTATTTCATCCGTAAAAGGATATCCTTTCGAATCCTCGTCATCATCGACCGAATGGGACCGCTCGGTTCGCCTAGATCTTTAATGAGTTTGTGTTCGGGCAGTTTTCGTCCTTTTGGTGTGAGTGTGATCACTCGATCGAGAGTGCTCTCTCGTTTGGATTTGTTGAGTCGTTGCCTCTACTCTTTATTTTGTTCCTTGAGAAGGCGCATCTCCTCTTCCTTTTGTCGTTGATCTTTCATGCCTTTTTGACGCATCTCCTTCACTTGCGCCTGAAGTGTTTGGATTATAGTGACCTGCTCTCCGTGATTCAATCGCAGTTGATTGTGTTCCTTGTGGACGCCAATGTTGCTAGTCTAGATTTGATTATGAAATTGACTACTATCTCGACCCCACGGTGGATGGAAATTGTACCTGTGTAGGAAACGATGGCCTATATAGTACTTGAGATTGTTGTACAATTGATGACGTGTCAGTGATCTTCTTATTCCTTCCTTTGAGTCTCCAACCGCAAATGTTGATGCTCGGTCTGGGGTGACCTAAAAATTCATGGAAATTGAACTAAAAAAATATTTCTTCAATTAAAGGAACTTTAGATTCCACTAAATTTTGCTCTTCTGCATAAATATAGTTTCACTCATGTCCTCGAGTATATGAGCATGTCTTTAATTCTAATTGTTGACAGTACTACTAAAATCACACCTTTACACCGTAATGTCTCCACCATTTGCTTCAAATTACTACAAGAAAATCATCAAATAGAAACAAATTTTAGATTCTAAACTTGGTAGAAAAATCTTGGTTGCTAATTAGATACTAATTTAGAAACTATTTTACAATAATTAGATACCTTTTCTCTGAGCTGGGTTTGCTTTAAGGTAGACCTTGCTTGATGCCCTTTTTCACATGTGGTAGAGCCTTTCTTCAAGTCAAAATCTTGGAGATTCACCTCATGCACTCCTAACATTTTTATTTGCTCACACTAAGTGAGCTTCTTCAGGTCACGAGCCTTTAAATGGCCTTTTTTAGGATTCCATATCTATGGCATGTTGTACTACAACTTTTTATTTTTATAAAGCTCAAACCAGAAATTGAGCTGAGAAAGATCTACATCCTTCTGAAAATATAATATATTAAAGGTGCAGTTGACTGCAGAAGGGAAGGTTCAATGGAGTCTAAACTCATATAGAATTATAATCAAAACAATGTTAGCATTTAATGGGGTAAGAGTAGAGAGTAGTAGACACAAATTTTTACTGGTTCATCACACAATCAAGGCTATGTTCAATCCCCTTAAGTAACTCGCTTAAGAGCTTTCACTAACACAAGTATTCTTACATCTCTCCTGGTACAAAAGTATTCTTACACCTCTTTAGGTACACAAGTATCCTTACACCTCTTCAAGTACACAATTATTCTTACACCTCTTTAGGTCACCCAATATTCTTACACCTCTACATGTCACCAATTATTCTCTACCTCATCAGGCAATCAGTCGTAATCCTCCCCTAAGATCAAACATATTAATAGAATGAGAAAACACTTTCTACAAAGAGTAACAATGAAATCTCACATGGGATTCTTCACAATGAATAAGGATTTACAATGGTTTCACTCAAAACATAATCTGACAGGTTGATCTCAATAAGCATATATGAAATTTATGATAATTGTAAGACACAACTACAAAAGCCTTTTTGTACACTTTAGTATTTAGTATGGGCGATGTGTCCACCCGTTCTCCGAAAAATCCAACAATTTGTTCTGATTCGGGAATCCTTATTTTCTTAAAGGTCTTTTCTTAAAGGTCTTCCAATACAGAATATCGACCAAGTTGCCTTGATCCACCAAAACCTTGGTGATGGCGAATTTATCTATCTCCACGACTATGACCATGGGATAGTCCTGGGCAGGATCGATGGCAGTGAAGTCATCATTTGTTAAGGTGATTAGCGAAATCCTTGGTCGACCCTTGGTGGTTATCGAGTGGACCTACTAAATGGCTTGAAGGTGCTTCTTATGGGCGGAACTTGAACATCCACCTCCAGCGAATCTTCCAGCGATCGTATTCACCTGCCCCGTGGTGTATTTGGGGTCTCGGTTCTCTAAAGAAGGACTTCTACAAATTCGTCTCTCTCTCCAACCGATGTTTTTAAAGTGGAATCGGACTGGCTATAATATTGATGACTTCTCGAACGTCGCGTCTTGATCATTTGTTCCTCTGAGGACCCTCGCTTCGGGGCTGAGTTCTACGTACAGTACTTTCACTCCTTCTCTGTTTGGCTGGACGTTGGTCATCGTCAAAACAACGTGATCCTTCTCGTCCACGCCATGTGTACTGTTCTTTCTAGTAGGAAGATACCTCTCCCTTTGCGGAGATCGGTATGTGTTGGTGCTTGTCTGAACAAACTTGCACAGATGACCAACTTGAATAACTTCTTCGATAATGTCCTTTAGCGTTTGACACCCTTCAGTCGTATGGCCGAAGTTACGATGGTACTAACAGTGCTTGGACATATCTGCGTTTCTTGGACTTTGTAGTTGCTTAAAGGTTGGGATCAGTTCGGCCTACAGTGCCTTGTCTAGAATTAAGTGTTTTAGGACAAATTTTGATGCAATCCAAGGAGATCGAAGAATTCATGAAGTGGCAACAAAATGATCGAAGGTTTTGCACCGAGTTTGAGAGTGAATTGATGATGTTTGATAGTGATTTAAGTGCTAGGAGGTAGAAAGAGGTGAGACGAAGTTTCTAGGGTTTTCATTAGGCTTAGAAGTAGTAGAGGGAAATTAGGGAGAGAATCAACCTCAATTATGAATACTTCATTCAATTAATGCAAACTTGAAGACATGTTGTTCATTTGAGATGAAGGTAGCTTGCTCCTTAAGCTACTATAACCCTAGTTAAGCAAGCTTAAACATGGTGAGGTTTAGTGGCTTAAGGAGACGTCGTGTAAGTCCTCTTAAGATGCTCTAGAGACACTTGCTTATATGTCAAGGGTTTCTAGAGTGTCTTTATTTACAAAGTACTTTTGAAACTAGTTTAAAATACAAGTCTTGAGCATCACTATTATACTATTTGTATTTTTTGTACAGACAATTCTTCTGCCTTTATTCTTTTATATGATGGTTTAGATGTTCGTCCATTAGGCTTCCTCCCTTCAAAAGAATCTGTCATGAGATCCGGTTAAATTGACACCTTATTTGTAAACACTGGATTCAATATCCACCCGATTTGTGGATCCACCTCAAAAAGATAGCAAACATAAGGAGCCTATCAAATGCTCATTAATGGGTTAGAAAAAAACAAATATTCTAGAATTGACTAGTAGTGACTGTTCTAAAAATTATGTAAATTTTTTCACAATATCTTTTATTATTAAATTTTATGGTATTTTCTGAACTCAATAAGAAACAAAATGCCACAAATTTGAAGGAAATTGGATATGTATACGCTAAGAAGCAAATTGAACGAATTGTAAAATTGTAAACAATTTTAGAATGATGCATGCATGTAAAATGTGTAGGAAAAAGGGTGGTGGGGTTCTGTCAGAAACATGGAAGAGGAGAATCTTAAACAGCCATTGTTGGAGAAGAAGAAGAAGTACTAAGAGAACTACCCTGGTTGTAAAGTGGAGAATCTTAAGCATTTCACACTCTTTTCAGCATTATAACTTCTGCAACAGTTTTTGTGATCATGGGTCTCAAATAATACGCATTGGTGAAGAAGATAACTTTGGTTCACCCTTTTTCTTTTCTTGAAGAGAAACAGGAAAAGGTCAACTCTTGGTGAATGATTGAATCGAGATGATTGCTTCATATTTCTCTTGAATGCTCAAATATTTTATGGGATTTTAGATTTCAGTGTTTTGAATGAAAATTAGTGTTTTACTGTTGTCAGTTTTTTGGTTGAATCAGTTGCTTTTTGTCCTATCTGATGTCACTTTCTTCTGTTCTATACAGCATTGCAAATATCATCTCTCTTTCCATTCCTTTATTTCATGGTGAGTTTCACCATCAAGAGGGCTTTGCTGCAACTTCTCTCCGAATAAAGATGTTAATTTAAAAATTATTTTATAAATTTTTATTAATAATATAAACTACTTTAAATACCAATAATTTTGTAATCTATAAAATATTATTTATAAATATATAATAAAAATAATTTAGAAAAAAACGAAAATAGCATAATGTTCAATCTAAGTCATTCTGAGTAATTAATTAGAAAATTTTCTTCAGGCTTAAACACACAAAAGTCAATTTTTAACTGCTTATGTTCTTCTTCCTGTTTTGTTCTTTGTTATGAATTACTCAGAGAAAAAAAATCTTCAATTAATGATTAACTTTATGCTGCTGCATATCCTCAATATTTAACATTTATGTTCAGGTAAGGGAATTTAAAATTGCGAAAACAGAAGCTGATATTAGTTCTTATTCTGGTTATGTGGGTAAGATCACTTCTAGTATTTCCATTTTTTGAAGTCTTGAATTGTTGTAAGCTATTTATTTGTGGTGTCTGCATGATACAAAATGTTGCAGGTTCTGCATTTATGCTTGGCAGATGTTTGACATCTTTATTATGGGGAACTATAGCTGATCGTATTGGTCGAAAACCTGTTATAATTATAGGAATTATTTCAGTGTAAGTATATATGTCAAGGAACTGCATGCTTTCTTTAAGTTTTGCTTTCAAGTTTCCCATAATTTTCAATTCTTATTTGATTTCAGCATCATTTTCAACACACTATTTGGCCTTAGCACAAGTTTTTGGATGGCTGTTATCGTGAGGTTTCTTCTGGGAAGTTTAAATTGTTTGTTTGGACCAGTGAAGGTATAATATTTTTAACTCCTAAAAGTTAGCAATTCCATGTTTCATCCACAAGTACTATTGGATACCAATTTTGAATTTGTGCACATTTAACTTGTTAAATCTCATTCAAGTTTCCATTAGAATAGCTATTTTCTTAACTCCTTTATTCAACAGGCCTATACAACTGAACTTTTTCGAGAAGAACACCAAGCTCTTGGACTCTCAACCGTAAGCATCACCATCTCCCTTAAGTAGTTCTTAGAACTGCATTTCCACACTAGTAATTGAATTTGTGATTTGGGTTTAGGTAAGTGCAGCTTGGAGCATAGGTTTAATAATTGGCCCATCATTGGGAGGCTATTTGTCTCAGGTACTATCTCTATTCTTTTCCATCTGGAGTATACAATATATATTTTCTTTGTAACAATTGTTTTTGAATTGAAAGACTTCTGGTGTTTTGAGAAGATTATACCAGAAATTCTGTGTTCAGTTCATAGATGCTTGAAATAGCAGAAAAGTACCCTCATATATTTCCAAAGGATAGCTTTTGGGATAAGTATAAGTTGTCTTTCTACCCTTTTATCATTTAATGATGTGCTGATTTTCATTTTCCCAAACATGAATTATTGTGCAGGTTTCCATACTTCTTACCCAACATTGTAATATCAGCACTTGCATTTGTAGTAGCAATTGGATGCATCTGGATTCCTGTATGTATCTCATTGACTGAACTTTTTTTATCCTCTTTATGTATTATGGATTTTATTGTAACATTTACATCTTATCATGAAAAACCCTTGTATGTTTTTCTCCGCTTAACTGCACTTTTTCTTTGCTGTTTATGCTGCCTAGTTCCTCTACAGAAGCAATATAATTGTTGAAATACCTGCAGGAAACACTTCACAACCACAATTGTAGTGATGAATACATAGAAGATGCCAAAGCTTTAGAAAATGGAAACAGTGGGGCTGGCAATGAAAATATTCAGAAAAACGAAAACCTCTTCCTTAATTGGCCCTTAATGTCATCCATCATTTCATATTGCATTTTCTCACTTCATGATATTGCTTATCTAGAGGTAAGATACTTAATGAGGTTAGAAAATTTATTTGCATGTCTAACTTGTGTGGATATTTTCCTGCTTTCTTCCATGCGTTTTTAACTGAACAACATTGATCCATACTGTTTTCTTTAGGTTTTCTCCTTATGGGCTGTTAGTCCTCAAAGGCTTGGGAGTTTAAACTTTACAACTGATGATGTTGGTAATGTTGTTTCAATATCAGGTGTTTCTCTGGAACAAACAATAGATTCTTATTACTGTTGGACTCAAATTTTGTGAATTCTCATGAGGCCACATGGTAGTTGCTTGCAAGTGTTTCTCTTTTTACTGGTCTTGCTGAATTTTACTGACTTGGGTTTCCAAACTTCACATAAGTATACTTTGATATAAAATGTTATGGCCAATCTCAAGTATCATATCTTTTTGTGCAATCTTTTTGTGCATACATGTGTTGTTCTATATACTTAACATAGATGTAAAAAAACTTACATAGTGTTGATCTGTGTATACGTATTGCATGAAAAAGACTTATCAAATGTTCAGGTCTTGCACTTATCATTTACCAACTTACCATATATCCATCTGTGGAAAAAGCCAGTGGACCTATTTCGGTTGCCCGCATCTCATCTGAGAGTTTTCATATGATTGTGGCAATTATTTCATTTCAACATTTCGTTTTTTGTTAATTGAAATATGCCATGTTGTCCCATATGCAGATTTTATCCATACCTCTTTTGCAAAGCTACCCCTTCATAGCATTGTTGTCAGGCTTAGCATTATACATAGTGTTAAGTATTTTTTCAATTCTAAAGAATATTCTGTCTGTAAGTGCACCTCTGTAATAATTTATTGGTGATTTTGAGGACTGAATATGCTAAACCCCGTGTTATCAGTTTCTTTATGGTACAAATTTGACTGATTCTACTCTTTTTATTGGATTTAGGTCACCATTATAACCGGTTTGCTCCTTCTACAAAACCGAGCAGTGGTAAATTTTTTGATAATTCTTTGTCCTCTGATTCTATAAAATTCTGGAGAGTAGTTATTGATGGAAGTGTAGCATATCTAAGATGTTGATTTGGAAAACAAAAACAACACCAAAGAGGTGCAGCTAATGGAGTTGCTATGACATGCATGTCTCTATGTGGTACATTGTAAGTTTTCCTATGATTTCTTCCACTTTTATTGGACTTACCTCTCTTATTTCAAAAAATATGAATGTAGATCTCTACTTGGGATTAACATCTCAAATGATATAGTTTCCATAAGACCTGCATATATAGAGTTTTTGTTGTATAATTTATAATAACAGATTAATTTAATTCATTAGTGCTTGAAAAATCATGCTAAGTTCCTTTAAGATATGTGTCTTTCATACCTTACTGTTAGTTTACTAGATTGAAAGATGTATGATAAGAACCTTGAGAGAACCATACCACAAAATCTCGCCATTATAGTTGATGGATTCTAAACCCCTTACTAGAATCACATACTTTCTATCTCCAATTTTCTTATAAGATGATGGTCGAATATATTTTCATTAGTAGAGATTTTTATTCACATACTTTCTATCCTCTTTTTCTTATATGATGATGGTGAATGCAGATTAACTTGGTCACAAAAGAGGATGGATGCTTCATTCCTCCCAGGTATATTTTATTCTGGTTTTTGTTTAATATATGACAGATGGGAACACTCTTTGCCTAATTGGTTCTTTTACTAGTTGCATTATATTACAAGGAGTTTACTGATGTACATTTGTTTGCATGCACACATATGGTGTTCTTTGTCCTGAACATAGTTCAAGCACTTGGATTACTCATGATGTTCAAACCATTCCTTGTTGAAAAAAAGAAAATGCACACAGATCAGTTACACTGATACGAATCAAATTTGCAGAAGGAATTTCTTTTAGCTATTGTTCTCTCTTGAAGAAAGTGATGGTAGTAACTAAGAGCATCAAGTTTGTCATAATTGAGACTAGCTAATTTGATGGCACCTATTCAATGGAAAAAGGCATACAGAAAAACAATTTTTTATCAAACTTGTGAGTTACTCAATGTTATTGCTTGGTAATGTTGTTACAATTATTTCTGGTTTAGGGTAATTGTTTGTAACATTTATTTTTCCTACTTTCCCACAGTTCATAATAATAATAATAATATATATATATATAACATAATATAATACAAATGAAATAATCATAAATAATATTAACTAACAAAAATATTTAATTATATTACTAATAAAATTAAATAATCTGAATTAATAAAATAAATTTTAATATAACACAAAAATATTTAAATATTGTATTTAATTAATTTATTTATTTTAATTTTACATTTTTTTTAATTTTGATTTTACATTATTTTAATTAAAAAAAATCTATATAAAAAAAATCATATTTCATTTTTCAATTTTTTATACACAAGGATAAATTTGTAATCTTACATCTTACACTATTAAAAATAATTCAAAATATCCTCACAACTATCACCTCACTCACATATCTCAATAAATTTTTTTCACTTATCCATTCTAACATACTCTAATCCAAACACACAAATTTTCTTCACACTTTTTCTCAAATTTTCACACTTCCACTCCATCAAATCCTCACATTTCTAGTCCTCAATCCAAACACAACATAAAACTCAAAATTGACTCAAAGAGAAAGAGAAAAAATAAACTTACTTTAACTAAAATTCGAATCGGGTTATTTTGTTTGTATCCATTACCATAAGCCTAGTGGTGACCTCCGATTGTTAATATGATGAAAGACATGCTCAAAATCTAAGAGAGAGAGAGCAAAAGAGAAAAAAAAAAGAGTATCTAGAGAAATAGTGAAACTGAATTATTGATTTTTCTATTTATATATACTTTTTCAATTTAGTAATAAAATATTTAAGTGTCATTTTAATTATACCAGTACAAGTCAAATAATTTTTTTATCTTTACACTTGTAAAATAATTTTATCTATTTTCTGGTCCTTATGTAAAATAATTATATATTAATTTTTAATTACAAATCATCATTGACGTGATTTTTTATATTTATTATAAAAATAAACCAATTAATCAATAAATAATTTGTAATTATATGATAAAGTAAAAAAAATATTCCCTCTTAAATAAGATTTCATTTTAGTCGTACAAGTGAAGTAAGTGACCATTTTATTCGTAAATAAGAGCTAATTGAGTTATATTATTAATACAAAAAAATATTGATTATTTGTTAAGTAAGCTAATTAATTATTTTTAGTGATTTCTCAACCCCTTTTTCTCTATAACAAATTTAAAGTTAATCAAAAAAACTTTTATAAAGCTTCAACTGTATGACTTTTCCATATTCAAGAGCTGAATTAAACTTTAACTTTTTTATAGACTAAATGATCACTTGTTTAATAATTAAAGACGAAATCATTAATTTATCCTATAAAAGTGAAAACAAAGAAAAAAGCAAATGGACCACTTAATCATTCTCACAGATAATTGTTCATACTGGTGGAACTCGTTAGCACACGTTAGTTTCTAGTTCACGGTCTGAAATAAAAGAACATTTGTCACGTCCCATCATATATAAAGTATCAAATTTTTTCTAAATAATTTCATATGTGAGACTTTGTTGAATACAGTAAACCCTAAACATTAATAATAATAAGTATTTTACTTAAGAAATTATTATTATTATTATATTTTATAATACTAAATTTGAGATATTAAATGCTGTTATTTATTTTAAAATTAAAATATTAAATATTTTAAGTTTCATT
Organism: Phaseolus vulgaris; assembly: GCF_000499845.2. NCBI lineage: Eukaryota > Viridiplantae > Streptophyta > Magnoliopsida > Fabales > Fabaceae > Phaseolus > Phaseolus vulgaris. The sequence continues at coordinate 48,260,749 of NC_023749.2, forward strand.
TCTTTGACTTGAGTTACAATTTTTACTACTTTTTCTTTTATCAGCAAGAAAATAAATAAATAAATATCAACCATTTAAAGCCAAATAAATATGAGAGGTGCAAGTTATTTATATTGGATAAAGAAGGAATGGTGATGTTCATCTTGCATTCCAAAACCTACGACAAAGTCTAAGGGTTTTCTGCTCTGGTCGTGTGTATGTTCGTTTCCTCAACTAACCTATGTCTGGTTTTCATTATGTGCTTCAAAACAAACTGACTTTGACGTTACGATAATCCTTTCTGGGTTTGAATGATGCATGCATGTAAAATGTGTAGGAAAAAGGGTGGTGGGGTTCTGTCACAAACATGGAAGAGGAGATTGTTAATCAGCCATTGTTGGAGAAGAAGAAGTACTTCGAGAACTGCCCTGGTTGTAAAGTGGATAAAGCCAACGAGTTGAGTGAGGGACAAGGTGTACCCTTCACAAAGCTTTTCATCGTGTGGATGCTCGTGCTTTGTACTGGTGAGCATTTAACACTCTTTTGAGCATTATAACTTCTGCAAGAGTTGGCTCTGGTTTTTGTGATCATGGTTCTCAAATAATACGCCTTGGTGAAGAAGATTAGAGTTTCGATTTAATGAAAATGAATTTGTGTTAGATATTATGATTTTGTAACTGTAGATAAATTCACGTAACTTAACTGCATGTGACTCTTTATTTTTCTATTTTAATTATTGAATAAACATTTCTAAGTAACTACTTATAAACATTTAAGAGATAGTTTATAAAGGTAATGGTTAATAAAGATAGTAAAATATCTTGCTCTGTTGAAGTTTTATTTCTTAACACCAACAGTTTCTTAGATTCTACATGTTGAGGAGTTTATGTATATGGAAGGTTATATATAGATGACTTATGAGTATGGTAGTTACATTGGATTTGAGGAACTTACTATGTATAATCTTCAAGTCAATAAAAGTTTTGTGTTTTCTTGTTACTGTATATTCGAACACAACAGTTTTCTTGTTGGAACTTTTGTGGTGTTGTGTTGGAAAATCTCATATTGGTAGTCTGTGAAATCGAAGTTCATACACATCCAAACTTCAGTTCATTTTTTCTTTTCTTCAAGAAAAACAGGAAATTCTTTTCTTCAAGAAAAACAGGAAAAATGTAAACTATTGGTGGATGATTGAATCGAGATGGTTGCTTCATATTTCTCTTGAATGCTCAAATATTTTATGGAATTTTAGTGTTTTACTGTTGTCGTTTTTTTGGTCTTCATGAATCAGTTGCTTTGTCCTATCTGATGTCACTTTCTTCTGTTCTGTACAGCATTGCCAATATCATCTCTCTTTCCATTCCTTTATTTCATGGTGAGTTTAACCATCAAGAAGGCTTTGCTGTAACCTTTTCACTTTATGTATACTATGATTTTGCGACATTGTTGGAAGTTGGAAGTTGTCTGAGTACATAGTTATCTCTTTCTAGTACTAGAAGTTCAATTTTAAGTTTCTATTTATTCATCATTACAACTGAAAAATGAATTTAAGTATCAAGTCATTGTTTATATATGATAAAAATAATTTAGAAAGAAATCTGCAAATATATGAATGAGTTCAACTCTCAAGAACTGCATGATGTTCAATCTAAGTCATTCGGAGTAATTAATTAGAAATGTTTTCTCGGTGCTAAACAGACCAAGTCAATTTTTAATTGCTTATGTTATCACATCATGTTTTGTTATTTGTTATGAATTACTCGAGAGAGAAAAATCTTTGATTAATGATTAACTTTATGCTGGTGCACCTATCCTCAATAATTTAACATTGATATTCAGGTAAGGGATTTTAAGATTGCGAAAACAGAAGCTGATATCAGTTCTTATGCTGGTTACGTGGGTAAGATCACTTCTAGTATTTCCATTTTTTGAAGTCTTGAATTGTTGTAAGCTATTTATTTGTGATGTGTGCATGATACAAAATGTTGCAGGTTCTGCATTTATGTTTGGCAGATGTTTGACATCTTTATTTTGGGGAACTATAGCTGATCGCATTGGTCGAAAACCTGTTATAATTATAGCAATTATTTCAGTGTAAGTATATATGTCAAGGAATTGTATGCTTTCTTTTAAGTTTTGCTTTCAAGTTTCCCATAATTTTCAATGCTTACTTGATTTCAGCATCATTTTCAACACACTATTTGGCCTCAGCACAAGTTTTTGGATGGCTGTTATCGTGAGGTTTCTTCTGGGAACTTTCAACTGTTTGCTTGGACCAGTGAGGGTATCATATTTTTAACTCATAACAGTTAGCAATTTCATGTTTCATCCACAAGTACTATTGGATACCAATTTTGAATTTGTGCACATTTAATTTGTTCAATCTCATTCAAGTTTTCATTCCTGCATCTATTTTCCTAACTCCATTATTGAACAGGCCTATGCCTCTGAACTTTTTCGAGAAGAACACCAAGCTCTTGGACTCTCAACCGTAAGCAACACCAGCTCCTTTACTTGGTTCTTAGAACTGCATTTCCATACTAGTAATTGAATTTGTGATTTGGGTTTAGGTGAGTGCAGCTTGGGGCATAGGTTTAATAATTGGTCCAGCATTGGGAGGGTATTTGTCTCAGGTACTATCTCTTTTCCATATGAACTATATAGTATATATTTGTTTGTAACGGTTGAATGTAAGAGGATTAGTTTATAGTTTATGTTATTCTGTTATTATTTTTATTTATAAATAAATAACTGTATTTTCTACAAAGGAAATTAATTTTATATTTATTTTCTTCTTCTTAATATGGTATCTATAACATAAGATTAGAGTTTTATTTTTTTCGGTGAATGCTCAATGGTGTTTTGCAGCAATTGCCGATTGAGTCGGCAAAAACATCTTTCGACTCACCTTATTCCATGTGTGTCCAAAGTGTCTAGTTTGTCTTGTAAGTTGTGTTATTTAGGTAAACAAAGTTGTAATTATTGTTTTAGTCGTGTCTCACAACGTGCATTGTCCCTTTTTGTTTTAGTACACTCTGACATTTGGAGACCGAGACCAAGTCGTGTTAAGTCTAATTTAGTGTTTCAGTATTTTGTTATTTTTATTTATGATTATGTACTTGGTGTATTTTCAATGAAAACTCATTCTGAGTTATTTTCTATATTTCAATATTTTTATAATGAAATTAATAATCAAATTGGAGTTTTGATTCAAACCTTACACTATGAGATTGCTTGTGAGTATCTTTGTCATTCGTTTACCACTTTTATGAAATCTCTTGGAATTCTTCACCAAACCCCATGTGCTTATACCCCTCAACAAAATGGTGTGGTTGAGTGAATAATAAACATCTTCTTAACACCACTCACACTCTTTTAATTCATGGTGATGTTATTCTTAATGAATTATCTAATTAATTGTATGACATCTTTGGTTTTATTGAATAAAATTCTTCAATTTATTTATTTTCCTCATGAACCTCTTCATCCCTTACCACTTAAAGTTTTTGGGTCTACATGTTTTCTTCACAATTTTTGTCTGATCTTGATAATTATCTTCTAGGTCACACAAATGTGTTTTTTAAGGATTCACTAGATCTAAAAAGGGATATAAATGTTTCTCACCCTCTTTTAATTGTTGTTTCATACCTGTAGACGACACATTCATTAAGTGTTCTTTTTATTTTAAGTCTTTATGCTCTTCACCTGTGTCTCCATTTGATCAAGTACATCTTTCGGTTTCTTTTTATCCTCTTGTTGTGTCTAGTGTACCTAAATATTCCCGAAAGACTTCCCATCATCCATCAAATGACTCTCTTCTAGTGCCAGATCCTCTGCACCTTCCGACTCCGATGGTTAAACTTGATCTTCTCATTACCTCTGTAAAGGTATACGTTAGACTCGTAATCTCTCACCGTATTATACTACTTTAAGCTACCATTGATTATCTCAACCTTTTTATATCTGTCTTTCGTCTATTTTTTTTTTGTCCATTCCAAAGTTTGTAGATGATGCCTTAGCTCATCCCGGTTGGTGTCGAGCAATACTTGATGAAATAAGTGATCTTCAGACCAGTGGAACTTGGAAACTTGTTTCTTTACCTTATGTGAAATCTATTATTTGTTGTAGATGGGTTTTTGCGTCAAAGTTGGTCTTGATGGTACTATTGATCATCTCAAAGCTCGTCTTATGGCTAAAGGTTATACATAAAATTTTGGTTTGAACTATGGTGATACGTTTTCTCTAGTGAAAAAGATGGCTTATGTTCATTTATTCGTAACCATGAAAACTCTTTAAAGATGACATATTTGTCAAATGGATGTCAAAAACGTTTTTTATAATAGGGATTTGAAGGAAGAAATTTATATGGAGCAACCTTCTGTTTTTTTTTTTTTTTTTTGCTCAGGTGGATTCTTCTAGATTGGTATGTCATATCCACAAATCTTTATATGGTCTCAAGCATTCTCCTAGGATCTGGTTTGGAAAGTTTAGTAATGTTGTTCAACAATTTCATATGACTTGCATTAAGGCAAACCATTCAGTTTTTTACCGTCAGTCAAGTGTTAGGTGTATCTATCTAGTAGTATATTTTGATGACAATGTTCTCACAAGTAGTGATCACCATGACATCTCTCAAATAAAACAACATATTTTTTACCACTTTCAGACCAAAGATCTTTCAAACTCCGATATTTCTTGGGGATTGAGATAACACAATCCAACAATGATATTTTTATCTCTCAAATGAAGTAAGCATTAGATATTTTGGTGGAAGCTGGATTAGTGAATTCAAAATTTGTTAATACACCTATGCATCCTAATGTCAAATTCCTACCTAGTTTAGCAGAAGCATCAAATGCTTTCTATATGATCACAATAATCATACTAGAGTTGTATGTTATTCAGATGATGATTGGGTAGGAACTTTGTTTCATAGAAGATCCACTCTAGGATAGTGTTTCTATTGGTGATTATAATTTGATTTCTTGGAAGAGCAAATGTTGTGGCAAAATCTAGTGTTGAAGCATAATATAGAGTTATAGCCTCAACTACTTGTGAGTTTGTTTATTTGGCTTAAATATATACTTAAAGAATTGCAATTTCGAGAGGTCACTCATATGTGATAATCAGACACTCCTCATATTAGCTCAAATATCGTCTTTCATGAAAGGAAAAAACATATTGAGATTGATTTTCATTTCATTTGAGAAAATATTGTATCATGAAACATCAAAACTAAGTTTGTTAATTTGAATGATCAGCTAAAAAATATTTTCACTAAATTTTAATTGGAACCTATAATTGATTATATTTGTAACAAGTTTTGTACATATATGCACCAACTTGAGGAGAATGTTAAATGTAATGGACTTAACCCATAATTTATGTTATTCTATTATGTTTATTATTTTCATCTATAAATAAACAATCATATGTGTGTATTTTACACAAGGAGAATTAATCCTATCTTTTTTTCTTTATTTTTCATAGTAACAATTATTTTGAATTGAAAGACTTATGGTATTTTGAGAAGATTGACACCTGAAATTTTGTATTTAGTTGAGGAACATAGATGCTTGAAATAATTGTTCAGCCATTTTCTAATCTTTTGGAAAATTTTCATTATAGCCAGTAGAAAAGTACCCTCATATATTTCCAAAGGATTGCTTTTGGGATAAGTAAGTTCTCTTCTGGATCCAATTTTCATCTTTGTCTTTCTACCCTTTTATCATTTAATGATGTGCTAATTTTCATTTTCCCAAACATGAATTATTGTCCAGGTTTCCATACTTCCTACCCAACTTTGTTATATCAGCACTTGCATTTGTAGTAGCAATTGGCTGCATCTGGATTCCAGTATGTGAATTTTTTTTATCCTCTCTAAGTATTGTGGATTTTATTCTAACATTTCAATGATGACATTTTTATCATGAAAAACCCTTATATGTTAAAATGCCTGCAGGAAACACTTCACAACCACAATTACAGTGATGAATCCATAGAAGATGCAAAAGCTTTAGAAAATGGAAACAATGGGACTGACAATGAAAATATCCAAAAAAATGAAAACCTCTTCCTTAATTGGCCCTTAATGTCATCTATCATTGCATATTGCATTTTCTCACTTCATGATATTACTTATCTAGAGGTAAGATACTTAATGGAGTTAGAAATTTTCTTTACATGTCCTTATATATCTTGTTTGGATATTTCCTACTTTTTTCCATGTATTTTTAACTGAACAACATTCATCAATGCTTCTTTCTTTAGGTTTTCTCCTTATGGGCTGTTTCTCCTCAAAGGTTTGGGGGTTTAAACTTTACAACTGATAATGTTGGTAATGTTCTTTCAATATCAGGTGCATCTCTGGAACATACAATAAATTCTTATTACTGGTAGACTCAAATTTTATGATTTTACTTATGAAACCACATGACAGTTGCTTGAGAATGTTTTTCTCTTTTTATTGGTCTTGCTGAATTTTTATTCACTTGGCTTAAGAAACTTCATATAAGTATATTTTGATATATAAAATGTTATAGCCATCTCAAGCATGGTAGTAGAATCGAGATACAAGTAGTGTATCGGAGAACGGATATTATGAATCGTAAATTGTTTCGTATCGTGAATCGTAAGATTCATAAACATTAAAAAATTTAATATATATTTAAATATATAAGATATGTATACATACAAGATACAATAAATTATATATATATAATATACCACACAATTTCACCAAAACAACCTCTAAAAAACTAATGTGGTGCATACATGTTATTAAACAAATTATGTCTATCTTTTTTTTATTTACTCATTTTTTAAAATCCACACTAATTCACACAATACGAAATCGTTTCGTATCGCGATTCAACAATCCTTCGTGCGAATCACACAATACAGCTAAGATTCAGGGACGAAAAAGATTCTTCACACGATTCGTATCGTGAAAGGGTGAAACTGTATTGTTTCGTATAATACGTATCGTGAATCGTAAAATTCTAACTACTATGATCTCAATTATCATATCTTTTTGTGCATATATGATAAAAATTATTTTTATATAAAAAAAGTTACGAATTAAGTTTTTTTCCGATTTGTATAAGATTGAACGAGTTATTCTTTCTTGCTGATAAAACTTACGTGTTGATATTCATATACCTCTTTGCATGACAAATATTATTCAGTGACTTCTCAAAATGTTCAGGTTTTGCACTTATCATTTACCAACTTACCATATATCCATATGTGGAAAAAGCTAGTGGACCTATTTCACTTGGCCGAATCTCATCTGTGGGTTTTCATCTGATTCTGGCAATTATTTCATTTAAACATTTCATTTTTTGTTATTTGCAATATGCCCTTTTGTTCCATATATGCAGATTTTATCCATACCTATTTTGCAAAGCTACCCCTTCATACCATTGTTGTCAGGCGTAGCACTATACATAGTGTTAAGTATTTGTTCAATTCTAAAGAATATTTTTTCTGTAAGTGCACCTCTATAATCATTTATTGCTAATTTTGAGGACTTGATATGCTATAACTTTACTTGATTCAGAAAAGTTTCTGTATGCTATAAATTTGACTGATTCTTCTATTTTTATTGGATTTAGATCACCATTGTAACTGGTTTGCTCCTTCTACAAAACCGAGCAGTGGTAAACTTTTGGACAATTCTTTGTCCTCTGATTCTATAAAATTGTGGAGAGTAGTTGTTGATGAAATTGTAGCATATCTGATGTTGATTTGGAAAACAGGAACAACACCAAAGGGGTGCTGCTAATGGAATTTCTATGACAGGCATGTCTCTATTAAATGCTATTGGCCCTGCTACAGGTGGTGCAGTGTAAGCTTTCCTATTATTTCTTCCACTTTTGTTCGACTTACCTCATAGTTAAAAAGATATTATTGTAGAACTCTACTTGGGATTAATATCTTAAATGATACTTGCCATAAGACCTGCATATATAGAGTTTTTTTTTGTACAATTTATAATAACAGATTAATTTAATTTATTTGTCCCAGAAACTTCATGATAAGTTCCTTTAAGATATGGCGATTATAGTTGTTGAATTCTAAATCCCTCACTATGTATGCCATTGTGAAACTCATTTACTTTGCAATTGGTTTCTAACAATATGCATAGGTAGCTCATTTCCTGTGTTAGTGTATTGTATAGTAGGATATTTAATAGAAATTACTTAGTTAACTTTGACCTGTTAGCAGTTGACAAATTATTCATTAGTATTCTCTTTTAGCCACATAAGTTACCACATTGCTATGGGACGCTTCACAAAAAAAAGGATATCATCTGCGAATTGCAGAATACTAAGCTCCACCTCCTCTCTACCAAACTTAACTCCTGATAGCAGGTTGGTCTTATTAGCTTGTCTTACTAACTCAGCTAGACCTTCAGCTATCACAATATAAAGAAAAGGGGCAAGCGAATCACCTTGCCTCAAACCTTTTGTTGGTTTGAATTCCTCCGTTGAGCTTTCATTAACTAACACATATATTGTGGCCGATTCCATACATCCTCGCATGCATATAACCCACTTGCTATGAAAACCCATCTTATGGAGCATATTATACAGAAACTCCCACCTAACCGAGTCATAGGCTTTTTCAAAGTCCACCTTCAAGCATAGACCTCTCCTCCCACACCTTCTAACATCCTCTATCACCTCATTGGCAATGAGCACGCTATCCAACATCTCTCTCCCCTTTAGGAATGCAGATTGGCTTTCATCAACAATAGAGTTTAGCACTTTCTTTATTCTTTCGACCAACACCTTTGTAATGACTTTGTAAATAGCCCCCACTAGAGAGATGGGTCAATATTGCTCCAGCTTAGAGGGGTCCTTCACTTTTGGTACCAATGCTATGAATGATGCATTGCACCCCTTTGGATTTTTTTTTTATCAGCAAATAGCAATGAAATTAAATGGGACCACTTCAGGGTGATCCAACCCTTATACAGTAAAATGATGTTCACAGATTACCTTTCCAACTACAAATCAGCCAACAAAACCTCCTACAGTCAAACTCATTTGTATCAAAATAACAAAGAATAACAAGGATCAATCCTCATAACAAAACTAAATTGAATGCATACAAACCAAAGGTTCAAGACACCAATCAGAGAATGAGAAATTAGCTGACGGTATCTTTGAAGAGATCCAGGACCAAACCTTAATATGTGCCAGAGAGAACACCTCAATGTTGTCAACCACTCCACCTTTAAATAAACAGTTGTTCCTATGCCTCCAAATTTCACTAATCAACGCAATCCACACGTTGCCCATAATAAGATTAACTGAAGTGGGTGCATCCAGAATCTTGAAATGTTCAAAATGAGACCTAAGATCCATAAAATCGACTGATCTTACTCTTAACCAATCATAACAAAGATTCCAAATTAACCAAGCAACTCTGCATTCACAAAACAAATGATTTGTTGACTCCTCATACCTCGTTGGAATAGAATCTGTTTCATGAAACAAGGCCATGGCCTTTACAAACTCGTCTTTTATAAACTCCCAACTTTTCCTAATAAAGTTGAAATTGAACTCATCGGGTCCAGGACTCTATGATCCTTCGCATTGTCACACCACTTCCTTGACTTCCTCCTCTTTAAAAACAGATATAAGGTTCATGTTATCTTCTAGGGTAAGCGCTTTAAACTCAACTGCATCGAGACATACCCAAATAATCTATTTATGGTTTAAACAACTTTTCTCATTGTATTTTTTAGCTTGTAGTTTTTTGTAATCAATAAGTTAAAATTAAAAAAAAAAATCAAAAACTAAAATTTGCAAAAACCTTTTAAGTCTCAATTCATCCGTGCTCTTGAACTTAACTTTAACAACTACAACCATAAATTATCTCCAATTTTCTTATATGAGTGTATACTTCATGCAGATTAACTTAGTCAAAAGGCAGAAGAACGTTTTCATTCGTACTGGATTAACTTAAAAAGAAACTCATTTCATTTTTTCTTCTTGTTTCTCTTTCAAAAAAATTTATAGAGAAATTTATCCAAGAATACCCCCAATCCACTTAATCCACTTAGACACTTTAATAGTCGAATATTATTTCATTAGTAATGATTTTTATTCACATATTTTTTATCTCCAATTTTCTTATATGATGATGGTTGAATATTATTTCATTAGTAGAGGTTTTTATTCACATACTTTCTATCCTCTTTTTTCTTATATGATGATGGTGAATGCAGATTAACTTGGTCACAAAAGAGGATGGATGCTTCATTCCTCCCAGGTATAGTTTATTCTGGTTTTTGTTTAATATACGACAGATGAGAACACTCTTTGTGTAACTTTAAATGTCAAAAGCTTTTCTTTTCACATTCAAAAAGCATAAAATATGTTAATTTTAATCCGTGTGCTCACAAGTTAGATATTACATTTCCATTAATTTAATGGTTTTGAAGAATAAATCAAAATTCAATTAATTGACCAAATCAAATGTGAAATCTAAGCTTTAGCTCTGCTTACTGATGTACATTTAATTGCAGGCACACATATGGTGTTCTTTGTCCTGAACTTAGTTCAAGCACTTGGGTTACTCATGATGTTCAAACCATTCCTTGTTGTAAAAAAGAAAATGAACACAGATCAGTTACACTGATACCAATCAAATTTGTAGAAGGAATTTCTTTTAGCTATTGTTCTCTCTTGAAGAAAGTGATGGTAACTAAGAGCATCAAGTTTGTCATAATTGAGACTAGTGATTATCAAATATAATTTGATGACACCTATTCAATAGAAAAAGGAATATATAAATATATATATATGTGTGTAAAAATTATGAATAATCTTTAGGATGAGCTTTATCAAACTTGTGAGTGTATATTATGTTACCCAATGTTATTGGTTGATTATGTTGTAACAATTATTTCTGGTTTAAAGTAATTGTTTGTATGCTTATTACCATAGTTTGTTTTCTATGCAATTAGTCTAACTAATTTACTTAGGCCAATATAACTAACTTGTCTATGTAACTGAGTTCTTCATATACAACTTTTTGTAAATTTCATTATCCTTGTTTGTATCTTTTATCTTTACATAACAAAATCAATGTTTTTAATCATGATATTTAGAGCACATTGATTCTTTTACAAAATTGGGGGTGCGAATAACAAAAATATAAAACACAAAAAGGGGCCTAGAAACCATGGCCCAAATTTTAGAACAAACTCATGGTGCAAAAGTAAAAATAACATGAAAAAACTGTTTCTTCCTCACTTCCATATGTTCTTCTCCCACCTTTATAAATTTTGTATTTTCAATAATATCTCTGTGTAATATTCTAGATTACGTAATCCAGAAGTCTCTTATTAACTTCTGGATTACATAATCCATAAACATTTTCTCATATGCATTATTAGTTTCGAGATTACATAATCCATAAGTCTTTTTTAGTTTTTAGACGATATAATCTGGAAGTCTTTTTTCGAATGCGTCCGGAGTACATAATAAAAAAAATTACTTTATAAAAGTGACACAAAAAGAATAAAAATATATTTTTACATTTTGTATAAAAATAAAAAGTGGCCCACACTCTTAATGCAAGTGATAGATGAAGGAATAAAATAAAATATAAAAAGCATGGACACTCCAATTCCAGTTGCATGGAATCTAATGAGCCAAATTCAAGCAAATAACCGTGGGCCCCACTTGCATACAAAAAGGGCATAAAGATAACACCAAAACGTATGCATGATAGAAGAACCCACCTCTACCAACCTCTTCTTATGGATAGGAAGATCTCGTTTTTTTAATTTTATTATTATAAAAAAATCATTAAATAGAAATTAACTTTTAATATTAATAATTTTTTTAGTTTGTAAAATAGTATATAACTTAATCAATATAATACTTAATTAATTTTTGTTTTTCAAAGTTTTTGATGTTTTTGAACGTTTTCTTAAGATTTCTATTCATAGGATTTTTTAATGAGATTCAAAATTATTCATCATTCGCTCAGCATAGACTAATCCGTTCAATGGATTGACATGCGTCATCATTAAGCAATATTTGGGATTTAAGCCCATTTTTTGGACTTTTTGGGATTCCCAAAGTTAAATATTTGCCAAGGATTCACTTCAAGCTCAACCCAACTCCGACCTTTCTTAACCATGAAGCAAAAATGGTTTGGCTTAGGCTTCAAGCGAAATTCCTTTGTTCTGAAACTTGGTAAAGGTTGGTTTAAGCTCTTTCTGAGCGAATTTGAGCATTCTTCATTATTAAAGATATTATTTCGCTCTACCCTTTGTAATTCACTCAACTTTTTTATCTTTGTATCTCTTTGACTATTTTGCCCTTGAACCCCTTAGCGTATGCAAATGCGCTCAGTGTTTTGAGTGTTTTTCATGAATTTTTTCTTTGGACTTAATCCGCTAAGTCATTCTTCATGCATTAGGAAGATTTAATCTTTTTTCTCCATCTTTGTTTGCTTGGCTTTTAGCCTTTTCCTTTAAGATTTATGCATGTATCCTATTTTCTTCTTTGTCTCTAAGTGCAGCTGGAGTTGGAGAGCTTTTGACATGTTTTTGCACAATTTCTACATAAAATTGCATGTTTATTGGTCTATGATTTTTACTACAATTTGACCCTTATCAACTCCCCCTACCTTAGCTCTTTACTTGCCCTTAAGCAAAGCTTTTGCAAATGCAGTCTTGAATCAACAATGGTTAGCTTGGGGTTGTCAGAGTTAGTTTGGAATTGAGACATCCTTACTTATTGTCACTATATTGATTAAATTAAATAATATTTTAGAAACTAAAAAATTATTGGCATTTAAAGTAATTGCTATTATTATACAAATTTATAAATTGGCTATCAAAGTTTTAGCTACTAATATTTTAAGCTAGACTCTTATTTATTAATTTAGTTACCATAAGGGACATATCTTTCTCTAGTTTAAAACAAGTTCTAGACAAATTTTGAAGCAATCCAAGAAGATGGATTGGAGAATTCATGGAGTGGCAACAAAATGATTGAAGGTTTTGCACCGAGTTTGAGAGTGAATTGGTGAGGTTTGATAGTGATTTAGGTGCTAGAAGGTAGAAAGAGATGAGATAAACTTTCTAAGGTTTTCATTAGTCTTAGAAATAGCAAAGGGAGATTGGGGAGAGAATCAACCTCAATTATGAATACTTCATTCATTTAATGCAACCTTGAATACATGGTGTTCATTTAAGATGAAGGTAGCTTGCCTTGGATGGTCCCCCATTAGGCTCCCTCCCTTCAAAAGGATATGCCCTCAGATCCGCCTAAATTGATACCTTATTTTTAAACATTGGATTCAATATCCACCCGATTTGTGGATCCACCTCAAAAAGATAACAAACATAAGGAGAATGCAAAAGAATAAAAGTGTTTGGGTATGTAAACAAAAAACAAAATTAGTTAGTGTACCTTTATTGTGGTTCTTATTTCCTAAGGCATGTAAATGAGATACCGCAAGGAATAGAGAAAACAATGTAGAAGAAAAAAAATAGCTTTCTTACAATAAGATTGTAACATGAAAAGAGGTTGGGTTGAGAATGATACAGGAAAAGTGAGAAAAAGAAAAATACAGGCAAGATATACCCAAGAAATACTCTCTTGTTTTTCAATCTTATGAAGTTGCTTAATATTTTGATTTCATTGTTTTATGTCAAACAATCTTTCCCGAGGATTTTTAGAAGAATTTATGTTCTTTTCTGATTCAGTCCTACACAAAGATTTGTAAAATATTAAATGTGTTTGTAGTTGGTTTTCCACTACTTGTGAAGGTATTAAAAAACTAGCCACAAATTTCTATAGGCACAATGTGAGTTAAAACAATTTTAGCATAGTGTCCTGAAGAAGGTTGGACTTTCACTCTTTTTTTTTATCAGCAAAGAATAAAAATAATTAAAATGGGACATTTCAGGGATGTCCCAACCCGTATACATCAAATAGGTGCTCCTGATTTAGATAAAATATATGTATCAACCATCACATTCAGAGCACCCAAAAAACTACTGAAAAATGCATAACCATAATCTATAGAGCTACTAAAAGAACACTTTCCAGCACAATGCTATTTAACTAAACAAGTGACCACAAATGGATGTAGGTACCGCAGGTCACCACAGGCAGTTCCAAAATTCCAAAAGCAGAATGTGTTGATATTATGGCAGCAACATACCAACCCATACTTTGAACATCCAATCTTCACATTTAGGCATCTGAATTATATTCTCATTTAGGCATGATATACACTACATTTATGATTCAGTTTTGCATCAGATCTCCAGAGAACCATAGGAGTTTAAATCAGCCCACAGAATTTTCAATCTAAGTTGAATCATAGCACCTAAACCTGCGCCTGCTTAATCATAGTTCCTGCACCTGCATAAAAATCATAAAACCAGCACCTACAGTCATCCTACCACCACGAACACACTGCTGAGAGAATTGTGACCTTTAGTTCAGATTTGATTTGTTCCTTGTCAACAGAACTCTCAAACCGCATAGGTTATGACAGCTTGTATTAAGGTTCATTATCACGACGGGATACCTTACCAAGCCTCCTTCTTGGACTTTCACTTGTTGACTCACAACTAAATTCCTATCATTTGGAATCCAAAAAGGTTTATAAGATTGAAAATGGCATGTATGTTGTATTTCAACATTTGAATAAACAAAGGAATAAATTGATAACTAGCATAAGAGAAAACCTTTTAAAAATTTAACAAGTATTATGAAAATCATTTTCTCCATGGAGAATATAAGTTGATTAACATTCTTCAACAAAATATTTGTATCTAGGAAAAAGTCATTGGGAATAATATATAGACAATACTAGTACTAGACACTTGTCAATGTGTCTAAAATGTGAGGTACCTCTTGTTGAGTTTCTAGGGATGGAGATTCTTGTTTCTTTTGAAGATATTCTAATTTTTCTCTAAATTCTTTTTCTCTTTACAGATATTATATTTGTGTCCATCTATAAATTTTTTACCTATTGTAATAAATTTATTTAGATATTGAAGACTAGGTTTAGAAACAATAGGTTTAGCAAAAGATATGTTGTGATAAGGCTTCTTCCTAGAATGTGGTTTGGATGAGTAACCCTCCCTCTTGAAGTCCTTTCTAGGGTAGGATGAGCTATGATTTTTATCCATAAAATGGACATTTGGGAATACCTCTTCTCTTGGAGAATAGGGTTTCTTATACAGTTCGTTGTTTGGATAATACGATTCCCCCTATCTACTCCTAGGTCTATGTAAGGTTTCTTCATGTTTAATTTTAGACCTATGTGTTTTACTTTTCTGAGATTAGGCATATTTTATAAGCATTTATTTTATCTCAGAGAGGCTTCTATCACTTTTGTCCAAAGACGAAAGTATCTTATGATTACCTATAGTTAAATTTGGAAATTGGAAGATTTTCTCAAAAGACTTAAAATTTGAACTAGGGTGAATAAAATTGTTTTCGCGTGTTTAGATATTTTTTAGTGAAGTTAATCAAGGAATCTAAAGTGTGAAGTCTTCAAGTACACTCCAGGAAAGCGAGGTAAGTCACAATTGACTACTTAAATAGCAAGGCTTTCCTAGTCAGATATTTCCTCAAATATGTTTAACAAAAGTCTCCTTAAGAAACTTCAAAACAATTTGAAAGCAGTAAAGTGTGTGTGTGGATGCGCAAATGAACTTAAGACCAAAGAAAGGTCAACTAATCGTAATAAAAGAAAAAAAATATCCTAGAGACCTAAAAAAGAAATAAAAAAAGAAGAATAGAGTAATACAGAAAAAATTAATTATGATGAAAGTTAAGAGTAGGGTTGGACAAAAAATCCACTTTTGTCAAATTGCTCCATTTTTACATTGCTCTAATCCATTAAAAATCCATTTATTTAAATCCAGTTTTTAGTTTGATCCAAATTTTATTATATTTTCATAGCAGATCTCCATTTTGTTTATAAGGATCTCAATAATAGAAAATCCAGATTTCCAATCCAAATTTTTGAAATTAATCTCTCTCTAATACCTGTACCCAAACCATCTTTCTATATTTTCTCTCATTTGTGGTTTTCTCTCTCTCTTTCTCTCTCTCTCCTCCACCTCTTATTCACTTTTTTGAATTTTAGTTACTCTCACACACATTATTATACAATCAAGTTTTATACATTTTCTTTATAATTTTATTTGTTCCAATATTTTGTACATAATAAATATAAATTTTCTGTTACTTATTATTCATTAAATTTATAACTTTATTATACCCTCTGCTAACTTATATATTTTAGGATTTTATGATTTTATTAACTGAAGGAAGAAGTTTGACGCCATCATTTTGAATTTTAAGAAATAAATTGGTATTTTGGAATTAAAAATAATTAACTGAAAGAAGAAAATTAAATGTGGAGATTGAGTTTGGTAGTACTATACTCCTAATATTGAGTTTCCCATAGTAAACCATAAATGAACATCACTTTGAAATTACAATAAATGAACATGAACGCAATATTTTTTTTTATAGAATCCCTTTACCATAAATTACCATAAAATCTTCAAATCTCTTTATGCATGGTTAGAAGGTGGTGTTTAGAGAAGTGTAAAAAGGTGACGGTTGAAGCAGTATTACTGTTGAGGAGAAGAAGCTAGTGCAGCATTTCTTCTACATTGTGAAGTGTGCGATTTTCAGTATTACAAGTACATTGTGGAATACATTGTGGTGTGTGCGATTTTTAGTATTACAGCACACCTCTTACGTATATTATACCAAAGGAGAAGAAACACTAAATAAGGCTCTATTTTCATCTTCCTCCAATATTGCTTCTTCCATCACCTTACTACCCCCACTCGGGTCACAAGCTACCGTTACCTAGCTCGGCAACAGCTCTTGTTTATCACTGTTTTATATATCTTAAATAATTACATTATCTTTCAGGTGTGGGCTAATCTTCAAAGCCAGCCTTGTGTTCTTGACTACTAGGGCTGTTTGCATGGCTTTTTTCATCTGCTCTAATTCTCACCAACCTTCTAAGGAATTAGATACTGCATTACAAGAGCTCAAGAATGTCACAGGGATCAAAGCTGTCACAGGAATATAATTAAGAAGCATGGATCTTCCATAAAAAGAAAGCATACAAAGTTGTGTGTATTCCAGAAATGTGGAAAGTTACTGCGAGGAGAAGAACATAATTTTCGTTGAGAAACTAACTTCTTCACTTCAGACTTTCACTCAATAAATTATTTCATGCAATACTTAACATATAAAAATATTTTTATGATATTGGATTCTTATTGTTTTTATGGGTCAATGTTTGTAAAACATGTATTAATCTTAAGAAGTTCAAAGCTGTCACAGGGATATAGTTAAGAAGCATGGATCTTTCATACAAAGAAAGCATAGAAAGTTGAATATTCAAGAAATGTGGAAAGTTATTGCGAGGAGAAGAAGATGACAAAAAAATGTTCTTGAAAAAAAAAACGATGGTTGAAGCAATATTATTAAGAGAACATTAAGTAATAAAATATTATAATGCAACTTCACATAAAATATTATAGGTTGATGACCATGATGATCCTTTTCTAAACTTAAATTTCATTATTTCACACTTCACATAAATATTCTATTTATTAAAATGGTTTGCATTGTTTTTATAAACTATTTTTATGGATGATATCACTTTTTATTATTGTACATAAGATTTCTTTTGTATCTTCTAATGGTTTTTTATTACTTTTCATGCATGTTATATTTTTACTTTTAATTAAATTTTATATATAATTGTATTTTCAGAATTGTTTACATAATTGTACATTTTAGTTTAATGTCGATCGCTTCATACAGCTTTTCGAGTTACAATTATAATGATATGGATTCCAATAATGTAATTACTTGGTTTTATAGTTAAATTTGAATTTTGATTTGCAAGTTCTTGTTGGATTTTGTATTATAATTAATATTTTATATTTTATTACATTTAAATGGAGGACTAAATTCATTTTTAAATGGTTTGAAATGAAAAATTTGGATGGTTTGAATGTTTTTACACCGTCATGTGTACTCTCATTTGCTTCAAATTTCAATGTTTTTTTCTATAATTTTATGTAGCATCAACTTAAGTGTGAGTTAAACCCACTTTAAAACACTTTTTTTTCATCGACTAAACACATCTTTTTTCTAGAACTTGCTAAGCTCTATATACCTTTTCTCTGAGTTGGGTTTGTTTTGAGGTAGACCTTGCTTGATGCCCTTTTTCACATGTGGCAGAGCCTTTCTTCAAGTGACAATCTTGGAGATGTACCTCATGCACTCCTAACATTTTTATTTTCTCATAATAAGTGAGCTTTTTTAGGTCACGAGCCTCTAAATGGCCTTTTAGAGGATTTCATATCTATGGCATGTTGTCCTTCAACTTTTTATTTAAGCCTTTATAAAGCTCTGACCAAGCTTTGAGTTGAGAAGGATCTACATCCTTCTGAACATATAATATGTTAAAGGTGCAGTTGGTTGCAAAAGGAAAGGTTGAATGGAGCCTAAACTCATATAGAATTATAATCAAACCAAGGTTAGCATTTAATATAGTAAGAGTAGAGAGTAGTAGACACAAATTTATACTGGTTCATCCTATAATCAGGGCTATGTTCAGTCCCCTTAAGTAACCCCTTTAAGAGTTTTCACTAACACAAGTATTCTTACACCTCTCTTGGTACAAAAGTATTCTTACACCTCTTCAGGTACACAAGTATTCTTACACCTCTTCAGGTACACAATTATTCTTACACCTCTGTAGGTCACCAATTATTCTTTACCTCTTCAGGCAATCAGTCATAATCTTCCCCTAAGATCAAAAATATTAATACAATGAGAAAACACTTTCTACAAAGAGTAACAATGAAATCTCACAGGGCATTCTTCACAATGAGTGAAGGATTTACAATGATTTCACTCAGAACTCAATCTCACAGGTTGATATCAATAAGTATATATGAAATTTATGATAATTGTAAGACACAACTACAAAAACCTTTTTGTACACTTTAGTATTTAGTATGCGCGATGTTTCCACCCATTCTCCGAAAAATCCAACAATTTGTTAGCCGTATGGATGAATTTTTTATTCGGGAATCCTTATTTTCTTAAAAGTCTTCCAGTTCAGAATATCGACCAAGCTGCCTTAATCCACAAAAACCTTGGTGATGGAAAATTTATCTATATCCACGGTTATGACCATGGGGTCGTCCTGGGCACGGTCGATGGCAGTGAAGTCATCATTTGTTAAGGTGATTAGCGAAATCCTCGGTCGACCCTTGTTGGTTATCGAATGGACCGACTGAATTGCCCGATGGTGCTTCTTATGGGCGGAACTTGGACATCCACCTCCAACGAATCTTCTAGCGATCGTATTCACCTGCCCCGTGGTGTATTTGGGGTCTCAGTTCTATAGGGAAGGACTTCTACAAATTCGTCTCTCTCTCCGACCGATGTTTTTAGAGTGGAATCGGACTGGCTATAGTATTGATGACTTCTCGAACGTCGCGTCTTGATCGCTCGTTCCTCTGAGGACCCTCGCTCCGGGGCTGAGTTCTACGTACAGGACTTTCACTCTTTCTTCTCTGTTTGGCCGGACGTTGGTCTTCGTCAAAACGACGTGATCCTTCTCGTCCACGCCATGTGCATTGTTCTTTCCGATAGGAGGATACCTCTCCCTTTACGGAAATTGGTATGAGTTGGTGCTTGTCTTTACAAACTTACACAAATGACCAACTTGGATAAGTTCTTCTATAATGTCCTTTAGCGTTTGACACCCTTCGATCGTATGGCCGAAGTTACGATGGTACTAACAGTGCTTGGACATATCTACGTTTCTTGGATTTGTAGTTGCTAAAAGGTTGGGATCAGTTCGGCCTACAATGCCTTGTCTAGAATTAAGTGTTTTAGGACAAATTTTGATGCAATCCAAGGAGATGAATCGGAGAATTCTGGAGTGGCAACGAAATGATCGAAGGTTTTGCACCGAGTTTGAGAGTGAATTGGTGAGGTTTGATAGTGATTTAGGTGCTAGGAGGTAGAAAGAGGTGAGACCAAGTTTCTAGGGTTTTCATTAGGCTTAGAAGTAGTAGAGGGAAATTAGGGAGAGAATCAACCTCAATTATGAATACTTCATTCAATTAATGCAAACTTGAAGACATGTTGTTCATTCGAGATGAAGGTAGCTTGCTCCTTAAGCTACTATAACCCTAGTTAAGCAAGCTTAACTATGGTGAGGTTTAATGACTTAAGGAGGCATCGTGTAAGTCCTTTTAAGATGCTCTAGAGACCCTTGCTTATATGCCAAGGGTTTCTAGAGTGTCTTTATTTACAAAGTACTTTTGGAACTAGTTTAAAATACAAGTCTTTAGCATCACTATTATACTATTTGTATTTTTTGTACAGACAATTCTTCTATCTTTATTCTTTTATATGATGGTTTGGATGGTCCCCCATTAGGCTTCCTCCCTTCAAAAGAATCTGTCCTGAGATCCGGTTAAAATGACACCTTATTTGTAAACACTGGATTCAATATCCACCTGATTTGTGGATCCACCTCAAAAAGATAGCAAACATAAGGAGCCTATCAAATGCTCATTAATGGGTTAGAAAAAAACAAATATTCTAGAATTGACTAGTAGTGACTGTTCCAAAAATTATGTAAATTTTTTCACAATATCTTTTATTATCAAATTTTATGGTATTTTCTCAACTCAATAAGAAACAAAATGCCACAAATTTGAAGGAAATTGGATATGTATACGCTAAGAAACAAATTAAACGAACTTGTAAAATTATAAATAATTTGACAACAAAGAAGAAACTAGTTTCAAAACTAACGGAGTGGAGCGTAAGATTTATGGTAATTTTTCTATTGCGAATTGGGAGTTGAAATTTTAATCAATGATAGGTAACATTTGAATCATAATATGTTAAATATTTCATGCTAAAACACCAGGGAAATTAGGTGCTGAAAATATAAATCCGAGAGCAAAACTTGCACTAAAATTATGAGTTATACAGTAAAAATGTCATGGCTTTCTGAATTTTAACTTTTTTTAGTTGAGTTTAGGACATGCCTTTTTTAATGAGTTTTGTGAACACGTTAAGGTACATAAAAAAATATTCACAATCTTTGGATGCTTAATGAGATCAAAATAATATTTTCAAGGTGAAAATCATACAATTATGAAAAGTGAGCAGAAACCGAAAGAAGCAAAAACCAATTAAGCAAAACTTCAAAACAATGATTGAACAATTAAGTATGAGAGGACTCAAGAATTGGAGAAACGTAATATAAATTTCTGTTAATTATTATTCATTAAATTTATAACTTTATTATACATCTGCTAACTTGAAGTAGACTATGCATGGTTTGAAGGTGGTGTTTAGAGAAGTGTAAAAAGGTGACGGTTGAAGCAGTATTACTATTGAGGAGAAGAAGCTAGTGCAACATTTCCTCTACGTTGTGGAATGTGCGATTTTCGTATTACAGGTGCACACTTCTTATGTCTATTATATCAAAGAGAAGAAACATTAATAAGGCCCCATCTTCTTCTTACTCCAACATTGCTTCTTCCTTCACCTTATTGCCCCCACTCGGGTCACAAGCTATCGTTACCTAGCTCGGCAACAACTGGTGTTTATCATTACTTTATATATACTAAATAATTACATTATTTGTAAGGTGTGGGCTAATCTTCAAAGCTAGCCATGTGTGTTCTTGGGGTTGTTCTTGGGATTGTTTGCATGGCTTTTCTCATGTGCTGTGATTCTCACCAACCTACCAAGGAATCAGATACTGCATTACATCATCTCAAAGAATGTCACAGGGATCAAAGCTGTCACAGGGATATAATTAAGAAGCATGGATCTTCCATAGAAAGAAAGCATACAAACTTGAATGTATTCCAGAAATGTGAAAGTTATTGCGAGGAGAAGAAGATAATTTTCGTTGAGAAGTTAACTTCAGACTTCCGCAGTGAATTAATTAACTTTAACTGTCTAGTCAAATTATAGATTAATACTTTTAAATTATATCAACTTACTATTTTGACTTCTCTTATAATTTAAATATTTTAATTTATATTTAAACTTTATGTAAATTCAAAAAAATTCTAAATCTAAATCCAAAAACAATTGTAAAAAATACTTGCTGATAATGTTAATGGATGTAGAACCATAAAAGGATATAATTTGGCTAAACACCTTGAAAAAGAGAAAAAAAAGTTAATTCGAATTAAGAATATGTTATTTAATATTCTTATTTTTATTTCCTTCGCTATTTTTAAATATTTCTAAAATAATATATGAAAAATAAATTGTTTTCCCACAAAGTGAAAACTAGGAACAATTCAAAGAAATTAATTGTTTACCCACAATCATTATAATGTTATGATGTAATTCAATTAGTTGTTTTAATCCGCTTGTAATATAATAAATGTTCTCTGTTATTAGATCAATTAACCATTTATAAGATTGGACAATGATTACCATATTTATGTAAAATATGGTTAAAGCAATATTCTTAATGAGAACATTAACTAATAAAATATTATAAAATGCAACAGTAATATAATATGCAATCCAATAGTTTTAGATAATTATCCTACTAAAAATTTTAAAAAAACTTGTTGATAAAAAATATGGTTGAAGCAATATTATTAATGAGGATAAGCAGGTAGTGCACCTTCGTCAAGGCAAGACTAACAATAGTCACCACCATAATCTTCCTTAATATTGGTTGTGTTTATCATTAGTTTATATACATTCAATAATTCAATTATCTATAATATGTTATTGTTGAAATACTTATTATTCAAGGTTATTTTGTTAAATTTTTAAAATAAATTTTAGGAAATTAATTTGTAATGTAAAGTTACATATTTTAAATCCTAAACTCTAAACCTTAAAGTTATACTTTCAAAATTTTAGAGAATTTATTTATAAAATATATTAAAACTATGTAGTTTTTTGTTATTAATTTATAAATAGATTGAATTATATTCATTTGTTGAAGTTTAAAAATTCTAGAGTGTTTTATTGAAGTTGTACAATAAATCTTTGGAATTTAACGAATGTTAAAATAACCTCCATTATTTTCTTGAGATTTTAGAATAAATCTTTGAAACTTAACAAAAGTTAAAAGGACTTTCGTTAATTTGCTGAGGTTGTTGTACTGACCAGACCTCGAACATCGGCTTCAGAGAGGTCGACATCAGACGTCGACATCGGACCTCGGTGGTCTGGTCACATTAATGGGTCACGTAGGTGGGCCCCATAAATGATAATGAGTTATTATCCATATGAAAGAAGGACCTAAGTCACGAGAGGGTTCATGCATGTGGTGTGTATAGTACGTTCAGGTCTAGCACAAGTAAACAACCCTCGGAGGTGCTAAGGCCGTTAGGGTTAGGGTTTCCAAGGGTAGACTGCATGCATGGCACGTGAATACTTAGGGCACCAATAGAACATATGGTCCCGCAGCGCTGGTACATGAGTTGGTGCCCTGACGGTCATACTGTTACACATTTTGAACTATAGAAGAGGCAAGTCTTGTGTCGCGGCTGCGCTAAGCTTGTGCAACGCGTAACAGGATGTCTCACCAGTAACCCTAATTCCACTAAAGGAAAGATCCACGTGGGATAGTGAGTTGACCTAGATACAACCTATATAAAGGGTGGTAAGAACCCTGGAAAAGGTACGTCGTTTCTAAGACTAAAACTGCTTTACATACTTTACTGTTTCTTGGCCTAGTACTGACTTGATCGTCGGAGTGCAATCAACAGGTAGGGCCCCTCTGTTTCAACGGAGCCACTCTCAGCTACCCAAGGAGAGAGCGGAAACCACCAGAAGATAGGAGGAGAAACCATCTGCCTTTGAAGTCAACGGCGGCTGAGTCAACCAGGGTGAACAGTTGTAGAATAAACCTTTGGAACTTACTGAAAGTTAAAAAAAAAATCTGTTATTTTCATGAGGTTTTAGAATAAACCTTTGAAATTTAACAAAGGTTAAAAACCCTCTGTTATTTTGGCAATGTTTTAGAATAAACCTTTGGAATTTAACGAAGGTTAAAAAACTCAATTATTTTGTCGAGGTTTTAAAATAAACCTTTGGAATTTAGCAAAGGTTAAAAAACCTCCATTATTTTGCTGAGGTTTTAGAATAAACCTTTGGAATTTAACGAAGGTTAAACAAACCTACGTTATTTTGCTAAGGTTTTAAAATAAATCTTTGTAATTTAGCGAAGGTTAAAAAAACCTTTGTTATTTTGCTTAGGTTTTAAAATAATCCTTTAAAATTTAATAAAGGTTAAAAAAAATCTCTGTTATTTTGCGGAGGTTTTAGAATAACCTTTTGGAACTTAAGGAAGGTTAAAAAAATCTCTATTAATTAAATTTTTTCTTGTAGTGCATCTACAACTTTGTAGACTTTAGTGTTGAGCTTTGAGAAAATCAAATCCATCCACTTTAGTCAACAATCTCGCCCTATTTGATGAAGAAAAAACACTGGTGTTTTGTAGATTTTGCTAAAGATGAAGTCCTACAAAACAAGGAAATAACCAGGCAATCCAAACAGTATATGCAGATAACACAGAACATTCAAAATATAAAACATAATCCAGCAAGAGTGTTTAACAACAATAGTATTTTTCTCCCCCATTTGTCTTCAACAAATAGATCAAATGTGGAGATACTAAAAACAACATAGAAAAATGGTCCTTCTATGTTGTAGAGATAAAATCAAGCTTGTTCACCATCATTCTTTTGAAATTGGAAAGAGGTTCACCTCTTTCAACAGGAGGAACATATGGTATCAACGCTTGTAACGTGTAATCTTCAGCATATCCACTTGTTCCAATGGGTCTAGCTTCGTGACTTGATCTAGCCATAGGGTTGTCATCTTCTTTGCTTACCCACCAACACAAGATCTTCTTCGATTAGAACTACATGATTACTCCCCCTACGTGTAAGCATCCATATAGTGATGAAGGCTAGAAGCCTTTTTTCTAGTTTCAGTGCACCCACGTGAAAAACTTTGACTGGAGTATTTGGATTTCTGAGACAACTTACATAATACTGCATCTTGTTGAAATCTTCTATGGCACCATTGTTGCCCTTTCCCACTTTTGCTCCTGAATATTTCAATCCAATGACCGTAGTCCATACAACAAGAGTGATTTCCATGTCCACACCTTTGACACATGAGAGGAGATGTTTTCTCCTTCAAAGGATATGTTGGTGTACAGGAGTTTGACAAGATCAGGATTGATATGTCCATTCATTTCAAGAAACATTTGCAACTTTTGTTGCTTCAGTGCTTTCCTCACTTCCTTCAAAAAAAAAAATTCAACCAGTTGAAAGATACGAATTTGAGAGTGTTTAATAAATTTTCCTACTTATCTCATGAAGAAAAGCTTCAATTTGTTCATTATCAACAGAAAACCAAGTCTCCAGGTGGCAAACCCTTGTTGTGCCTTTTGAGGCTATGTTTTCTTCCATTTTGGAGGCTGAGAGGAAGCTATTTCTGAAAAGATTTCAAGTATAGCAAAGAAAGACACTTGTGTCAAGTGTGTGTTGTGTTTGATTTAAGGGTGAATGAGAAATTCAGTGGTGAATGATCTTGAGAATCAACCATTATCTTTATCATTTTTCTATTGTTTATTATGTTTTCTACTAAACAATCTCAAGGCCTCTTTACTTTATTGTTATTGTTAGCTTTTATTGCTTGCAGACAAGTTCCAAACACTATTTGACTGCATTCTCCATTGGATTTGTAGGGACATGACTTGGGGTCAATTGATCTTATCTATATATCATCTTTTTGGTGTTAGATAGTCTAGCATTGTGTTAGATTGTCTACACTGAAATTCTTTTAATTGGGTTGAGGAATGATAAAAATCATATATATAAAGGTTATAAACTCTTCTATAACTATGGAGCACAATCATTGTTCTTACAAAGGTTACAACACACAAAAATTTAAGGTTTGAGTGTTAAGATTGAACACATTTCAATGAATCTAGTTTTCCAACTAGTCTTCTTGAGAGATTTCTTTATATATAAAGGTTTGAAGAAAATAGTCGCTGCAAATCATTTTTATCCATTGAGAAGATTCAACTAAATTTTTCATCTTCAAGATTGCATCTAACCACACAAAAATATATATATATATATATGCATTAAATGTGATCCATGTAATATAAAATGTTAATCTCCTCTTTAAGCAATATCCCTAAAAATAGCATGGCTTATTAATCTTAGGTTAGAGTGTTTTTACCTAAACTAAGTAAAGCAAGAGAAAGTACAAGATAACCTTGTTGAGTGTGAAGCCAGGACCAATAGGGTTGGGCTGACTAGACACCATGTTTTAGTGAGTGGGCTTAATTATTGTGTCCCCTCTATAATCTCTATTTAAGATATCTTTGTGCTTGTAATAAAAGTGTAACAAACAGAATGAAAACCTAATTAGTTGCCCATGGACGTAGGTTGCAGATTGGCGACCAAACCACGTTAAATCCTGTGTTGTTTATTTTCTCCGGTTGATTCGTGATTGTGTGTTGCTTTCGCTGCGTTGTTTCCCATCAACTGGTATCAGAGCTTGGTTTGTTTACACACCAGAGATTCGATCAGCAGAAACTAACAAGAACAAAATTCACCTGAGTTCTTGGAGAAGAACTGTGCGCAGCAGCTGGAGCCAGACAGAGAGCCGCTGCTACCAAAGCACCACCACCGTCGCCGTGTCGCACACCCAGAGTAGAGACACTCGTTGAATCGTTGTCGTCTGGTTAGGGTTCGCGAGCAGAGACGTTGCACGCCCTCTGCGTCGCAATAGCCATCGTCGCCCATGCACCAGATCCGCACCATGTCACAGAACCGTCACGTCGCGACCACAGATCGGTTCCAACGCCGCAAAATTCGGTGGCGGAGAAGAGGCATAAACTGCTCGGCACGTTGTAGAGATGCGACGAGCGTCTCAAAGTGTTCAAGAAGATAATCAAGGTCGTGCATTTAATCTTGTAGAGAACAGTGACAGAGGTGTGCTGGTGTGGAGTGGAATGGAAAGTGCGGGGGTGCGATTTTTTTAATGGTGGGTCCACGCCATGTGTACTGCTCTTTCCGGTAGGAGGATACCTCTCCCTTTGCGGATATTAGTATGAGTTGGTGCTTGTCTAAAAAAACTTGTGTAGATGACCCGCTTGGATAAGTTCTTCTATTATGTCCTTTAGCGCTTGACACCCTTTCGTCATATGGCCGAAGTTACGATGGTACTGACAATGCTTGGACATATTTGCGTTTCTTGGAGTTTGTAGTTTTTTTAAGGCCCTGATCAGTTCGATCTGTAGTGCCTCGTCCAGCATTTTACCCCTTGCAACATTCAATGGGGTGTAATTAAGAAACCGAGGTCCTCGATCTTTTCTAAATCTGTCTGACCGACCAGATGTAGGTCGATTTCCCTTTTCTTTCTCCTTTCCTTTATCTCCTCCATTCTCGAATTGAACACTTATGTCGAAGTCGCTTAATTCCTCTATGTACATGAACTTTGTTGCCCAGTTCCTCAATTCGTCAAGATATTTGGTTGGTCTCTTTATCAAAATTTTGGTGAATCAGCCTGGTCGAATTGTCGAGACCAGGTGATGCATGGTTATTTCTGGCATGAGATATTTGATACTCATACAAAATTTATTGAACCTTTCCATTAATGCCCGCAAGGATTCTCCCTTTCCCTGCTTTATGTTAAGAAGGGCCATTAACGACATATGATGCGATCGGCTCGTTGCCTATTGCATAGTAAATTTAGCCGCCAAGGCTTTGAAACTATCCACAAATTAGGTGGGAGCCGGGTGAACCAGTTGAGCGCCCCTTCTTGGAGAGAGGTGGGGAAAACCTTACACGATACGACCTTGTTCATCGTGTAGAGGTTTATCTGTGTCTTGAAAATGTTCATGTGCTCGTTCGGGTCTGTGGAATCGTCATAAAGCCTGATACTCAGTCTCTTCCATTTGGAGGGGAGTTGTGCTTCCATTATTTCATCCATAAAAGGATGTCCTTTCGAATCCTCATCATCATCGACCAAATGGAACAGATCAGTTCACCTAGATCTTTGATGAGTCTGTGTTCAGGCAATTGTCGTCCTTTTGGTGTGAGTACCTGGAATTGTTGTACAATTGATGACGTGTCAGTGATCTTCTTATTCTTTCCTTTGAGTCTCCCACCGCAAATGCTGATGCTCGGTCAGAGGTGACTTTAAAAAGGTACTCCAACGATCAAGTAAGTACTCTGTGTATGGAGTGTATATTTGTAATTTATAAAAGCGTACCTTATACCTCTGCAAAAGGTTTATTTATAGTATTGGTTATGGGTCCTTGTTGTGATGGGTCGGATATCAATCATTCACTGATGTGTATGGAGGTCCTTGATTAGTACGGAGATATATTAGTATAGAATTATGTTGGAATATCTGAAGAATATATATTTGTACCTTCTTTCAATTAATCAGTATTTAGCTTATTTGTTGAAGATGTTTCCCACATATTTCGAGATATGAATGCGACTCATTTAGTGCTACTATAATTGTCGTTTCCATCATTGATTGCATGTCTTGAGGTGTTCTTGGACTTGGTCGATCGGTCACCATAGCTAAGACCACTCGCTCGGTATCAACCGGTACACTTCCGAAGACTTTTTGACAATAACTTTGAAAATTACGCTCTCTCTAGTTTGGCCTCCATGATGAAGCATTCTAGGTGTTCGATGAAATGCAGCACTAGGACCGCTAATCTTTTGAAGTGGAAATTGCGGAGTCCACATTCATTAGAAGGATGCATGACACCCCTTGATACCTTCAATCTTTGCCCATTTTTTAAAAGTTACACCCTCAATTTATTTCTTAAAAATTAATTAACATAAATTTTAAGATCTTCCTTAGATTACTAAACCGTTGTCGTTTTACTATTGCAAAAATAAAGATTAAAAGGTTATTGATATTTTTCTTAAATTTAAACATTGAAAATAAAATGAAACATAGGATGGAGTAATTTAAGGGAAACAAAAAGAAAGTACAGTAATAATTGTATGCATTCACATAATAAATAGTTTTTACAGTATTATTATATTACATCACAAAACATTGGTGTACTTTTATAATAAGTATTTTAAAAATTCTTTCAACTAGTGTTCCTATTGTTTCACCACTATATTTTACACTAATAAATTCATGGAAATTGAACTTAAAAAATATTTCTTCAAATAAAGGAACTTTAGATTCCACTAAATTTTGACCTTCCTCAATTGCTTCTTGCATCACCTTAATGTCACCTGGTGGGTTACAAGACATATTTACTTAGTTCAACAAATAGTTATGTTTATCATTGCTTTATATACACTTAATAGTTCAATTATTTGTAACATGTGGGCCTAATTTTCAAAGTCATGTGTGTTTTTTTGACTACAGGGATTATTTAAATTTCACATTGTAAGCGACTTCGAATGCATTATATTCTTCTTCTTCCATACTTAAATTGAAATACGGATACGTTTTTTTATAATTAATAATTTTAAAATACATATATTTTCTTTATGCTTGCGGACCTACACACAATTTTTTATACTGGACGAATCAATAAAATAAATTCATACTCCTTCTGCAGGGCGGACTTATGCTGGACAGGTCAGTCTATATTTTCACCTTTAATCAATCCCACTCTAAGTAGAAATAAAATATTATAATATTTTAAATTTATCGTGAGTTTCATCGACGCTAAAAGAAGAAAAAAAAAATTGATAGCATCCTAGAAAACAATATTATTTAAAAAAAAATTGTGTATTTGGCCGACAAAAATGTAAAATAAAAGTATTTTAAATTAAGTTTAGATCACACATAAGCAATGCTATATAAAGTTATAGAAAAAAAAATTGTAATTTGGAGCAAATGAGTGGACACGTGATCATATAATAACATTCAAACCATCAAAATTTAAATTTCAACCCATCAATTTTCAATTTCAAACCTCCGGTTTTTTTTCAAACCATTTAACAATGAATTTAATCCTCCATCTAAATTTAATTCAATTTAAAATAATGAAACTTACGTTTTGGATTAACTTAAAAACAAAAGATTAATCCTGAGTTTCAAAATATGATAAAATAAGTTATTTATAAATAAAAAAAATTATGGTTGAAGCAACATTTAATAGAGGACAACTAAGTAGGGCAGTATTTTCACAAACACTAATTAAGGCTCCACCTAGTACTAGGTCCAATATTGCTTCTTACATCATCTTAATATCTCCACTTGGGTTACAACCTAAAGTTACCAAGCTCGACAATTACGGTTGTTTATCATTGTTTATCAAAATCCGTAGTAGGTATCAAAATCCGTAGTAGGTAACGAAAACAGCATTACCCACCAACTGCAGTCCGTAGGTAATGTTAATATACTTTATTTTTAAAATTTTAATTATTATTTGAATCTTTTTTTTATTTTCAATTATTATTTACAAATATTATTTTTTGCCAATTATAATTAATGTTAGAATTAAACATTTGCAGCAGGTGGGACTCGAAGCCAAGTCCCTTGATATATGTCCATAGAAGTTTTAACCACTACACCAGTCAAGTTTTGCTGTCATGTTGTGATTATTATTATATTTATAAGTATGATTATCAATATTAATATAATTAATAAAATAAAAATTAATAAAATTCTTCATATATTAAATATCATCATTATTATTAATATTATTAATATTGTTTTTAAATATTATTAATATTATTAATATTATTAAATATTACTAATATTATTAATATTATTAATATTATTAAATATTACTAATATTATTAATATTATTAATATTTAATATTAATAATATTAATAATATTAATAATATTATTAAATATTACTAATATTATTAAATATTATTAATATTATTAATATTATTAAATATTACTAATATTATTAATTATTATTAAATATTATTAATTATTATTAATATTATTAAATATTATTAAATATTATTAATTATTATTAATATTATTAATAATTATTAATATTATTAAATATTATTAATATTATTAATGATTATTAATATTATTAAATATTATTAATAATTATTAATATTATTAAATATTATTAATATTATTAAATATTATTAATATTATTAAATATTATTAATATTATTAATATTATTAAATATTATTAATATTATTAATATTATTAAATATTATTAATATTATTAAATATTATTAATATTATTAAATATTATTAATATTATTAAATATTATAAAATATTATTAATATTAATATTATTTATATTATTAATATAATACTATTTATATTATTTAAATTATTATATTAATATTAATAATAGGTATAAATTAGCTATGGTTATTATTATTTATGAATATGAATTATGTTTTTATAATTTTTCATATTATATTAATGTTTTTAATATTATGTATATAATTATTATGATAATAGTTGGTAGGTAATAGAGATCAGTGGGTGATAGTTCGTAGGTAATAGAGATTTGTGAGTAATAGTTGGTAGGTAATAGAGATCCGTAGGTAAAAGTTGGTAGGTAATAAGATCCGTAGGTAATAGTTGGTAGGTAATGTTGAATTTACCTACGGATTCAAAATTCGTGGGTAATAGTTCGTAGGTAATGCTGAATTTACCTACGGATTCAGAATCTGTAGGTAATGTCCGTAGGTAATGTTGTTCGTAGGTAATATCCGTAGGTAATGCTGAATTTACCTACGGACTCAGATCCGTGGGTAAAAATCCGTAGATAATACTGATTTTTTTTGTAGTGAAAAGTCATGTGTGTGTTCCTTGCTATTAGTATTGTTTGCATGGATTTTTTCCTGTTACTTAATTCTCACCAAGGAGCATGTATCTTCCATAGAAAGAAATGTGGAAAGTTATTGCCTTACCTGATTTAAGAACATAATTTTTGTTGCGAAAATGAACTTCACCTCTTCAGACTTTTACACTTAATTCATTATTGCATGTAATTTAAAATAAAATATTTAATTTAAAATATTGAAAAATTAAGTGTTTTAAGACAAATTTTGATGCAATCCAAGAAGATGGATTGGAGAATTCATGGAGTCGCAACAGAATGATTGAAGGTTTTGCACCAAGTTTGAGAGTGAATTGGTGGGGTTTGATAGTGATTTAGGTGCTATAAGGTAGAAAGAGGTGAGACCAACTTTCTAAGGTTTTCATTAGTCTTAGAAGTAGCAAAGAGAGATTGGGTAGAGAATCAAGCTCAATTATAAATACTTCATTCATTTAATGCAAACTTGAATACATGGTCTTCATTTGAGATGAAGGTAGCTTGCCTTGGATGGTCCCCCATTAGGCTCACTCCCTTCAAAAGGATATCCCTCAGATCCGCCTAAATTGATACCTTATTTTTAAACATTGGGTTCAATATCCACCCGATTTGTGGATCCACCTTAAAAAGATAGCAAACATAAGGAGAATGCAAAAGAATAAAAGTGTTTGGGTATGTAAACAAAATGCAAAATTAGTTTGTGTACCTTTATCGTGGTTCTTATTTCCTAAGGCATGTAAATGAGATACCGCAGGGAATAAAATAAACAATGTAGAAGAAAAAAATACATTTCTTACAATAAGATTGTAACATGAAAAGAGGTTAGGTTGAGAATGATACAAGAAAAGTGAGAAAAAGAAAAATACAGGCAAGATATACCCAAGAAATACTCTCTTGTTTTTCAATCTTATGAAGTTGCTTAATATTTTGATTTAATTGTTTTATGTCAAACAATCTTTCCCGAGGTTTTTTAGAAGAATTTATGTTCTTGTCTGATTCAGTCCTACACAAAGATTTGTAAAAAATTAAATATGTTTGTAGTTGGTTTTCCACTACTTGTGAAGGTATTACAAAACTAGCCACAAGTTTCTATAGGCACAATGTGAGTTAAAACATTTTTAGCATAGTGTCCTGAAGAAGGTTGGACTTTCCCTTGTTGACTCAACTAAATTCCTATCATTTGGAAGCCAAAAAAGGTTTATAAGATTGAAAATGGGCATGTATGTTGTATTTCAACATTTGAATAAACAAAGGAATAAATTGATAACTAGCCATAAGAGAAAACCTTTTAAAAATTTAACAAGTATTTTGAAAATCATTTTTCTCCAATGGAGAATATAAGTTGATTAACATTCTTAAACAAAATATTTGTATCTAGGAAAAAGTCATTGGGAATAATATAAACAATACTAGTACTAGACACTTGTCAGTGTGTCTAAAATGTGAGGTACCTCTTGTTGAGTTTCTAGGGATGGAGGTTCTTGTTTCTTTTGAAGATATTCTAATTTTTCTCTAAATTCTTTTTCTCTTTACAGGTATTATCTTTTTGTCCATTTATAAATTTTTGACCTATTGTAATAAATTTCTTTAGATCTTGAAGACTAGGTTTAGAAACAATAGGTTTAGCAAAAGATATGTTGTGATAAGGCTTCTTCCTAGAATGTGGTTTGGATGAGTAACCCTCCCTCTTGAAGTCCTTTCTAGGGTAGGATGAGCTAGGATTTTGATCCATAAAATGGGCGTTTGGGAATACCTCTTCTCTTGGAGTATAAGGTTTCTTATACAGTTCGTTGTTTGGATAATACGATTCCCCCTATCTGCTCCTAGGTCTATGTAAGGTTTCTTCATGTTTAATTTTAGACCTATGTGTTTTACTTTCCTGAGATTAAGCATATTTTATAAGCATTTATTTTATCTCAGGGAGGCTTCTATCGCTTTTGTCCAAAGACGAAAGTATCTTATGATCACCTATAGTTAAATTTGGAAATTGGAAAATTTTCTCAAAAAGATTTAAAATTTGAACTAGGGCGAATAAAATTGTTTTAACGCGTTTAGATAATTTTTGGTGAAGTTAATCAAGGAATCTAAAGTGTGAAGTCTTCAAGTACACTCCAGGAAAGCGAGGTAAGTCACACTTGACTACTTAAATAGCAAGGCTTTCCTAGTCAGATATTTCCTTAAATATGTCTAACAAAAGTCTCCTTAAGAAACTTCAAAACAATTTGAAAGCAGTAAAGTGTGTGTGGATGCGCAGATGAACTTAAGACCAAAGAAAGGTCAATTAATCGTAATAAAAGAAAAAAAAATATCATAGAGACGTAAAAAAGAAATAAAAAAAGAAGAAGGGAGTAATACAGAAAAAATTAATTACGATGAGAGTTAAGAGTAGGGCTGAGCAAAAAATCCTCTTTTGTCAAATTGCTCTATTTCTGCACTGCTCTAAAAAATTAAAAATCCATTTATTTAAATCTAGATTTTAGTTTGATCCAAATTTTATTATATTTTCATAGCAGATCTCCATTTTGTTTATAAGGATCTTAAAACTTAAAAAATCCAGATTTCCAATGCAAATTTTTGAAATTAATCTCTTTCTATTACATCTACCCAAACCATCTTTCTATATTTTCTCTCATTTGTGATTCAAATGTTTGAAGGTGGTGTTTCAATTTTAAACCTGGAGATTCAGTTTGGTAGTACTATACTTCTAATATTCAGTTTCCCATAGTAAACCATAAATGAACATCACTTTGAAATTACCATAAATGAACATCAACGCAATATTTTTTATAGATCCCTTTACCATAAAATCTTCAGATCTCTTTATGCATGGTTTGAAGGTGGTGTTTAGAGAAGTGTAAAAAGGTGACGGTTGAGGCAATATTATTGAGGAGAAGAAGTTAGTGCAACATTTCCTCTACGTTGTGGAGTGTGCGATTTTCGTAGGTGCACACTTCTTATGTCTATTATATCAAAGAGAAACTGTGTCAAAAATATAATATTATTTGAGTTTTTGATTATCAAACGAATTCAAGATAGACAGTTTTCTCCGTTCTCTCTCTTCTTTTTTCTCTTCGTCTTCCTCGCATTCTTTCTGCACAATCTTCAGATGGCTAAAGACTTTCATCATAGAGCACGACAACCGCAACAAGAATCCCGCAATCACACAACGTTCTTCTTCTCTAATTTCCCGAATGGTTGGGGAGAATACGAAATGTTAAAAACTTTTCAGAGATGGGCTAAAGTTAAAGAAGTATTTATATCCCGCAGATTAAATAGATGGGGAAGAAGGTTTGGATTTGTGAGATTTTTTGAGGTTACAGATGTTTTCCGCCTTGAGAAAGAACTGGATCAGATTTATATAGGGCATATGAAATTACATGTCAATCTACCAAGGTACAGGAAGGATGAATATGATTCACATAAGGAGGCACCAAAACACAGAATCTATGATACAAAAGGAATGAGTTATAAGCAGGGGAGGAAGGATAAGGAGGAAGTAAAATATAAGGAAGTATGGAAGGAAAAGAAAGGGAAGAAACTATATGTAGAGGCTGTTAGAGGTTCATCTTCGCAGGAGATATGGAAGGGGCCTATCATCGAAACTCAAAAGCAAATTCTGCCATGGATGGGAAACAGTGTGGTTGGGCATATGATAGCAGATTTAGACTTCTCTCAACTGTGTGAGGAACTTGTGAAGGGTGGGATAAGTAAGATTAAAACAAGGTATATGGGGGATAATATGGTGATGCTAACGCCTGTGGATGGTGAATGCATGGAGAATTTGATAAAGGAAAACAGAGACTGGATGGAGAGTTTTTTTGAAGTCATTAATCCTTGGTCTGATGAATATCTATCTGGACACAAAATAGTATGGGTAAGATGCACTGGTCTCCCTTTATCTCTATGGAATAGAGATTGCTTTGCAAAAGTGGTAGGAGAGGTGGCCTCTTTGATGTCCATTGATGAAGACACTATGAATTGGGAAAATCTGGAGTACGCCAGACTGCAAGTTAGACTTCTTAGGAGCTGTAATGTAAGATTGAGTAAAGCCTTCAAGATCAATGGGCAGATCTATAACATTAATATTGAAGAAGAGGTGCCATACGGTAGGGAAGGGAAATGTGATTGTAGGTACAACCAATGTTACTCATCTGATAGTATTACTTCGTCGGAATCATTTGTGGAGGAAACCATATTTTCTGAAAACAATTTCAATGAAGAATTTCATGGTATAATTGCGGAGGAGGAGATGACCGGAGGACAAGAACGGAACGAGCAAGAACACCCTGGATCACCGTCTGGGGGGTCTGACACAGAAGGTGGGAAGATGCAGGTTACCGTTGAAAATACAATCATGGGAAAGGCATCGTGTGGGCAGGGGGAAAGTGAGATAGCACCAGACCTAATGTCTAGCCCTATACAATCTAAGCCTAAATCAGTCCAAGATGTAATAAACAATCTTTTGGTAGCTGTAGAGGCTGTAAAAAGTATTCAACCCATGTTGGGCTCGGCCCACTCAGTTATCAACACAACCCAATCTCACTCCATCAAGGGAAATAACTTTGTTAGGATAAGCGGAAAAACTGGATTGGGGGAGTGCGAATCGGGAAATGAAGAAACACCCAAGAAGCAGGTCTCGAAGGATGTAGGCGAGGAAGATACTTCTCCGGTAAAAAATCGGGGATCGGTATCATCAACGTCTAGCAATAAAGTGTGTGGTGCGGTAAATCAGAATGCAGTTGAAGCAATTGAAGGACCGCAGACAAGTGTCATTAACCATGGTGAAGTTGGAATGGAAGGTGGGAAAGGAGCTCCGAAAACGATACT
This sequence comes from Phaseolus vulgaris, assembly GCF_000499845.2. NCBI lineage: Eukaryota > Viridiplantae > Streptophyta > Magnoliopsida > Fabales > Fabaceae > Phaseolus > Phaseolus vulgaris. Next base: position 48,297,433 of record NC_023749.2, read on the forward strand.
GCTGGCTAGATTCTCGGGAGAGGATGAATTGGAATGTGGAGGTAATTACTTAACCCCGCCATATGGATGGAGGCAACGAGGACTATGCGAGATTGGGGAAACAAGCAGAAAACCCCGATGGAAGTATCTTACAAAAAAAGGGGATATACAGAACGAAACCATCTGTGAATCTAGGTTAGTGCTTAACTCTATTAGCAACTCTTTCTCTGAGGATGGTATTAATAATTGTAATAAAAGGTTTTGGAACTCTATTGATATTGATAGACCAGTTAAATTATGGGAGTTAGGCAAACAAATAGGTATATCCTGTGAAGCAAATGAGGTAGAAGCAATTAATGAGATGGTTCTTATGGAGAAGAAGGACCTTAAGGGTAAGAAAAAGGGTGGGAAGGGACGTAAATATATTTGATTATGATTATTATAAGCTTAAATATTAGAGGATTAGGAGGGGGCACGAAGCTTAGATACATGAGAAAATTAATTGCTAATGAAGGTGCAGTATTAGTATGTATGCAAGAAATAAAATCTACATCCTTAACAGAAGCGAAATGTTTTGATTTGTGGGGAGATAATAATATTGGCTGGATTTTTAACGAAGGGGATGATGGTGCTGGGAGTATGTTAACTATGTGGCATAAGGAAGCTTTTACTTATATAAATCATCAAATAGGTAAAGGGTATATAGCCTTTTTTGGTCATCATTTGAAGTCTAAAAAGAATGTCTCGGTGATCAATGTATACTCTCCCTGCATTTTGAATGAAAAGAAGTCTCTCTGGGAGGAAATAAGTAACATTAAGATTTCAAAACAGAACTCTGCTTAGTGTATTCTGGGAGATTTCAATGCGGTCAGGAATGTGAATGAAAGGAAAGGGATTAATATTAGGAACTCCCAAGAGAATGAAATTAAAAACTTCAATCTTTTCATTGAAAATAATCTCTTGTTGGAATTACCATCAGTTGGAAGGAAGTACACATGGTATAGAGCGAATGGTTCAGCTAAGAGCAGATTAAACAGGGTTCTTGTATCTGAAGAGTGGCTCCAAGAATGGCCATTGAGTAAACAGTACACCCAACCAAGGGAAATATCATATCACTGTGCTATTGTGGTGAAATTTGTGGTCAAGGATTGGGGTCCTAAACCATTTCGGTCTATTGATGCGTGGCTACTGGATGGTGATTTTAAGAATCTGGTGAAAGAAAAATGGAACTCCTATAATGTGCAAAGTGATGATATAAGAAAATTTAAAGAGAAGCTGAAACTCCTAAAGGCTGATCTTAAAATCTGGAATAAGGAAGTATTTGGGCATCTGGAAACATCAAAGAATAAAATTTTGCAGGACATAGAGGATCTTGATAATAAAGATGATGACAATATGCTGGAAGATATGACTAGATTAGAAAGATTGAATCTTATTAGACAATTGAGGGTGATTGACAATAAGTTAGAATCTCTGTATCGCCAAAAGGCTAGAGTAAATTGGATGAAGAATAGCGATTCTAACTCAAAGTATTACCATTCGATTATTAGATGGAGGAGACTTAGAAATGGAATTAAAGGTGTAGAAGTGGGGGGTATATGGACGGAGGAGCCGAAAGTGGTACAAATGGAAGCAAAAAAATTATTCGAGGATAGGTTATCGGCTACAAAGGATTTTGGGGTCAAACTGGGGGGAGTGGAATTTCGCTCAATTTCCCCACAGGACAAAGTAAACTTAATCTCGGATTTTACAAAAGAGGAAGTAAAAGAAGCAGTGTGGCAATGTGATGGCTCAAAAAGCCCGGGACCAAATGGATTCAATTTTAAATTTATACAACATAATTGGGAAGTGATGGAAGATGATATCTTTAAGGCTGTTAGACTATTCCAAGTTTCTGGGAGGATACCTAAAGGTTGTAATGCATCTTTCATTACTCTTGTACCTAAAGTTAAGGATCCACTAAAGATTGAACAGTATAGACCTATAGCCTTAGTTGGGGTATTATACAAGATTATTGCGAAGCTGCTAGCGTGTAGAATAAAGAAGGTTCTTCCATCGGTGATTGATGAAAGTCAGTCTGCTTTCTTGAAGGATAGAGGAATGTTAGATAGTGTACTTTTAGCAAATGAAGTACTAGAAGACCTTAAGAGAAGGGGAAAGAGAGGTGTATGCTTGAAAGTGGATTATGAAAAGGCTTATGACTCAGTCAGGTGGGACTTCCTATATGATATGCTAAGAGCACTAGGTTTTCATGACAAATGGGTGAACTGGATAAGAGGGTGCTTAGAATCTGCTTCGGTGTCAGTGTTGGTAAATGGGAGTCCCACAACGGAATTTAAACCGACTAGAGGACTGAGACAAGGTGACCCACTTGCACCGTTCCTGTTTATTATTGTAGCTGAGGGCCTCACAGGACTTGTGAAGCAAGCTATGAAGAGGAATATGCTTAAAGGTGTAAAAGTCGGTAGACTTGAGGTTGAGCTGGGTATTCTGCAGTTTGCAGATGACACTCTTCTTATGTGTGAAGATAATGTTCAAAACGTGCTTACAATCAAAGCTATTCTTAGATGTTATGAACTTGCATCTGGATTAAAAATCAATTTTCACAAATCTAATCTAGCAGTTATAAACATTGAAAAAACATCTTTTGATTGTTATGCAAGGATTTTGAACTGCTCTCAAATGTCTTTACCTTTTAAATACTTGGGTATGGTTATTGGTGGTAACCCAAGGAAAGGCCAGTTCTGGGAACATGTAGTGAACAAGATAAGGATCAAATTAAGTTCCTGGAAAGGGAAACTGTTATCTTTGGCAGGAAGAGTATGTCTTATAAAGTCGGTTTTATCCGCTATCCCTTTGTTTTATTTCTCTGTATTCAAAGCCCCTGAATCGGTATATAAAAAATTGATTAGTATTCAAAGAAGATTCCTCTGGGGATGGGGAAGGGACAAGCGAACAATTCCATGGATTAGCTGGGAAAATATCTGCAAAACAAGAGAAGAAGGTGGGCTTGGTATTAAAGATATTCGTTGTTTTAACTATGCGTTGTTGGCCAAGTGGAAATGGAGAATTCAAGGAGAAGAAAGAGGGAAATGGAAGGAGATAATTGAGTCGAAGTATGGAAGTGGAGTAGATCAGTCACCTATCCCTATTAAATACCAATCGTGGTGGTGGAGAGACCTCATTAAGGTGTGTGGAGAGGAGAATTCGATGGGGTGGTTCCATAAAGAAATCAAGTGGAAGATTGGTGTTGGGGATAAAATAAGATTTTGGGAGGACTCTTGGGTCAATAACAATAGTTTAAAGTCAATTTATCCTAGACTATATACTTTATCAGCTGATCAGGGGTTAAAAGTAAAAGAAGTTGGTAGTTGGGTGGAATCGGTATGGATCTGGAATCTAAGATGGAGACGTCCTGGATTTGAATGGGAAGTTGAATTACAGGAAGAATTATCAAGAACTTTGGCTGGACTTAAACTAGATAGAGGGATGAAGGATTGTATGACATGGAAAGGCGAAGACTTCTCTGTTAAATCTGCATATGAATGTGTTACAAAAAGTGGTTCATGTAATAAGAGTATAATTTTCGAACATCTCTGGATGTCCAGAGCATTTCCAAATGTTCAAATTACAGCATGGAGGGTCTTATTGGATAGGTTACCAATAAGGATAAACCTTTCCAGGAGAGGTGTAGGGGTAAATACATCTTGTGCTCTGTGTCAGAAGTGGCCTGAATCGGCTCAACACCTGTTCCTAGAGTGTGAATTTGCAATACAGGTATGGAACTGGTGTTTTAGATGGATTGGAATTATATATGTACAACAAAAAATCCTCAAAGACCACTTTGAGAGCTTCTATTTGATGCAGATGAATTATAAACAAAATCTTGTGTGGAAAGGAGTATGGACAGCTATAGTATGGAGCATTTGGGATCAAAGGAACAGAACTATCTTCAAACAAGATTGTGTTGATACGGAGGAAATATTCCATATGGCTCAACTTAAGACTTGGTTATGGTTGAGGTATAGAATGAAGTCCTTTAATTATTCTTTCTCTGATTGGCTTTTAAACCCTATATTGTGCATTAAAAGTTGCTAGTAGATGGAAGGAGTATAGGGAAGGAGTCGCTACTTGCATAGAGATGAAAGGAAGATAGGTTAATGGTGGAAGGGAATGAGGGGTTATGTAGGAGGGATGGGTGAAGGGTAATATAGAATTCATTCTAAGATTGTTATAACTGTTCTGTATCAATTTGTATCACTTATATCCTAGCTGAAAGCTAGGAAAGGTTTTCTGGTTTTTGATTGGAACAGGATACCATGGTTTGCGTGGACAGAATGGTACAAGATGGGGAAACTATGGTTAATTGTTATGCTGGAAGGTGTGTACTAATACAAGGAACAGCTTGTGGAGATCATGCACAAAGGACTAACGCATTGCTGCTGCCTTTATTCTTGGTGTGGCTGGTATGGGGGAATGGTGCTGTCAAAGGTTATTCTGCTGCACGAAATTCTAAGTAGCCAAATACAATTTGTGTTTTTAGTGCAGACCTTGAGCTACTATTATTTTGGTTTATTGCGGATGTTGATAATAGTATTAGGAAAAACTGGTACAGAATTTACCTGTGTACACCAGTTTGGAATCATTAGTTGTAGGTTTTTGACATCTAAAGTTTCAGAACCTTTGGGTAATTGATTTTGCTCAATACCACAAGGAATGGAACTTTGTGATTGTGTATACGGGTTGGGTTACCCCTGAAGTAACCCTCTAATTTAATTTATTCATTGCTGATCAAAAAAAAAATATCAAAGAGAAGAAACATTAAATAAGGCTCCATCTTTTTCTTCCTTCAGCATTGCTTCTTCCTTCACCTTATAGCCTCCATTCGGATCACAAGCTATCGTTACCTAACTCGACAATAATTAGTGTTTATCATTGCTTTATATACACTAAATAATTACATTATCTGTAAGGTGGCTAATCTTCAAAGCTAGCGAGCCATGTGTGTTCTTGGGGTTGTTTGCATGGCTTTTGTCATATGCTGTCATTCTCACCAACCTACCAAAGGAATGAGATACTGCATCATCACCTCAAACCTGTCACCGGGATCAAAGCTGTGACAGGGATATAATTAAGAAGCATGGATCTTCCATAGAGACAAAGCATACAAAGTTTAATGTATTCCAGAAATCTGGAAAGTTATTAAGAGGAGAAGAAGATAATTTTAGTTGAGAAGTTAACTTAAGACTTCCGCAGTGAATTTAAAAAAAGTTAATTCGATTTAAGAATATGTTATTTAATATTCTTATTTTTATTTCCTTCGCTATTTTTAAATATTTCTAAAAGAATATATGAAAAATAAATTGTTTTCCCACAAAGTGAAAACTGGGAACAATTCAACGAAATTAATTGTTTACACACAATCATTATAATGTTATGATGTAATATAATTAGTTTTTTAATCCGCTTGTACTATAATACATGCTCTCTGTTATTAGATCAATTAACCATTTATAAGATTGGACAATGATTACCATATTTATGTAAAATATGGTTGAAGCAATATTCTTAATGAGAACATTGACTAATAAAATATTATAAAATGCAACTGTAATATAATATCCAGTGCAATAGTTTTAGATATTTATCCTAGTAAAAATTTAAAAAAAAATTGTTGATAAAAAAAATAGTTGAAGCAATATTAGTAATGAGGATAAGCAGGAAGTGCACCTTCCTCAAGACAAGACTTACAATATTAATTCAATATTGCTTTATTTATCATTAATTTATATATACTTTTTTTTATCAGCAATGAATAAATAAAATTAAAGGGGATACTTCAGGTGTATCCCAACCCATATACAGTAACCAGAAGTGGACTTCCTATACCATCCACAAGCGAAACAATCCTTTATGGTTGGAGCAGAACAACCTTAAAGTGAGAAAACCCTACCAAAAAAAAAAAAAAAAAAAAATAACCAACATCGGCGACCACCGATTACACATATGGTGAACGCCGCTTCATCGATCGGTGATCCTGTTGACATGGAGAACGCCGCTTCATCAACCGGCGATCATGTTGATCTTTGCATACCTACGGCAACCACCGACTACTCACATAAGGGGAACGCCGCTTCAAGTAGCTACGGCGACTACCGACTACTCACATAAGGGAAACGCCGCTTCCTCGATCGGTGATCATATTGACCATCGCCGTTTTATATAACCGGCGATCATGTTGAGCGTTGCCATCTACGATCACTGTCTGCAAGAAATGGAGAGCGTCGCTTCATCAACCGGCGATCATGTTGAGCTTTGCACAATTGGCGATCACCGACTACATACAAATGGGTCATGCCGCTTCACCGATCGGCAACCAAGTTAACCTATGTAAAGCACCACTTCACCGACCGGCAATCATGTTGACTTGCATACCTTCGACGATCACCGACTGTGGTATCATCCTCTCCAGATTTGCTACTTCAGAGACCTACTGTACCCATTTCACTTCCTTTCTCTGACCATAATGGCTATTACCCAGTCCTTACCCTCCTTCTTTCCAGCAGCACCACCATTATCCCGTCTAGCCTGCTATATGCCTCCCCTTGTTATTTGATACTGCAAATGCATGTCAGCGGGTTCATAACCCATTCTGCATAGGAGTAACAAAAATTATTTTCCTTGTGTTTCAACCATAACCACGATTTAAGTTGGGCATTGTGGAAAACTTCTTCTACATCTACAGCTCTTTGATTGAAGACAATGGAGTTTCTATGTTCCCATAGACATCGGACTACGGTTGCCCACACACCTTTCCATACCAGGTTTTGTTTATAGGAGTGTTGGGGGAGGGAAAAACCTTCAAAATTGGTCCTAAGATTGTTGTGTTGGGCAGACCATATACCGACCCATCTAAAGCATAAGTCCCACACCCGTACTGCATACTTGCATTCTATAAAGAGGTGCTGGCACGTTTCCTCCTTGGTCTGGCAAAGGGCACATTCTGTGGTGTTCACCGTCACCCCTCTCTTGCTCAAACACTCCCTTGTTGGTAGTCTACCCAAGAGCACTCTCCACGCAGTGATCAGCACATTAGGAAACGCCTTTGTCTTCCATAGATAGCCAAACGGCGATATTTGTGTTCCTCCGTCGGGCTCTTCAAGGCATTTATACGCAGACTTCACTGTAAAGTTCCCTGATTCGTCCCTCCTCCATACTTGCTTATCCTGTTCATCCTTTTTCATAGTGACCCTAGAAATGAGCATACCAAGCTCGGTTTCGAGGGGGATCTCCCACTCAAATCTGTTGCGTCTCCACCTTAAATTCCACTGCCACTCTGACTCCTCCCACATTCCAACCTCTCCCACCGTTTGGCCCTGATGTAATGACAGGGAGAATAGTCTAGGAAACAGGGCCTTAAAGCTAGTATTCCCAGTCCATATATCCTCCCAGAATCTTGTTTGATCTCCTTTCCCTACTTTCCAGCTAACCTCTTTTTTAAACCAACCCTCTCCCCCTCCCTGCCGGCATACCTTTACTACATCTCTCCACCACCAAGATTGATGTTTCAGTGGGGTATGGTTTCCATCTTGTTCCGTACCATACTTCGACTCCAAGCACTCTTTCCATTTCCCTTTCTCGTTCGATATACATCTCCACTTCCACTTAGCTAAAAGTGCTATATTAAACTTCCGGATATCACGAATACCTAACCCTCCTTACTCCCGCGGTTTACAAATTTTTTTCCAACTTATGCAAGATATCGGTTTACTATCCTTCCCCCAGCCCCACAGGAACCTCCTTTGAGTGTTGATGATGCTTTTGTATACCGACTCCGGAGCTTTAAACAGAGAGAGGTAATAGAGTGGTACCGCAGAAATGACAGATTTCAGCAAACATACTCTGCCTGCCATAGATAGGAATCTCCCTTTCCATACGCTCAGTCTAGACTTCAACTTATTCATGACAGGCTCCCAGAACGTTTTCTTCCTTGGATTACCCCCATTAATTTATATATACTTAATAATTGAATTATTAAATGTATTGTTGAAATATTTATTATTTAAGGTTATTTTGCTAAGTTTTAAAATAAATTTTTTAAATTTTAGAAAACTTATTTGTAATGTAAAAGTTACACTTTCAAAATTTAATGTTGTATAATAAATTTTTGGAATTTAATGAAGGTTAAAATAACCTCCATTATTTTGTTGAGATTTTAGAATAAACCTTTCAAATTTAACAAAGGTTAAAAAGACTTTCATTAATTTTTTGAGGTTGTAGAATAAACTTTTGGAACTTACTGAAAGTTAAAAAAAAAAAAAAATCTCTGTTATTTTTATAAGGTTTTAGAATAAAATAATAATACTAATAATATTTTATTAAACTTTATGTAAATTCAAAAAATCATTGATAAAAAGATGATGCTTGAAGCAATATTATTAAAAAGGATAAGCAACGGGGGTAAACCTTCCTTGTCGAAGGAGTAACAATAGACACCACCATAATCTTAATCCAAGATTGCTTCTTGCATCACCTTAATGCCCCCTGGTGGGTTACAAGCCATATTTACTTAGCTCAACAAATAGTTATGTTTATCATTGCTTTATATACACTTAATAGTTCAATTATCTGTCAGATGTGAGACTAATGTTGAAAGGCATGTGTGTTCTTTGGCTGCGGGGGTTGTTAGCATGCCGTTTTTCCATGTGCTATAATTCTCACCAAGTAATATAACAATATAATTACTTCCTTAAAAATATTTATTGAAACATGATTTATAATAACTTTTTAGTATTTTGCAGCATTTTATATTTCTCGTCGCATTTTATAAATTACCTAAGTAAATCATTAAATATTTCTCTAGTATTAATATACTCCACTGTATGTTTTTTTTCTTTTCCATTTAATGTTAGCTACTTTTCTTATGTACTTGTCATTTTTTCTTTGTAATATTGTTTAAAAAAACGCTAATACTTACAATAAAAAAAAAAAGCTTTTTCCCTAACTTTTCCAAATATACTCTTCAGGTTAGTGTAATGTTTTATAAAATTGTTAACGGTTAATAATAATAATAATAATAATAATAATAATATTTTATTAAACTTTATGTAAATTCAAAATATCGTTGATAAAAAGATGATGGTTGAAGCAATATTATTAATAAGGATAAGCAACGAGTGCAGACTTTCCTCAAGGAATACACTTAATAGTTCAATTATCTGTCAGATGTGGGACTAATGTTGAAAGTCATGTGTGTTCATTGGCTACGGGGTTGTTAGCATGCCGTTTTTTCAGAGATTGTCTAAAAGAGATAATCCACCGTCATGTGCTTCTCTAACAAGAGATTGTCTAATAGAGCTTTGGGGCACACAAAGTCTTTTACCTTTAAAAAGAAACCCATCTTGTATAAAAAAATCTTTGTGTCCTCCCTTAGCACACTCTTGATAGATAAGAGAAAAATCAAAGTTATCATGATAAAGTTCCTTGATGTGATCAAACCCAAGATATTGGGTACCTAAAAGATTGAGCAAGGTATAGCGTCTAGAAAGTGCACCGGCCACAATATTAATTTTTTCTTGCTTGTGTTTGATCACATAAGGAAATTGCTCAAAGAATTCCACCCACTTAGCATGCCTCTTATTGAGCTTGTTTTGGCTTTTCAAATACTTAAGAGATTCATGATCACTATGAATCACAAATTCTTTAGGAAAAAGATAATGTTGCCAAGTATACAAAGCTCTAACAAGTGCATATAATTCTTTATCATAAGTGGAATAATTGAGATGACTACCTTTCAATTTCTCACTAAAATAAGCTATGGGGTGACCCTCTTGAAGGAGAACAACCCCAATGCCTATATTTGAAGCATCACATTCTATCTCAAATGTTTTAGTAAAATTAGGAAGGGCTAAGATGGGAGCATTAGTTAATCTTTCTTTCAAAATGTCAAAAGCCTTTTGTTGCTCTTCTCCCCACTTAAAAACCACATCCTTTTTTACTATGTCATTGAGAGGTGCGGCAATTGTACCAAAGTCTTTCACAAACCTTCTATAAAAAGAAGCAAGGCCATGAAAGCTTCGTACATCATTCACATTTGTGGGTGTTGGCCAATTTTGAATTGCTACAACCTTTGATTGATCTACATGCACCCCTTTAACACTTACAATAAACCCTAGGAATTGTATATGATCAAGTGCAAACATACATTTAGTAAGGTTAGCATACAAATGTTCTTTCCTAAGGGTTTCTAACACTTGTCTAACATGCATCTTGTGGTCACCCAAAGACAAGCTATAAATGAGGATATCATCAAAATAAACAACCACAAACTTGCCAATGAATGGTCTTAAAACATTATGCATGAGACGCATGAATGTACTTGGTGCATTAGTTAAACCAAAAGGCATAACTAACCACTCATACAAGCCAAAGTTGGTCTTAAAAGCGGTTTTCCATTCATTTCCCAGTTTAATACGAATTTGATTATACTCACTTTTAAGATCAATTTTGGTAAAAATTTGTGAACCATGAAATTCATCCAACAAATCATCTAGCCTAGGGATGAGATGCCTATATTTGATTGTAATGTTGTTTATGGCCCTACAATCGGAACACATCCTCCATGACCCATCCTTTTTAGGGACACGTATGATAGGCATGGCACAAGGGCTCATACTATCTTGAACCCACCCTTTGGCAATTAATTCTTCTACTTGTTGGCGAATTTCTCTAGTTTCACTTGGGTTGGTCCTATATGCGGGACGATTTGGTAAAGAAGATCCCAGAATTAAATCAATTTGGTGTTCAATCCCTCTTAAAGGTGGAAGTCTTTTAGGAGGATCTTGAAACACATCATGAAATTCCTCTACAAAATTATCCAAACAATGTGGACTATCCTCAAGTTTTTCGCACTCAAGAGGTCTAGGAATAGCTAAAAGGATAGGATTGTGAGAAACTATTACCTTGTTGACCGCATGGCTAGAGATAAGAAGAGCCTTCTTAGAACTTTTTGTATTTTCACTCTCCCTCTTTTTCTTCATAAGAATTTGGTCCTCATGGACTTCTCTTGGAGAGAGAGATTTTAATATGACCTTGTGTCCATGGAAGTCAAAAGAAAGTTTATTTGTAAAGCCATCATGAAAAACTTTTCTATCAAATTGCCATGGCCTACCCAAAAGAACATATGTAGCTTCCATTGGCACAACATCTCACAAGACCTCATCTTTGTATTTACCAATAGAGAAATTTATGAGGACTTGTTTGTTAAAAATGATCTCGCCCACCTCACTTAACCATTGTAATTTGTAGGCTTTGTATGAGAGATAGTATACAATCCAATCTTATCTACTACTCTTGTACTAGCCACATTGGCACAACTACCCCCATCCACTATCAAAGAACAAATGTTGTTTTGAATAAGACATCTTGTATGAAAAATATTTTCTCTTTGACTTTCATTAAAGGGTTGTAAAACTTGACCAAGAAGACGTCTCACAACCAACAAATCTCCTTCAAGTGGACTTTCGCTCTCATGCTCATTTGATGGCCTAGAAGGTGAAGAATGCCTAGATGAATCAAAATCATGCTCACTAACTACTATGCCATTATGCACATACATATTCCTTTTAGAAGGACAATTAGAAGCAATGTGACCATATCCCAAACATTTAAAGCATTTCTTACTAGACGATTTGATTGGTGATTTAGGAGTAGAAGTTGAAGGCTTAGACTCCATAGGTTTGAAAGAAGAATCCTTAGAAGGAAGTTTTGAAAAAGCTTTTTTATTTTTTCAAGAGTTGTTGTAGTAACCATCATTGAGAGAGTTTTTGAAAGCATTTTTCTTTGCAAGTTGGGATTCAACCTTCATTGCAAGGTGAACCAAAGATCCCAAAGATGAATACTCTTGAAGTTCAACAACATCTTGAATATCCCTTCTTAGACCACTCACAAACCTAGCTATCATAGCTTCCTCACTCTCATCCATGTTTACTTTAAGCAAAAGCGTTTCTAACTCCTTAAAATAAGTATCCACACTTAGCGTGCCTTGTTGAAACCATTGGAGCTTCAACAATAGGTCTTTCCTAAAGTGTGGTGGCACGAATCTAAGGCGCATACACTCTTTCAAATCGTTCCAAGAAACCACGGGAGGTCTCTTGTTATATCCAATGTCCATTACAATGCTATGCCACCATTTCATGGCATAATCTATGAATTCTAAAGAGGCTATTTTCACCTTTTGGTCATCATTGACCTCATAGGCCTTAAAAATTTGTTCACATTTAGCCTCCCAATCTAAATACACATTAGGATCACTATCACCACTAAAGCTAGGTACTTTGACAAAAGGAAGTTGAGGCTTTGCTTCTTGGTGATGTCTTTGGTCACGGTGATAGCTCTCTCCATGAGAATGATGGTGATGCCTCCTTCTCCTATGTTCTTCTCCATGGCCGTGAGCATTGGAAGAACTTTTGGAAGAATGTCTAGGAGAATGATGTCTTCCATGGATGGATGTGAGGATCTTTCGTGCTTCAATTCAAGTTTTGCTAATCTTTCTTCCAATTTTAGCATAACATCATCTTTGATTGCTAATCTATCTTCCAACTTTTGCATAGCTTCATCTTTAAGAGCAAGGGCTCGTTTTGCTTCTTTTAACTCATTAAGAACATAAGCTTTATGAGTAGAATGTGGTTTGGAAGATTCAGCACTTGAATATGTATCCATTGGACAAAGAAAACAACAAACACAATAGCAAACAATATTAAGAAAAACAAGGTTAGCAAAAGGAACAATTATAGGGATGTACTGAAAATTAAAAGTCACTCAAGTCACTCCAAGAAAGAATACTTCCCTCAACCAATCTGCTCTTGAGGTCTTGTAACTCTCAAATGAAATATGTCAAAGCAAAAACACTCTTTCTCAAAGCCAATACACCACAAAACTTAAAGAACAATAAAAGACAAGCAAGAAAAGGTGTAAATAAGAAAGGCTATATCAAAAGGAATACAAGATATATGACAAACTCAAAGAATAGAGAAGAAAAGACAAGCAAGAAAAATAAGGTACTCAATTAAAGGATGGCACACAAAAGAAACCTAAAGAAAAGCATTAGAATAGATGAAGAAAACAAAAACAGAACTACTGGAATTTTTTTTTTATAAACTGTGCGTGACTTTACAGATTTATCTGGAACTTTATAATGCAAACTGGATTATGAAATTTAACCCACAGAAAGTTCAAGATCTTATCTCAACAATGGCACTGGAATTACACAAAAACAGTAAGCCAATTAATTCTAATAAATTTTGCAAAATCACTGCCAGATTACTGTATTTTTGGTGCCAGAATTACACACTGGAAGTATTTCATTTATCATTTTTTCTGTACTTGGAATTTTGATGTACTTCTTTTTTCTACTTTTTTATAACACTTTCAAGAACTCAAATCCAGAATTTCAGAAATTTCCAGTAAGCAAAGAAATTGCAATAAATCGAAACAATCAGCACGTTTTCAAGAAAACAGAGGAAACCTAACTGGAATGAAAAACTGAATTAAGAACTTCAAAAGACATAATAGAAGTGATGTTTAAGAACTTGTATAGGTCCATTACACAAGTATGAACTCAAAACTAAAAAGAAAAGGCACCAAAGGATCAAGAAAGCAAACACATAAAACTGTACTCAACACAAAATCAAGAAACCAAAAGTATCAACAAAAGGACTACATAGAATTGATAACATTGTTTGGAGAAACATGACTTTGACAAAACTTATAAGGATTCAAAAATCAAAATGACAGAAACACAGTGTAATAAGAACAAGAAAACAGCAAGAAATACTAAAAAATAAACCTAAAACAGAAAGGTAACAACAAGAATGTAAAGTTCTTGAATTAAAAGTGCCAAAACAACTCAAACACACACAAGAACAAACCTAAGACTCATAATACCACATGATATGATTCTAATAACATGATATGGATATAATATGAACATGTTATGGATTCAACAAGAGTTGGAATATGATTAGGCACTTTTTAAGAATTGGATCAATGTTCTTAACATTCAAGAAGTCACCAAAACATAAGTAACCAAGCCAAACTCATATAGAAACCCATAATATGGCATATGAACCGATTAAAACAAGAAAGAACACAAATGAACCGATTAAAACACAAGGAAACACAACCAAAACCACAAGAACAACAAACTAGAAGAAACTAACGAACAAAAACACAAAACAAGCAAGTTCTACCGATTGAAATGACTAGAAACATCAGAGACATGTTTTAGAGTTTGTTTAGGAATGGAAATGGATGAAGAAGATGAAAAGAACTAGGAAAATTATGTGGTTGTAGCTCTTGGATATGTGCACGCCACTTGAAGGATGAAAGACTTCAAGATGAGTGTAGTTGTCGCCACTTGAGAGTCCAAGAATGCACTCAAGATAAGACTAGAAGAGAAGAAGACACAAGTCTCTCTCAATTCACTCACCAATTTGGGAGAGGTTCTTTACTCACAAAATCAATTCTATTATTTCAATGACCCAAGCCCTTCTTTTATAGGGAGAAGGACCGGTCATCTATTACAAATAAGCTTACAAGAGAAGCTTTACAAGGTAGCCTATAACTCTTCCACTTCTAGCGCCTAAAATGGAGAGTGAAGAGGCACCTTCTAGATTTTTCCTAAAGCTAACGCCTATAGATGCTATACACAAGAGGTGTCTTAGGTTTCCCTCTTTAGCACCTTCCTAAACACTACTCTATGTATTTTAATTTTTATACAAAAGAAACTACAAAAAGAGAAAACATTTGAAGCCTACTTCCTAACTCTTTAGCTTTGCTCCTTGTAATCCTTTGAGGTAAAAAAGATGATGAGCTAATATGTCTTTGAGCATCTTCAACTTCAACCTCATTCTCTTCTTCTTCTTGATCTCCATCACACATAGGCCAACATTGCAGCCATTCTTCGGATACAAGGACTCTATCAATTCTACTCTTCGTTGTTCCATTTGATCTGAACCATGTAAACTTTTTCCCCACAATAGGCAAGTCCAAGAGTAAGTTTGATTCAATGAACTCATTAAACCCCTTTATCTCACTAGCAAAATCACCCTATCTGCCCCTTGCCTTTCGGTTCGACTTCTTATTGCATTAAAGTCCCCACAAAAACACCACAATTCAATTTGAGAGACTTCTTTACACTTAGACAAATCCTCCCAAAGTCGCTTTTTCTCTTTCAAGGAGCATGTTGCATACACATTTACCACACAACACCTTTTGGCAGATTTAACACGTTGGCCCACCGTAACAATGTAACCCTTCCCCAATGAGTGACTTTCATAGTTGAAAGCATCTTTATGCCACATAGATAGTACTCCTCTGTTTCCATTAGCCCCTCCATTGTGAATCCACCCAATATTATTATCTCCCCATAGTGAAAAACATTTAACGTCCGTTATTTCAACTATTTTTGTTTCTTGAATGCACACGAATTCCGCTTCCTTTTAGCTATACACCTCCTCAAGTACCTAGCTTTTGTTCCTACCCCCAGTCCTCTTATATTTAAATTAAAAATCAGCACATAAAGCATTCAGGGTACCCACCTTTTGTATTCTTCATAACCTCCGAATCTCGCTCTTCCATGCAATGGAATTCTTGAATGACCTCCTCTTCCTCTCGACAGCAAGCTAGCCCAATCTGTTTACCAAGAATCCATAAATCTGTAGGTTCCTCCGAGGGTCCAGAGATTCGAATACGAGTATTACAATTGTTGATGTCACCATCAGAAATAGATATTGCCGCTAGGCCATCGTTTAGTGACAAATTCCTCCTCACCTGAGACGTTCTCGCACTCAATCTAACGGACCGTCTTGGGAGGGTATTTGGTTCCCCTAACTCACTCAGCCCTTTCATCTTGCCCCGCCTTGGGAGAGATATGTTTGAACATCCCACTACTCCACATTGATTCCTAATTTCTGTTTCCGTCATCGGATCTTGTGATGTCGACCCACATTGATTCCTAATTTCCACTGAGAGTCCATAAGGTTGTTCGTGAATGGGGAGGTTCGAATGAATGCCATCCTCACAACCTTCTTCCATGCAATCTGATGTCACCAAACCTACCATATGGCTGCCATCGTCTTCCTTCATAGCGATTTCCTTCGTTCCGTTAGATTGCCTAACAGATTGGGTTCTCTCCAAAGATTCCCCCTATACACGAGTGGGCCTCCTGCACTCGTTCCTGACCCAGAGACCCGTTGGTTTCACTCAGTGTACCCCTACTTTCAATTTCCATTACAAACTTTGCCAACTCAGCATGCACATAATGGTAATTTTGTAAACAAAGACAAACTTTTTCATCCTGAATTGTCAGAGCAGCATCTGCCGCTCCTTCAGGCCCTTTGTTTCCCCTTTTGTGAAACACAAGTTTTCTTTTCTCTGCACGACAGCGCTACCCAAAGCAGAGACCTTAGAAGAGGTATTTTTTGTCTTATTCACACTTGAAACCTCACCTTCCTCCATCTCCTCCTCTACACGGGGATCCTCTCCTCCACACATAGTCACCTTCTCACTGCTACACCTCCGTAGAGCAATTTCCTCTACATAGGTCTCAGAAGAAGAGACGCTATCAGAGGAGTCATATAGATTCCAGTTGCACATACATTGACCTCCAAGTCCTGTAGGATGTTCTTCTTCAATATAAATACTCAACCCTTGATAATTAATATTCATGCTCTTAGCCATTTTTGCGTTACAATTTTTAAGCAGACGAACTTGGAGTCTTGCATACTCCAGGTTTTCCCACATCGTCGTCGAGTCATGTACTGCTACCAATGTTGCTACCTCTCCTACCACTTTAGAGAAGCAATCCTTATTCCAAAACGTCATAACATCTCACTCATACAACTTTGTGGCCTGCAACGTGTTCCGCCGTCCATGGTTCAATGTTCAGAAAAACACTCTCAAACCTTTCCCTGTTAAGTTTAAACAGCTCCTCCATATTTATATTTTCTCGCGGAGTGAGAAGAACGAGATTATCCCCCATATACCTTAGTCTTACCATACTCATGCCTCCTTTCACAAATTCGTCACTCAACTGTTCGAAGTCCAGCTCTTCCCTAAACTGCCCAACCATACTGGATTCCATCCAAGGTGCAACCTGTTGTTCTATATTAATTATTGGCCCATTCCACCTCTTTTGGGGATCATCTTTAACCGCGTCTGCATATGATTTTCTTCCTGGTTTCACCTGCCAAACCTCCTTTCTCTTCTGATAAGTTTTGCCACGACCCTTCTCTTGTAACCACCTTGGATTCCTTGTCTTCTCCATTTGCTTCCCCGTGTTTTCAGTCACCATCCTTTTAGGTTCCACCTCATTCCTCCTGTACCTCGAGATGTTTACATGCAACTTCTTATTACCAATGTATATCTGGTCTAAGTCCCTCTCTAGCCTTCCCACATTCCTCACTTCAAAGAATCTAAAAAACCCAAATCTTCTCCCCCATTTGTTAAGTCTTCTTGATATGAACACTTCCTTGACTCTAACCCATCTTCTGAAGATTTTAATCATGTCTAATTCCCCATACCCGTTTGGTATGTTTGCAAAGAAGAACGTAGTAAAATCATTCTGGTTTGAACTAGATCCTCCATGACCTCCCTACGCACCTTGCCTTTGAGTCATTTGCTAACTCACGATTCAAAGTAAAAGACACTTGTTGATAAGCTCCAAATCACTTATTCATCAATTATTTTGTCGTCCACAACAATTTTGAAAGCATTAAAGTTTGATTGATCAAGGTCGGTTGTTAGCATGCCGTTTTTTCATGTGCTATAATTCTCACCAAGTAGTATAACAATATAATTACTTCCATAAAAATATTTATTGAAACATAATTTATGATAACTTTTTAGTATTTTGCACCATTTTATATTTCTCGTCCCATTTTATAAATTACCTGAGTAAATCATTAAATATTTCTCTAGTATTAATATACTCAACTGTAAGATCTTTCCCTAACTTTTCCAAATAAACTTTATGTAAATTCAAAAAATCGTTAGTTGATAAAAAAGATGATGGTTGAAGCAATATTATTAATAAGGATAAGCAACGGGTGCAGACCTTCCTCGACGGAGGAGTAACAATATGCACCACTATAATCTTAATCCAAGATTGCTTCTTGCATCACCTTAATGCTCCCTGGTGGGTTACAAGCCATATTTACTTAGCTCAACAAATAGTTATGTTTATCATTACTTTATATACACTTAATAGTTCAATTATCTGTCAGATGTGGGCATAATGTTCAAAGCCATGTGTATTCTTTGGCTACGGGGGTTGTTAGCATGCCGTTTTTTCATGCACTATAATTCTCACCAAATTGTATAACAATATAATTACTTCCTTAAAAATATATTGAAACTTAATTTATGATAACTTTTTAGTATTTTGCAACATTTTATATTTCTCGTCCCATTTTATAAATTACGTGAGGAAATCATTAAATATTTCTCTAGTATTAATATACTCAACATTTCTCTAGTATTAATATACTCAACTGTATGTTTTTTTCTTTTTTATTTAATGTTTGGTACTTTTCTTATGTACTTGTCATTTTTTCTTTATAATATTGTTTTGAAAAACGCTAATACTTACAATAAAAAAAAATCTTTCCCTAACTTTTCCAAATATACTATTCAGTTTAGTGTAATGTTTAATAAAATTGTTAACTGTTAATAATAATAATAATAATACTAATAATATTTTATTAAACTTTATGTAAATTCAAAAGATAAAAAGATGATGGTTGAATCAATATTAATAGTTTAATATAAATTGAAAAAATGATGATAAAATTCGAAAATTTTAAAAATTCAAATTTAAAACCAACAACCATCGGTGAAAATTAAAGAAATGAAGATATATTCCATAATTTAAATTAAAAAAACTACTCTACATTCAAAATTGTTTTTCATAATTGTTTAATATATTTTAGAAAAAATAAAAATGACGCAATACACATAATATAATAATAAAATTAAATACAAATATAATAATAAAAAAAATTGATAATAATTAAAGAAGGAAATCCTCTTTATATAGATATAGATTATTTGTTTTAATAATAAATTTTCATAAAAATTTTAGGCGCATTAACATAGTAATAAACTCAGAATTTGATTTTTTTTCATCAATTTTTTTTAAATATAATCATTACTATTATATAAGAAAAATATATTTTTTAACCACCTGTAGTGTCTTTTTTTTTAAATTAACAATTTTACACTTAAGACTGTATTTTTTAAGTATTTCTATATATAATTGTTTAACTTTTCCATCAAATAATATGTTTACATTATTTTTTTTCACTTAAAATAATATAAATATTTTAAATTTATTTTATACCATTATATAAAAAGAGATATGTTTTCTTAAGCACACCTTTAATATTATCTTTTCCTTTGACAATTTTATACTTTACTAAAAGGATGCTTTTTTGGTTTTTTTTTTTTTTTCTAGAATTCTATAACTTTCTCATTTAAAATAATATAAAAATTCATTGCGAGCCTACACTGTTGCCGTGCACCTCCAAGCAGGAGATCCGAACGCGGAACCAAACCGTTAGTTTCAGAGCCGAACAAAAGGAACCACCAACAAGCCAAACACAAACCCCAGAAAGAGGAAGAGAAGGAGAAAGAGAAAGCGAAAGACTTTTCCACAACGCAGAGAACCCCACTTTTGATCACACACAGAGATGAACAGTGATTCAGTGGGAAGTGAAGGGTACTCTCTGCTGAAGGATTTGAGACTAGAAATTGAAGCAAAGGACGCAACTTTCTCTCTCTGCTTTTGGCTTTATTTCACCAGTTTTTCTACATTCCCCGTTACCATTATTCAACAGGTCAAGCATTTTTCCTTCTCTGCCTTTCACATTGTTGCTTTTTTCCTTTTTTCTGGGTTTTGTGTGTTAGTGGGGTATTGAGTTTTTTTCTGAATCTTCTTGATCAACCGTTTTCACGGTAGTGTTGTTTGAGGTTCATATATCGTGGGCTTCAACATTCTGTTTTCCGTGTTCTGTATAATTGGGTACTCTCGTTTGAGAAACTTGTGAGTTCTGAAGTTGGTTCTGTGTTTTCATTGCACATTAGATTTGTTTTGGTTTTGATACTTGATGGACTACTAAACGTGTGGCTCTCATGGCTCACTTTGGTGGTTTAGGTTTTATAAGGGGTTTTCATTTGTGCTATCTAGTCTGAAATCTGCTTTCAATTTGTAAATTTGTTACCTCTTGTTTTGCTAAACCTTTTTGCGTTAATTCAAAGTTGGAGTTTTGATGGGATTAACCCAGTTTTTGCAGAATGTTTTGTTGGTTTACTTCGTACTCAAATCATAATTAGTAAATTGGGGATTTAGAATTTAGAATAGACCTATTCAGTTGTGTATGGCTAAATATATGATGCTCTCATTATATGAATAATGCCTGCTTGCTTTAGAGTTGGATAAAATTGATTTTGATTGAACTTATTTCGAACTGTTTGTTGGATGAAATTAGAGCCGTTCTCATTTTAGTCATAAATTTACATCAGAACATGTGTCTCTTTAGAAGGTGTGAGAATTGATTTTTCATTGCGCAAATGAATAGGGCCAGCAATGGTAAAACATCTCCAATCCACCATTTGAGCCTGTGCCATCTCTCTAGTGCAAGGTTTAATGTTTTGATATTTGATCATACAATTTTAACTGTTTAGCATTGCGGCTTGCTTAGTGATATTGGAGGGGATAATTGTTTTGTTTAATATGTTGTTCTGCTGTCTTGATGTTTAAGGTTGAAAATTTTCACATGCTAGTTACTTCCAGCAGTAATTATTTGTCATTTTCTTACCTTTTGGGGGAATAATACTTAATTTTTTTAATCATTGAATGGACAGAAATATAAATTAATTTGCTTTGCAGGTTTACTCTGATATCTCGGAAAGTGCTCCATTTCTTGTTATTGATGATAATAAGAGAATCCATTTGTTACCACTTCTTCTCTTACACGAAGAAGCTCCTGATACTGGCAATATAAATTCCTGGGCAGAAGTTCCACATGCAACTGTTGATTTTAAGTTCCCTTTGGAAAAATGGGTTCATGTTGAATGTCAGGTATCTTATATAACTATTTGAGAATTACCTTTTGTAAACTACTTTAATGTTTCTTTGTTGATGGCTTTCACTGAGATGGCATCTTACTATGCTCCTAAAAATGACTTATGTTTAAGGCACTGACCCTAATGTGTGTATTCTTCTGTATGGCATCAATTTTTTTTATTTTTAGTTTTTCTTGCTGGAATATAACTGTGGTAATAATAGAATGGAACAGAAAAACAAATTCTTTCTGGTAAGAAAGAACTTGTGTGGCAAACCATAGAGCGCTTTTCTTGCTGCTACTAGTAGAGTCCATTCCTTTCCTTTATATTTTTTAACTTTATTTAATTGAAATATCAGATGGCTACCTTCTTGTGCAGGTTTTTCCAGATTATATCCAGCTTCGGATTAATGGAGAGATTATAGGAGAAAAGTCTTTGTGTTCCTTGTTAAATGAGAAATCTGGTTCAAGTGATTTGAAGAAACTGACGTTGGCAAATGTTGGTGGAGATGGAAATAGTGTACAGGGTTATGTGCACAAGTTTGAAATATTTCCTAATATTTCCTCTACTAAGGATTACCATTTAAAGGTATTCCATGCTCATAATTTTTCAAGTACATGGTAGATTAACATTTCTTTGTGCATCTTTGTTTATAAGAATCAACAAAGATTTTATTAGTTTCTTTGTTGACATTTGACAACTCTGTATCACTGAATGCCAGGACCCGCCTTTGAAGTTATCAATTGATGAATCATCTGTCTCTGAGATTGAAGAAGAAAGTGATGGTGTTTGGGCTGTTGTTGGTGGCAAGGTATGAAAGATGTTTGATAAAGGATACCCTGTTAATCTTATTGTATGTGTTCATCTTTATTGTCACAAGTTATAAAGAGAAAAGTCCAAACTAAGCCCTGCATTTTCTATTGGAGTTTAATTTTGGATATATGTGATGTGATGCAAGTTATATTTAACATTTTAAATGTTCTTGTAAACCAACCATATATATGCAAGTTTGCAAGTGTTAAAGAGTTAAGTCAAACTTCTCTCTTACCATGAAAATAAATATGAACAATCAAAATAGATGATAGAGAGGTGAAGCAACTGCTATGTTTGTAGTATTTGCAGATATACTATTTCTACTTCTGAAATGTTACTATTAATGCTCACTCTTTTCTTTCCAATGCTCATACTTTTGACAAATGCACAAATTAGTTCCAGTGTTAAAATTTTCCTGTAGGTTGAAAATTTAATCTCAAATTCATTTGCATAATTTTGGCACAGGCATCTTGTCGTAGGAACTTCTCTTTGGATGTTGTTCTATCAGATGCTTTTGGACAGCCTGTAGATAAGGATAATGAGGTTTACAATCCTGGCTTTTATTCTGGGCAAGTTAATGCTCTCTGGAAAAAGGTGCTTGAATTTGTAATATTCACATTATCATTGTTGATTGTAGCAGGTTTTTGCTTCACTTTTGTATGCTGATACCAGAGCACCAGTGGAGAATACAACTGATGATGAAGCACCCCTTTTAGCTAGTTATGATGGAATTGAATTTTCTTCTTGTGAAAGACCAAGTAAGCTTTTGCTGGGTCGTGCTTCATTTAAGCTCAAAATATCTCAGGTGAAGATGCCAACAACGAATGTTTGCTTATGCTATCTTCTCTAACTTAAAGTTTTTCTACTGCTACTTGATAACTCCTTCAAAATTTTTAGTCGGAAGGTAACAGGATGGCCTATGTTAAGAGCCATGCAAAACAATTCATACTTTTATATCATTATTGTTAGAATAACTCAAGTTGAGAAAAATACAAAAGGAATAAAGAATGAATTTGTGTGAATTTCCCTCTCTTAGGATCTCACATTTATAATACTTGAGAAAAATAAAAAAGAATAAAGGATGATTTTGAGAGTGAATTTCCCTCTCTTAGGATCTCATATTTATAATAACTTTGGAGATTTCAGATACAATGTATGAGAGGGAAGAGAAGAGCAAAGGAAAGGTCATATCTACAAATTAGGTACTACACAAAGCACACATCAGCTTTTCAATAAATTCTATTTAAGATAATTTATTCTAACACTCCCCCTCAAGCTAGAGCATAAAAATTGTATGTGCCATGTTTGGAACAAATGAATTCATCTGAGGTCCTCTCAGGGATTTTATTAATACATCTGCAAGTTGGTCATTTGATTCGACAACTCAGTGAATATTTCTGTGTATTTAGTCATCTCATGAAACACTAGATTAGAAGCAATGTAGCTTGGTTATCACAATACATCTTCATTTACTTAATCTCACAAATCTAATTCTTGGAAGAACTGTTTTGCCCATAGAAGCTCACCAATGAGAGATGCCATTGCCCTATATCAGCTTCAGCAGTTGATCGGGCAACAACATTTTGTTTCTTGCTTTTCCAAAACAACATTTTGTTTCTTGCTTTTCCAAGAGATAATATTTCCTGGAAAAAACAATATCCTATAGTAAAGCATTTGTCCATTTACCAGCCCAATCAGCATCACAATATCCAAAGATTTGGTTGTTCCTTTCATCTTCATAAAGTAGTAGTCCTTGTCCTAGAGCCTTTTTGAGATACCATAGTATACAGATGACAACATTCCAATGATCAATACAAGGATTTTGCATGAATTGACTTCTCCCTACATGAATTTCTGATTTGGATCCATAGGACAAACCGACTAATTTACAATCAACCATGCGTTTTTTAGTATTTCAAGAGCATATTTTATTTGAAAGATTACTTTTCCTTCCTTTGATTGGCTACTTCCATGCACAAAAAATATTTGAGACTTCCTAGATCCTTGATTCGAAAATGATCGTATATCCTTTCATTGAGATGTTCTAGCAACATCATTCTCTATAATGACTATATCGTCAACATACACTATTAAGTACATAAATTTTCTAGGGGAGGGGTGACAATAGAAAACAAAATTATGTGCCTCACTATATTTCAGCCCAAAGGATTGAACAATGTGGTTGAACTTTCCAAACCAAGCACGTGGAGATTGCTTGAGACCATAGAGAGAGTTGTGCAACTTACAAACCAAAGCGGACTCTCCCTGAGCAACAAATTCAGGAGGTTGCTCCATGCAGACTTCCTCTTCTAGATTGTCATGGAAAAACACATTTTTAAGTGACCTTCGCCATGGGTCAATTGATGCAACCTACAACAATTTCTCTCTCAACAATTTTCCCACCGGAATCAAACTCATGACCTTAGCTCTATTACCAATTGTTGGATCCAACGCTAATCACTATACCAAAAGCTATAGCTAATAGTCACAGCGCAACCCTTTCTACTTGAGATTGTATTGTGTCATGATTCAATTGTGACTTGACCCACCTGACCTATGCCACATGACAATTGATGCACTCTACAAGATTAAGTTGTAGACATTCCATGATAAAAGAGAGAATCAGGGACAAATAATAGGCTGGAACTATGAATCTAAATGACACATTGCAACTAGTTTATATGGTGATTTTGTAATAATTAGAGGATATTTAGTTTCTTCTAATGTTAGATATTAAATCATATCAAATCTCTTAAGTAGAATTTAAGTCTAATTCAATTTCACAAAATCGGCTTAGTAAGGTGAGGTTTGCACCTACATATTATAATTTGGTCATTTCTCAAGACGATGTGAGATCTTCAACACACCCCCTCACACCAAAGACTGAACATCTTGAGCATGAGACAAAATATTTGTGAGCAGTTCGATAGCGATCTGATAGCAGGTGACACGATAAGTCTAACAAATCTTGCTAGGATAGACTTGGATACCATATTAAGAAATGGACTTAAGTAAGAAGATATCACGGTCATAAAGGCATACATCATTGAAACAACGGTGGGGAGAACCTCAACACCCGACTGAAGATATTCCACATTATGCATAGACTGAAGTTTAACTCAATGGTCCACTAGTTTGTCTGGAGCTAAACATTAGCCTATACCTAACATTGAATATATCCAACCAGGCACTGAGATTCTCCCTAGTTGTTTCAGTGATGCATGCGTGCCTCTATGACTACTGCATCTTCTAGCTTAAAGTCTACTTCCTAATATGATATCAAAGTCTATCCTAATAAGATTGTTGGACCTATCGTGCCACCTGCAATGGGGTTTCTATTGGATCATCCACAAATATCTAGTCCCGCACTCGAGATGTCCATTCATTGGTGTTAGGACATCTTGAGCGTGGGACTAGGGGGGAATCCGATAGCTAATGACACAAGGCTCAACACCTTGCGAGGATAGACTTTTGATAGCTATGATATTTAAGCCATCCTCACAAAAGTGTCTTAGTAAGGTGACATTTGCACCCACCTATATATTATAACTTGGATATTTCTCTAGATGATGTGGGATCTCCAACAAAATCAATCAATAGTACTTGTATCCAATGTTATCACTTTTCCAACTTTTAACTAATAAAACCCTAAAACTCTAATTATTCAAATAAAATTTGAATATGTTGTGGCTGCATGAACTGTTAAACGTAATTAAGAGTTCAAAACCTACTTAAAATTAGTTTTTTTTTGCCCTATTTTTGGCCCAATTAAAACATTATACCTATTGCAATCCACATCACATTTTTTTTATCTCTGCCACAACACCTTCCACCATAACCCGTTATGATTTCCATTATAACTTTATAAAGGATTTATGGGGTCTCCGATATGATTTGTTATCCGATATCGATAACACTGCTTGTATTACACATCTAATGCATGGGTCATTTTGTTTGTTTCAATGGCTTGTGCAACACAATGAGGCACAATTCTTAAGGTGAACCAATGAAACTATGATCTCATATTTTTGCTTTGCCTAGGTCTTTTATGTCAATAATTTTATGGTTTTCTCTTTGTGATATTGTTTTCCTTGAAAATTTAGAAAAACACTAGATCTTGTAATAAGTATAATATGATGATATAAAATTATTATATTTATCCATATCAATGTTGCTCGTTGGTCATTTTGGAAGTTGTACATGGTGTCATGCTCTCCTTAAAACCAAAGATGATAATATGTTAATTTTATTGACATGGGGTTGTCCTTGTATTTATCAGCAATTTCGGATCATAACATATAAGCATGTTTCATTACGAATTCATAGTGTAGTATGCTTGAATTAACTCTGCTCCCAATCTGATATTTATGCACTTGTAATTTCAATCCAATATTCCTTGGCACCATGTAACTATTCTCCCATTTGCCAGCTTTCATCCAAGTGTGATAACAGGTTCTTCCTCATCAGATTTTGTGTCCCAAAATTAGGAAATTATCCTTTTCTTGAGACATACTCCCATCCAATTCGATGCATCTCCAGAAGCCGTAACACAAGATTGTCCACTCTGGTGTGGAAGAGGTCAACTGCTCATAATTGCTCTAGTGTATCTCAATCTTCAGCTTTGGATGATGGGTCCTTGGAACTTCAGCATTCAGGTCATGACGCACAAGCCAATCCACTAATGAAGCGGTTTAGATTTGGTCAAGACAAGATATCTGTATCAGTGAAGACTGACCCCACCACCTTAGAACAACCTGACGAAGAATGTAACTCTCATGTCCAGACTGCTAACCAGGTGTTTTATTTTTCAATATTATTTGCTATATACATGGATGCTCTGTTGAATAAACTTTAAATGTTAGTTTGTGTGTTTTAAAATTAGAAGTTACTAGAATATTATAGAATGAAGGTTTGGATAGTTGAAAGGTCAAAAGTTGTAAGTGGGTTTTTAATTATGTTGTTAGTGGGTTTTTAAGGTCATAATGTAGATCTTTCTAGAAGAGCTTCCTAAAGCCTATAAAAAGGATGCTCTCTCATTTGTAAGATGCACCACAGAAAGAAATACAATAGAGAGAATTACAAAGAAGAGTGTTTCTTTTAGAGAGAATTTAAGTGTGAGTGAGTGTCTGTTTTTTTACAATTTGGTATCAAGAGCCAATGGCGAATGTGACGGGTCAAATACCGCTACCACGGTTAACGAAGGCGACCAGATATGACAACTGGAGCATTCAAATGAAAGCTCTTCTCGGTTCTCAGGATTCATGGGAGGTGGTCGAAGAAGGTTTTGAAGAACCAACAAATACCACGGGTTATACGGCAGCTCAAACCAAGGCATTGAAAGAGATGCGATCGAAAGATAAGGCAACTTTGTACATGTTGTATAGAGCTGTTGATGAGGCAATTTTTGAGAAGATTGCTGGTGCGTCCACTTCAAAGGAAGCATGGGACATATTGGAGAAGGTGTTCAAAGGAGCTGACCGAGTTAAGCAAGTGCGTCTACAAACTCTGCGTGGCGAGTTGGAGAACATGAAGATGATGGAGTCAGAAAGTGTATCTGACTACATCACGCGTGTACAGGCTGTGGTGAATCAACTCAACCGAAACGGTGATACTCTGACCGATGCACGAGTTGTGGAGAAGATTTTGAGAACATTAACAGACAATTTTGAGAGTATTGTGCGCGCGATAGAACAGTCAAAGGACCTTGCGACACTCACAGTCGATGAGCTCGCCGGTTCTCTCGAGGCACACGAGCAACGGAAGAAGAAGAAGAAGGAAGAAACACTCGAGCAAACACTTCAAACCAAGGCGTCAATCAAAGACGAAAAGGTACTCTATTATCAAAATTCTCAATATAGAGGGCGTGGTCGTGGAAGTCGTGGAAACGGTCGTGGTGGAAAAGGCAGCAACCATGAAGGGTACTATAAGGAGAAGGAACAGTCGAGCCAACCAAATTGGCGTGGAAGAGGACGTGGTAGAGGAAGAGGCGGCCGATCGAATTATTCCAACATCGAGTGCTACAAATGTCACAAATATGGTCACTATGCGAAGGATTGTAACTCTGACAAATGTTACAATTGTGGTAAAGTGGGGCATTTTGCAAAAGATTGTCGTGCTGATATAAAGATAGAAGAAACAACCAACCTAGCCTTGGAAGTCGAAACGAATGAAGGTGTTCTCTTGATGGCTCAAGATGAAGTCAACATTAACAATGACACTTTGTGGTACCTCGACTCAGGAGCAAGCAACCATATGTGCGGTCACGAGTACCTATTCAAAGATATGCAAAAGATTGAAGATGGTCATGTTTCATTTGGAGATGCATCAAAGGTGGAGGTCAAAGGGCGAGGTACGGTTTGCTACTTACAAAAGGATGGCTTAATTGGGTCACTCCAAGATGTTTATTACGTACCAGACCTCAAGACCAATATTTTGAGTATGGGACAACTCACGGAGAAAGGTTACTCGATATTTTTGAAAGATCGGCTACTACACTTGAAGGACAAGAAAGGGCGTTTGGTTGCTCGAATCGAGATGGCAAGAAATCGGATGTACAAGCTGAATTTGAGAAGCATACGAGAAAAATGTTTGCAAGTCAACATAGAAGATAAGGCATCATTGTGGCATCTCCGTTTTGGTCACCTACATCATGGTGGACTAAAAGAGTTAGCGAAGAAGAATATGGTGCACGGGCTACCCAACATGGACTACGAGGGAAAATTTTGTGAAGAATGTGTGCTCAGCAAGCATGTGAGAACCTCGTTTCCAAAGAAGGCTCAATATTGGGCTAAGCAACCTCTCGAATTGATTCATACCGACATATGTGGACCAATTACTCCAGAGTCCTTCAGCGGTAAAAGGTATTTCATTACCTTCATTGATGATTTCTCACGGAAAACTTGGGTTTACTTTCTGAAAGAAAAATCCGAGGCATTTGAGGTGTTCAAAAAGTTCAAGGTGATGATGGAGAGGACAACTGATAAACAGATCAAAGTTGTACGATCTGATAGAGGTGGCGAGTATACTTCAACGGCTTTCATGGAGTATTGCGAGGAGCAAGGCATAAGGCGATTTCTAACTGCACCATACACTCCTCAACAAAATGGTGTGGCCGAGAGGAAGAATCGGACCATTCTCGACATGGTTCGATCAATGCTTAAGAGCAAAAAGATGCCAAAGGAATTGTGGGCGGAAGCTGTGCAATGCGCCATCTATGTGCAAAATCGATGTCCACATGTGAAGTTAGATGATCAAACACCACAAGAGGCATGGAGCGGACAAAAGCCAACAGTTTCTCATCTCAAAGTGTTTGGTAGTGTGGCTTATGCACATGTACCAGATCAACGAAGAACGAAGCTCGAAGACAAAAGCAAAAGGTATGTTTTTATTGGGTATGATGAGAAGACAAAAGGGTACAAGCTACTTGATCCAATAAGCAAGAAGGTGACGGTGAGTCGTGATGTGCAAATAAATGAAGCAAGCGAGTGGGATTGGAACAATTCTTCAGAGGTTATGATTGAAGTTGGAGAATCATCACCGACAAGTATAAATTCCGAAACAACCGATGATGAAGATGAACCACGACAACCTAAAATTCGAAGTTTGCATGATTTGTATGATTCGACAAATGAGGTACACCTAGTATGTCTTTTGGCAGATGCTGAAAATATCAGCTTTGAAGAGGCGGTGCGAGACAAGAAGTGGCAAATTGCCATGGATGAGGAGATTAAAGCGATTGATCGCAACAACACATGGGAGCTAACAGAATTTCTAGAGGGAAGTCAGCCCATTGGTGTGAAGTGGATATTCAAGAAAAAGATGAATGCTCAAGGCGAGATAGAGAGGTACAAGGCGCGACTCGTTGCGAAGGGATACAAACAAAAGGAGGGAATAGACTACGATGAGGTGTTTGCTCCCGTTGTAAGAATGGAGACAATTCGATTGCTCATTTCCCAAGCGGCTCAATTTAAATGGCCGATATTTCAAATGGATGTCAAGTCGGCATTCTTGAATGGTGTGCTTGAAGAAGAAGTCTACATCGAACAACCACCTGGGTACATGAAAATCGAAGAGGAGAAGAAGGTGCTAAAATTGAAGAAGGCACTTTACGGGTTGAAGCAAGCACCGCGGGCATGGAATACTCGTATCGATACATACTTCAAGGAGAACGGGTTCAAGCAATGTCCTTACGAGCATGCTCTTTACGCAAAGAACAATGGAGGTAACATGATATTTGTTGCTCTTTATGTTGATGATCTCATTTTTATGGGTAATAATAGTGAGATGATAGAAGAGTTTAAGGGCACAATAAGACGGGAATTTGAGATGACAGATTTGGGATTGATGAAGTTTTTCCTTGGCTTGGAGGTTAGACAAAAAGAAACGGGTATTTTTGTATCACAGGAGACATATGCAAAAGAGATTTTGAAGAAGTACAAGATGGAAAATTGCAACCCAGTATCAATACCAATGGAACCAGGTGCAAAACTCTCAAAGTTCGATGGAGGAGAACGTGTCGATGCAAGTAGATACCGGATTTTGGTAGGAAGCCTTCGTTATCTCACATGCACGAGGCCAGATCTTTCATTAAGTGTCGGCATCATAAGTCGATTCATGGAGGAACCAGTTTACTCACATTGGAAGGCGTTGAAGCGAGTCCTATGGTACATCTAAGGTACTGTATCACTTGGATTGTTCTACTCAAAAGCAAAAGATTACAAGTTGGTGGGTTACTCTGACAGTGATTGGTGTGGAGACATAGATGATCGGAAAAGTACATCGGGATATGTATTCTTTATGGGCAACACAACATTTTCTTGGCTTTCAAAGAAGCAACCGATCGTGACGCTATCAACGTGTGAAGCTGAATATGTGGCAGCATCTTGGTGTGTATGTCATGCGATATGGCTGAGAAACTTGTTGAGTAAGATGGAGCTAAAGCAACTAGATGCAACTGTGATTCAAGTTGACAACAAATCAGCAATTGAGTTGGCAAAGAACCCAGTGAACCATGAAAGAAGCAAACACATTGATGTTCGTTTTCACTTTATTCGTGATCATGTGAAGAAAGGAAGTGTGGAATTGGTGCATGTGGCAAGTCAAGATCAAGTTGCTGATATCTTCACAAAACCGCTACCGAAAGTTTTTTTTGACAAATACAAGAAGATGATTGGCATGATGGATAGTAGAAACATTTAAGTTTGTGGGGGAGTTTTGTTGAATAAACTTTAAATGTTAGTTTGTGTGTTTTAAAATTAGAAGTTACTAGAATATTATAGAATGAAGGTTTGGATAGGTGAAAGGTCAAAAGTTGTAAGTGGGTTTTTAATTATGTTGTTAGTGGGATTTTAAGGTCATAATGTAGATCTTTCTAGAAGAGCTTCCTAAAGCCTATAAA
Organism: Phaseolus vulgaris; assembly: GCF_000499845.2. Classification (NCBI taxonomy): domain Eukaryota; kingdom Viridiplantae; phylum Streptophyta; class Magnoliopsida; order Fabales; family Fabaceae; genus Phaseolus; species Phaseolus vulgaris. Next base: position 48,328,745 of record NC_023749.2, read on the forward strand.
AAGGATGCTCTCTCATTTGTAAGATGCACCACAGAAAGAAATACAATAGAGAGAATTACAAAGAAGAGTGTTTCTTTTAGAGAGAATTTAAGTGTGAGTGAGTGTCTGTTTTTTTACATGCTCTACCTAGTAGGTTTACTACTGACACCAGAGGCTGAAGTAATCATCATTGAAAAAATTAGTTTTAGTGTACATGATTGGACTTCTTAGATTGGTTTTTTTAATTTTCTCCATTATCCCCCCTCGTGTGAATACCAAAGTATTGAAAAGAACAGACCAATTCAAACCTGCTAAGATTTATTAGTCCAAGAGAGTAAGAGGCAGTGAAAGTCATAGCCTTGAGCAATAGGTCTAGTATTCTTTTATATTGTATCAAGCAGTTGGCTATCTTTACCGCTTAAAAATTAAGGAAAATGCCTTGGAATGGTTTTTATTTATATCCAGCATTGAATATATAGGCCAATTTGATATTGTCAGCTAGATAATGTTGTAATCTAATACTTCAGATTTTAACGATACTGGTCTAACCTGGACTTAAGTGTAGACAAGACCAATTTGTCAACCTTTGCAGATGTTTCCTTAAATTATTTTCTTAAAGATTCTTGTTCTTAAGTAGGCCCTCTTTGCTCTCATTTTCTTTTAACTAGCTCTGCAAACTTATTGTCACTAGGTAGAGAATGAATTTCCAAGAAGCTCCGATGGAAAGCCTGCAAACGTCAATGAAGCATATGATTCTCCATCTGATTCAGAGAGTATAGGGGAGGGAAATTCACCTTTAAATAGTATGGCAAGTAAAAGATATCCAATATCTGATATGACCATTTTCAAATACAGCCTTGCGAGCTTGGCTGAGAGATCTCTCATACTTAAGGAAATTGCCACCTCTGCTTCTGACAAAGAAATTTTAGAATTGGCTAATCATGTGTCACACTATTCAGGATGTTCGCATCACGGGTGAGTGGTTTTTCTAGCAGCAATTATATTACTGCATTAGTGCCCCCATTAAGGATGGTTAATGGGTGTAATTGCTTGTAAATATAAAAATTGTACCAAGAATCTAAGATATTTATGGGTAATTATTTTTCAAATTTTATATCTTTATAAATTCTTAGCTTAAGCTGTTTTGTCCTTGTCAGTTTCAAACGTAATACTCGCTTCTGGTATTCATCTTTTCATGTTTGACTACCGGTACTGCATATGATAGCAGTCAACAACCAACTATTTTAATGCTTAACGGTTCATGAATGACTTTATTATGAGTGGGGGTAACTCTCTGTATGAGTTAGATTTTGGTATTGAGTTAGGCTTAAACCAAAAGTTCAAGACAACCTAGCATACAACCGTTGGAAAGAGCCTTTCAGCTTTAAGTGTGGACAATGCAAAGACCCACTTTTTCCATGTGCTTAAATATATATGTAAGAGTGGAGAGTGAAGAGGGGAGAGACAGCAAGGATCAAACTCTTCTTGACCAGTTAATTAGAGTCTGTTATATACCATGTCAATGATCAAGTATCCTGAGAGCTTAAACAGGCAAAGGCTCGTGAATGGCTTTGTTACATTCTCAAAACAATAGTTATAACATCTATAGCAACTTGACATCTGGAACTATTGCTTGGTTTCAGTTGATTAAAAGATTTAACGCAATAAACTCTAAATGCAAGTTCAATGTTATGGCAAATACATTTTATTCTTGTTCCTAGATTGTATCCTAATTATTTGATTCTCAAAGAAATGTGTGTTAGTTTCTTAAAGGTTTTGTTTTAGTATAATTTATTTCATCTCCTGCAATCACCTAGAACGTTTTCTCCCTTTTAACTACTGGCTCTGTTTCTATATCAGAAACCAAATATTAATTGCCAAGAAATTGATAAAAGATGGAACTAATCTATGGAAGGTGATGTCACCAAACAATCATCACATTCCTTGGGAGAATGCAGTGTATGAGATTCAAGAGCAATTCATGAAGATTGCTTGTTGCGGTTCAAGGTCTCTCTCACCTCAGGTTTATATCTTTTACTTATTGGAGGAAAGTTACTGTTATGTTTTATGTAAGTTACTAAATGTCGGAAATCATTTGGACATCTGGAGAATTGTGTAGTTATCATTACAATGCAAATGCACATATAAAAATGCCCTAAATACAACATTTTGTGAGTCTTATGCATTCAAGCATTTATTGGAAAAATATTGCCTTGATGAGCTTAATTTCATCTAGTAAAGCATGGCCTTTCCTTTCAGGACTAAGTATCACCATTGAAGCCTGTTATTCTTACCACTATTAGAAATCTAAACAAAAATAATAGTAAATTGGAAGAAAAAAAATACTGTTATTAGTTGTCTGAGTTTTTGAAAGTATCAGAACCATAGAAAAATTGCTTGCGAAATATCATAGTTTTTTACATTTACTGTAGGACATAAATCTTCTGAGAAGGTTCACTGGATGTCAAGAGTACCTAACACAAGATAACTTCGAGAAGTTGTGGTGTTGGTTGTACCCTGTGGCATTTACAATATCAAGGGACTGGATAAATCCTATCTGGAATTCCACATCACCTAAGTGGATAGAAGGGTTCATAACCAAGGAGGAAGCAGAAGCTTCACTACAAGGTCCCACAGGATTTCAAGAACCTGGTACCTTTGTACTCCGATTTCCTACCTCACGAAGCTGGCCACACCCAGATGCAGGTAGCTTAGTTGTAACCTATGTTGGCAATGACTACAAACTTCACCACAGGCTACTTTCTTTGCATCAGATTTATGGGTAAGCTTTATTTATTTCTTCTTCATAGAATAGATTGCTGAATGTCAACTTTGTTTGTCATTTCTAAGACTTGAGCAAATTGATAATACTGAATAGGGAAGGGCTGGGGGTTGAGGCCATCTTGAATGCCATCCATTTATGAAGAAGTTGAAGATTTGACCTTAAGAATTATTAATATCCATGCGTTTCTGAAGAGTTCATAGACTGAGAAAAGTGAATGGGGCTTTAGCTTAAAATATGATGTTTCTGTTTACAACCTCAGACCAAATGATTAAATAATTGATAACATTCAACTTAATCACAAAACATGGGATGACAGGGATCAACACTTGGTCATACCATGTCTTGTATCAACTCTCTCAAAAGTTTTAAGCTATTTGGTTTTCTCATCTCCAAAAACATTAATGACTGCTATGTGATGAATCAACTAATTTAATACTTCGCTTGTCCAGTTGAGTATATCTAATTAGAATACATGTCATTGTTCTATATTTTTTCTTGGCCCACCTGTTGCTAATGAAAATTAACTCGCTCATGTACACACAAGATGTATCTAGTGAGAAATTTAATCAATGCGAGAGAAATGATAAGAGTAAATCGTGATTATTGCATTTTGTTGAACACTAAACAAAATTATGCTTATCACTTGATGATTTAGAAACTCTACATAGTTTATATCTTACTGTTCTTTATTTAATGATCAAATGAACTCATCTCTTTCTCAAAGTCAGCTTTCATAACAGCCTATGTAAATTCTCACAAGGACAGACACAAACACTTTCAATATATGCTATCCTTTAACTAAAACATCAATCACTTTTCTTGTAATTCTTATAGCTCTGGTGATAAACGAGTTGACATGAAACCGCTTCAAGATATGCTATTGGCAGAACCTGAGCTCTCTCGATTGGGAAGGTAATAATTACATAAAGCATTTTCTTATTGTTTCTTATACACTGAATGCTTAACAAATCTCAAATATTTACTGTATTTGATTAAACTGTTCAGGATAATAAGAAGTCATTAGGCAAACTATAACTGTTGCAGAATGTGCCTCAACATCCCAGTTAAAGTTGCTTTCAATTCAAGTCTGCCTTTGTTAGAAAGACTCAGAAAAGTAGATGGGACTAGTGGCCTGTGAACTATGATAGTATATTTTACAGTTTACTTGTATATTACGAAAAGTAAGATTTAGGCGTATTATTGTAAGGATTAGTGGATAATGATATTTTATATAAAAGATATCCCCATTCATTTGTATTCAATACCAATCAAAGCATCTCTTATGTTGTTGAGTTGGCTTCCATAGGAATCTCTCCCCATTGGTTTTGACCCCTGCAATAATATGCCAAATTATTGTGTCCTGCAGAGGTTACAACCATTTCGAACAATGTTTTACATGTTGAGGGATTAACTAATGTGAACCATGGGAGATATTGTGTACCCATTACTAACCAATTAGACTACTGAGATTTTTAAGTTCTTTGTCACATGAATATGTCTAACAATTTGTTTTCTAAAATAAATTAAAAGAAAAAGTTGATAAATACAATAATGACATGAGAATAAAAGCTCTTAGTTGAATATCACAAAATTGTTGTTTTATCCATTACAAAAGTTGAGTATGCAACAGTAACAAGTTAGTAAAGAATTTATATAATTTCAAGGTTTGTTAAAAAAAGTTGAGATTCATCAAAATAAATAGTGATTTTTACATATAAGAACACATTGGTCTCATTCTCTTCAATAAATCTTTGTTTAAGGACGAGGTACTAGCATTGAAAAGGATTATAGAAAAGAAGAATATATGTTGATAAAGGTAGTAATCATTAACTAATGGAAATTATGATTAATTTCAATTGTTTTGTTAGAATGACAAAAAAAAGTTATTGAATTTATTAAGGTGTGAAGACAAAGTGAAATTTGTCTTTTAAGTGGAGAGATTCTAGATTTGGTCATGCAAAACAAAATCCTTTAGTGAGAAAAAATAAAAAAACAATAAATTAAAAAAAATGCATGAAAATATAAAAAAATGTATGAATTAGAAATTTTGTGTGAATGCATAATTAACCTTATGCTATAGCTATGTAAATAATATTCCAACTAAGAAGATGAAAGGAGAGAGAGAAAAAATAAGAGTTAAAAATAATATTTTATTTTCTAAGTTATTTGGGTTTTGAGTTGAGTATTTATAAACACTTTTTTTTTCTTCTTTATCAATATATACCAGCCACAATCAAAAGATGAAAACATAATTCACTCAACTTTGTCATCAATTTTGTATGTAATTATTTCTCATTTATTTTATTTTTCATAAATGTAACTATTGAAAATTTAGATTATTTACTAGAAAAAGGAGACTACCCCTAATTTAAAAATAAAAGCAAATATCCAAACAATACTAGGGTTTTTATAACTTAAATTAACTAAAAGTAAATCTAATTTAGTATTGAAAAATACATTTCCAATTAGCATCAAACCAACCCAAATTTACAATTAAAATAGGTTCGTAAATACCTTATAAAATATCAGTTTGAAAACCTGTAGTTGTAAATTCTCTTGTGTCTGAGCTTTTGCTGTTTTAACCAGTTTTACATATTCAGTAGATAATTTTACTCTTCGGTGTTTCTTCTTGCACCCTATCAAAACTCTTTCTGCACCCATCAATTTTTTTAAAAAAATATTTTACCATTTCTTTAAATGATTCTTGGATTATCTTATCTGCAATCTTTTTCATAACACCCCTTTCTGGAATTCTTAGGAAGGTTGGAAGAAGATTAAGAAGAACCTCAAAAGACCTTGCTTTTATTATTAATGATTATTGATGTATCTTTTTCTATTCCACACCCAAAGAAACAAAGTAGATAAAGTGATGATTTCATTATGAGACTTTGGAGATTTTGCCTTGTAGACTTTGACTTTCGATTGGTTGCCTCCATCATGCTTCTTTTGTTCAAATTCTACAACAATGTCAAAGCTAGAAAATGGAGAAAATGGATTCAAAATTCAAAGAATAGAAGAGCTAAAGGAAAAAACAAAATGAAAGAAATGCTATTTAGAATAGTTCAATTTGGGTTTGGATAATCACAACACATTTTAGTGTTTTTTTTTAATCTTTTAAAATATAAAAATGTTACTTTGACAACTATAAAGTTACTTTGACAACTGCAACACTAATTTACTAGGATAATGTGTCACTTTTAAATGAACAATTTCAGTCAGAAAAAATATTTCTATTTCCGATTACAATATGATGCAGGATTGTCAACATATTAATACATTTTGAACAAAAGAATGAAAAAAAGTCACTAAAATATAATGTGATTATAAAAAAAATGATATTATAATTAAACAAAATTATATCATAACTGAAACAAACCTTTTTAAATAATGTATGGATTAATCATAGTTAAAAATTATGATTAATATTGTTGCAAATCTTGAACAATGTAAGATGAATAATAATCTCATTTGAATCTGATTTATTTTATACATCCAAAATGGAATCACCAAGAATTGATAATCAAACCAATTTGCTAAACTACCATAAAGAAAAAAGATATCAATTAACATTACCTTGATCTTGAAGAAGATTCCCAAAGAAATGTCAAGAATCATCCAAAGGCAAACTATAAGTGTAACAACTTCAAGAGAAGCTAGTTTCCAAGATTAGGGTTTTTGTTGGATTATGGTTGTTTTTGGCTAACTATAGGTTCAAAACCCTAGAAAGACCACCACTAGAAGCTTTTATGAACTACTTAGGGTGGTTCTTATTGTGTTTGATTCTTGGGAGAAAAAAAACTATGGTTTGTATAGGAACTGTAACGGGCCTCTATTCAGTTTGAGCTATTCATGAGGCACTTCAAACGGGGTTAACAAAGCTTTATAATTTGCCACATTGTTATGTTTAGTAGTGGAAGCTATTTAATAAAGGAGAAATCAAGTCTCATTATATTAAATTAGTAGTGAAAACTTTCTTATTTAATAATAATAATAAGTCATTTTGATTAATAACTATCCATTGTAAAAAAAAATTCATGTTTGGAACAGTCAGATGTTAAATAAACTTTTATTAATAGTTTATGGAAAACAAGAATAGACCGAATTCTTCAAATTAAAAACATAATGTTTAATAATAAACAGGTCTAATTATTTAAAAATGACATTTTGGTTGAATCCATCACTTGTTAAATATTCATAGGTAAAAGACATAAAAATAATTAATTATTTTCATAAAAACATACCTTATATTAACTAGATTTACAAATTTGGTGATATTTATGGACTTGAGATTTACTTTTAATAAAAAAAAATTAAATTGGTTAAGTTAATAATAAATAGTATTGTAAGTTATTAATGATAGTAATTTTACAAATAAATAAAGTCATTTTAAATTGATATGGGTCAATTTTAGTATATAGTTTATTTAAACTCAGACATTAATAGCTAATAACAACAAAAAGTTATAATTATAACACTAATAATAATATAGTAAAAGTAATAATTGGAGATAAAACTCATTTGTACACTATTTTGTCAGTCAATTTATAATAAAAACTTCATGTTAGGACTAATTTTTCTATAAATTTTTTTATCAGCAATTTTTCTATAAAAATGAGTAAAGAATTAAAATTAATTTATATACAAACTAATTTATAATGTACATGGTTGCATAAAACCAATGGTTCAAACGATCAATCTTGTCATAGACCACTGTACACTATATTTAAGGCTTTAAGCTAAGTAATGTTGCAATCAACAGATAAATATGCTTCTCACATTTCCTGAGATGCAGCAAATTTTAACCTGCCAACTGAATCCAACTACTACCAGGTTGCTTAGTAATGCTCCCTTCTACCATTTTGTTTCTCAACTCTATGCAATTTTTCCACATTGATGCTGATGCATAAATGTTAGACAGAAGAACATAGGTTGAGGGTTCATTCAGTTCTAGATCAGCAAGGATGTTTGATATTCTTTCTCCTATTTCAGCATTCTCATGTTTAGTGCAGGCACCTAGCAAAGTCTTCCATAAAAGAGATTTTGACTGAAATGGAGCTTCTTTTATCACAGCCTCTGCTTCTTCCAATCTTGCTGCCCTACCAAGAAGATCAACCATGCAGGCATAATGATTTATAGTTAATTCACTGTTGTATTTACTTCTCATGTACCTAAAATATTGGCAACCTTCTTCCACTAATCCAGCATGGCTACAAGCAGCTAAAACCCCAGTGAAGGTGACACCATCAGGTTCCAAACCAGCTTCTTGAGCTCTGTTAAACAGGTCAATGGCTTCTCTACCAAACCCGTGATAAGCATAACCATATATCATAGCCGTCCAGGTTAGTAAATTATGGTCACTGATAGTATTGAAAAACTTGCAGGCATCCTTAATGTTTCCACATTTACTATACATGTCAGTAATGGAAGAAGCCACATGAAGATCAACCTCAAGGCCAACTTTGATAGCCCAGGAATGGAAACATTTGCCTATGTCCAATGCTGCTAAGCCAGCAGCAGCTGAGATACAGCTGGATAAGATAGACTCGTCAACCTGAAAAATGGGAACAGTTTGGAATTCTGCAAAATGCTGAACTGCTTCTTCATGATAACCATTTTGAACCCATGCTGTTAACATGACACTCCAAGAGATAAGATCCTTCTCCTTCATGGACAAGAAAACCTGTAAAGCATTCAAAGTTTCATCTTTAAATACTGCATACATGTTAATCAGAGCACTTCCAACAAACGGATGATATTCAAATCCTACTTTCATGATATAGGATTGGACTTGTTTTCCTACATTTATTGCCTTTATTTCTGTACAAGTCTGAATAACACTGATTAAAGTGAACTGACTTGGTTTTGAATATAAAAGCATATCACAGAAGATCCCTAAGGCTTCTAGGAAGTGCCCTGATTCACCACATCCAGATATGATAGTAGTCCAGGAAAACTCATTTTGTGTTGGCATGTTTCTGAACACTAATTTTGCATCATCAATAGCTCTACATCTAATATACATCTCAAGAAGAGCATTTTCTAAGCCCAATCTACTGTCATCTTCAAAAGGAATTTTAATCACAAGAGAATGAAAAGACTGTCCGTCTTTAAGCATACAAAGGTTCCCACAAGCCCGCAGAACATAACTGATTGAAGAACTGCTTTGTGCAATACCAACTTCCCTCATCCCACAGAACAGCTCTATAGCTTTTAAATCATTTGAGTTGAAAATTAAAGTGTTCATCATGGCATTTACACATATTTCATTTTTATTGCAAACGTCAAGAAAACATCTATAAGCATCAGACATCATCCCAAAATTTCCATACATGTTGATAAATGCACTGCCAAGATATGAATCCAACATGAAGCCAAGTTTGATGACACCACAGTGAATTTGACTACCACAAAGCTGTGTCTCCAAATTTGAGCACAAACTGACAACACTTGCACAAGTAAATGGGTCTGGTTTGTTGCCTCCAGAAAGAAAATCAACATATACAGCAAGTCCTTCCTTAGATTTTCCGACTTGATTAAACCCAGAAAGTAAAGAACATACTGCCACGTTATCCTTATCATCGAGAACTTGAAAAATTTTACGAGCATCATCTAATAATTGCAGTTTAACGTAGCAGTCAATAAGAGTCCCACCCACGACAACATCATTTTCAATCCCAATCTTCACAATCTGGCCATGAAGAGACCTTCCAAGTTCAACATCCAACACATCAGCACAGAGTTTAACAATGATTGTGTAAGTAAAGTGGTTCCGCGACTCAGAAGAGTGCCCCATCTCATGAAACAACTTCAGAGAACCCTTCACATCAGACACCTCCACATAAGCATTCAGCAAAGTATTCCACAATGCCTCAGACCTTTCATCATAACAAACCCCATCAAAAACCTTCCTCGAATTCTCAATATCCCCACAATCAGCATACATGTGAAGAATCAAAGCACTGCAAAAGCTATGCGAATCAAAGCCACTTTTGATTACCAACCCATGAATGAGCTTTCCCATCACAGCATCACACATCTCCTTGCAAGCCTTGAGCGCCACAGAGAAACCAAATTCATTGGGGCGCACCCCAGACCGACACAAGCCACGAAACAAGCTCAGACCCATTTCATGTTGCCCCACGTGAACATAACAAGAGACCAAGCTGGTCCAAGAAACCAAGCTCGGCATAGGAATTTCATCAAACAACCTACGTGCATTATGAACTTCTCCAATATCTCCATAAAATCTAATCATATTGTTTTGTACAAAGACATCCATGAAGAGGGCACTTTTAACTAAAAGAGAGTGAAGGATTCTTCCACAGTTTACGTCTTTGTGCTCCCGCAGGTGCTGCAAGAGGAAGACGCAGTCTTGGAAGCAAAATCCTCTTTTGTTCTGAAATTCTAGCGATGCTTGCGAATGGAACTGCTGTGTTCTTGTCAACATTGGTTTGATGGGCCAATTTGAGAATTGGGTTCTGAAAAACAAATAAATCCTGGTGAGAACATGATTGGTTGGGAAAAAACAGGGGATAACCATTTTTGAGAATGGGTTTTGGATTGTTCAGCTATCTTTCCAATTCCACATTTTTGTATGCTTTATTCAACAAGCTTTGATTTTGCATTGACTCAACTGTGATGTGAAAGCGTGAAGACAAGGTGGTGAACAAAATCCCTTCCATTTCACGTCGTAAACGAATTCTTTCAAAAGGGAAAGTTGGGAAATTTTCTCATGAAAAAATTCTGCCAGTGAGAAGAAGTTTGAATATTGGGTTGCCAGAAGTTCCCTTTCTAGTTATGAAAAAATGGCGGGTGGGCAATATTTGTTCACAATGTTTTGGTTATTTTGTAAAAATCGAATTTTTCTTCTTCTTTTGCTTCGATCGATCTATGATATTCCCACACTTATCAACACTATTAGATATCGATATTTGTAGTAAAATTTTTATTGTTAATATAATTTATAATTATATAATATATAGATTCGTAATTTTGTTCTATATTTTAGAGATTATGCGTATTTTTGTGTTTGTACTCGTATCGTATTAATGTCTGTGCTTATATCTGTATCCGTATAGTATTAATGTTCGTGTCTATGTTACATAGATTTGGATGGAATAATTAATTTTAAAAAATGAGATAATTTGATGATTTTTAATTTTACATAATATTAAAATTTAAAACTCTTGATTTATTCCTTTTTATATTAAATCAGATATAGCCAACTTATATTTATTGTAATTGATTACTGTAGAGACATTTGTTTTCCAAATAATCTTCCTATATATAATCAATTATAACATAGAGTGTTATTCTTTTGGTAAAACAAAACTCTTATATAATTTTACAAAAAAATTGTTATCCATTATAATACTGAAAAACGTCTTTAACCTAAAAAACAATCATTTACTTTAAAATTCAACCAAATTGATTTAACTATGAAACACTATTTCACTTTAACTTCTTTAATTTTGTTTGTTGAATCTTGATTATTTAGAACATGTTGCGCATGACCTCCGAGACTTAAAACCCTAAGTATTAAGCCACCTTAATATGATTTTCAAGTTTGGCATTGTGAGAAGTAAAAACAATTTTTCAAAACATGTAGCTTTCACTTCTTTTCAACACATGTCATTTTGTTCATTTATATCCAAAAAAAATTAAATCAAAACAATTCAAATTCAAGTATTTAAAACTTTAAAACTCTTCATAACACAAGGTTGAAATGACTTTTATAAGATCACATATTTATTCTCTGTTCATTAACCTTTGTATATATATAAAAGTCTTCAGTTCACAGTTATTTCTTAGTCTCGACCTTGATCTCAAAGGTGGAAGTACCTACAAAGATACTATGACTCTCAAGTCAGTATGTGTGAGTAACAATTAATGCAGTCATAAGATAAGTCATAGTACTCGTGTTCAATACCTTGGGTAGTGTCTATTTATACTATTCTTGACGGTGGACTCGTATCATTCTTAATCTTGGTTTAGTTGTTGTTTAGTCATGAAGATTTGTTTTAAATGCATATTATTGTTTGATTGGTTATGTAAACATTTTATGACTATCGTGAGGTGTTCTTGACCTTGTCTAATACTTATTGATAAGAACAATACTTCTCGATCTTGCCTGATACTTTTAAGTTTTACTTGGTACTTCTCGACCTTGTCTAGTAGTCCTTCTAACTCGTGCTTAATACTTCTCGCCTTGTCTAGTACTTCTCAACAAGACTGGTATATTCCTAGTTTATAAGTTCATTTAATGTTCGACCTAAACCCTCTCAGTTATGAGTTGTGTGGTACATTAGCCGCTTAGGCCCGAGTCTATTACGATGAGTCTCAAAAGAAAATTTCATTTTTTTCCTAGAAGTCATCATATAATTATGGTACATTGAGCCCCCAGACTCGAGTAGATGAAATCCTATTGGTCACATCCTCTTCTTCTAGCATTGTTTTAGTTTGGATTTTTTAATGGAGTTGCAGAAGCTTGATAGAAATGGAGGAATACAAATTTGTGTTTGAAGTGGATAAATGAGTTTGGGAGAGTGAGAGACAAGGCCAACTCATTAGGAAGGCGTCTAGGTTAGGCTAACTAAGAGACAACCCTAGAGAGAGCTCAAGAACAAGTGTTTATGGAAAAAAAAATGGACAACATAACTCTTATCATTCAAGCTTAATTTTACATGAGTTGAGCACATTTATTTATAGTTCTATGGTCAGCTCAAAAGAGAGCCAAATTCAAAAATTCAAATTAAAAAATAAACCCTAGATTTAGAAGAACAAATGAGAGTGTGTCATATGTCTAGTCACACATTCCTTCCCATGTGTCATTTTTTATGTTCAACTCCATGGTGTGCTCTCCTTTTCAAAGGAAGCCCAATTGAAATCCTAGGTAGGTTTAGAACCCTAACCCTAATCTATCCTTGGTCAAAATACAAAACAAAAAAACTTACTCTACTTGGCCCAAATTATTTAACAATTACAAACTCAAATAAATCACATTTTACTCTATACATTTATACAAACTAAAGTTTGGCCCAAAAAAGATAAGAGTTTAGTCCTGCTAAGCTCAATTGAGTTCCACTCCTCATGTGGTGTGTTCTTCAATGCTCTATTTGTTTTTCTCTAGAATGGAGATGTTTTGGGATATATTTTGTGCATACTTTCTTCCTATACTTCCTTTTTATTAGGCCTAAGAGATAGATAAAAGCTTAACTAGGTCCATTTGGCCAATAAGTCTCCAAACAAGGTTTCAAGTCTTCAATCTCCTTATTTTGTGGATGTTGTGGTTGGATGAGTTTCCATCACCTATGAAGAGCCTGGTGTTGAAATAATCGCGAACCAAGTTCAAGAAGGGGATTGAATTGACACTTAAATATTTTCACAAATATCAATTTAACTTGAAAAATAGTGTTATTTTAATTGAATGATTATCCAAAACCACATTTTAATTTTTTTTATCAAAAAGTTGTTAGAAATATAAATTTGTTATTTCAAAGAAAACAATTGATTCAAATTTAACAGGAAGTATCACAAAAAATTACTACTATAATTTTTTTGTGAAAACGGTTGATTAAAATGACAAGAACAAATTAATATGCAACAAATGAAAATGCAGAAAGTACTAGAACAAAAATACTTGTTTCACTCTTTTTCAAAAATTACATCTAGTTACCACTTTACACATAAATGGTTTTCACTAAAAACACACATTCTTGTACAAAGATCACAAATCTTGAACCCTACAAAATCGGTTCTACCCCTATAACAATCTGTTATAGATTACACCTGAAACGGAAAACTAAGAAACTCAAAATAGGTTTTTGGTTTTCCACACAGTAAGGAACCCCTTATAAAAAAAAATGATGATTCAAATCTTCCAAGAATTCAGAAATTTTTTCTAACACTTGTAAAATCAATATTGAAATCACACTTTCACACGTTCAGCTTCGAAAAATTCTCTCATATATCTTTCTAGATGTTTAAAGAAACTTTGTATAGATTCTGACAAACATAAAACTAGTTTAAATATACAACTATCAAAATCAATTTGTTAAAGCTGGAATTAACCAGCTAATTTCATTTAAAGTGAAATTATTAGTGTAACCCAGTTTTTCACACATGTTAAAAATTCAAACTTAAAAAATCATTTTATCAAACACATTAAATCAGAATTTTGAAAAAATTAAAACATTTTACAGAAAACATAAGTGTTTTCAATCAGTTGAGTTATGAAAATAAAAAATTAAAAACTTTAACTTCTATAAAATCTTTTAAAAAATAGTTTCAAAAACATTTTAATCATTTTATAACATTTTTCTTAGATTCATCGTCTCATTATGCAAAAGATAAATTGTATACACAAAACATACTAAACTAAAATAAGACAAGACATACTAGGATTCATCAAACACAACTTGGACCTAAGATGTCTAACACCTAGAACATTTTGGGAGCATCTTGAAGGATGTGCATAATAAATGTTGGTATATAAAGCAAAGTGTGAACAGATGCGTTGCAGAAGAAGCAGAGGAATAAGTCGAGAAGGCTTTTCCCTTGAAGGATGGTTATGACTGGGAGGACCCTTGGGTTTATGCGTATTTTTTCAAGTATCGTAGGTCCTATGTGTTTCGTTCGTTTGACAATGTCAGAATTTTTTGCTTTTGTGGCTAAGCATGAAATGATTTGTAAAGTTTTTCAGGCATGTTAAATCAAGTGTTCTCAAGCTCAGAGGTACAATTTGAACATGATAAATTGTCGTAGTTGATATGCATAAATACTCATGGCTACCAAGACTAAGATGTTGCTTCCTTATATTTTCTTGGTAAAGTTCACATAGAGTGAATTGTTCTGAACCAAGTTGATAACTTAGAAGCCTTTTTGGTAGAGTTCACATGGAATAAATCATCCTCCAACAAAGGTGTTGCTTGAAAGCCTGTAGGGCTCACATGGAGTGAATCATCTTGCAACGAGGTGTTGCTTTGGGAGCCTTTCACGACAAGGTTTACATGGATTAGCTCTAAGAAGGTGTGGTTTTGGGATCTTTCTCAACAGGTTTACATGGAGTGAATCATTCTGCACCGAGATCTCAGTAGGGTTCACATGGAGTGAATCGTCCTTCACCGGGAAACTGTTGCTTTGGGATCTTTCTCGACAAGGTTCACATGGAGTGAATCATCCTCCACCGAGGTGTGACATTGGTAGCCTTCTTGGTAGGGTTCACATGGAGTGAATCATCCTGCACTGAAAAGGTGTGGTTTTGGGAGCCTTCTCGGCAGGATTCATATGAAGTAAATCATCCTGCATCAAGAAGGTGTGGCTTTGGGAGCCTTTTCGACAGGGTTCACTTGGAGTGAATCGTCTTGCATCAAAGTGTGGCTTTGGTAACCTTCTCGATAGTATTCACATGGAGTGAATCATCCTGCACCGAGAAGGTGTTGCTTTGGTAGCCTTCTAGGTAAGGTTCACATGGAATGAATCGTCTTGAACCAAAAACATGTTGATTTAGGGGTCTTCTCGGCAGGGTTCACGTGAATCATCGTGCACCAAGAAGGTGTGGCTTTGAAAGCTTTCTCGACAGGGTTCACATCGAGTGAATCATCTTGCGCCGAGGTATAACTTTGGTAGCCTTCTCGGTAGGGTTCACTTGGAGTGAATCATCCTGCATTGTGAAGGTGTTGCTTTGGTAGCCTTCTCAATAGTGTTCACATGAAGTGAATTGTCCTGCACTGAGAAGGTATTGATTTAGGAGTCTTTTCGGTAGGGTTCACATGGAGTGAATCATCACGTACCAAAAAGGTGTTGCTTTGGGAGCCTTCTCAGCAGGGTTCGCATGAAGTGAATCGTCCTGCACCAAGGTGTGGCTTTGGTGAATAGTCTTGTACCAAAAAGGTATTGCTTTTGTATTCTCAGTAGGGTTCACATGGAGTGAACCGTTCTGCAATTAAAAGGTGTTGCTTTGTGAGCCTTCTTGGCAAGGTTCACATGGAGTTAATGATCATGCACCGAGAAGGTGTGGCTTTGGAAGCCTTCTCAGCAGGGTGCTCATTGGGTGAATCATCCAACATCAAGGTGTGGCTTTAGTAGCCTTCTCGGTTGGGTTCACATGGAGTGAATTGTCCTACACCATAAATTGCTGCTTTGGGAGTCTTCTCGGCAAGGTTCACATTTGAATCATCATGCAACTAGAAGGTGTTGCATTGGTAGTTTTCTCGACAGAATTCACATGGAGTGAGTCATCCTACACCTAGAAAGTGTTGCTTTGGTAGCCTTCACGGCAAGGTTTACATGAAGTGAATCATCCTGCACTGAGAATGTGTTACTTTAGTAACCTTCTCACTATGGTTCATATGAAGTGAATCGTCCTGCACAAAAAAGGTGTTTAGCTGCAAAATATAGTGAATTGACTCAAAAGGATGATAAATCGATGAAAATTTTCAAAGAGTGCAATACCTATCCAGGTAGGATTCCATATGGAAAGACATTATTATGGTTCCTAAAGATAGCAATCTGATCTCTTAGATTATGCAGGAGTTTCATTTTTCTAAAGTGGGAGGGCATGTTGGCAGCACCAAAACAATTGCAAGGATTTGCTCAAAGTTTTACTGGTCATGCATGCAACAGGAGATTCGAGCATTCATTAGGAAGTGCAATTTTTGTCAACCGGCTAAAATAGACCAGACACTCTCAGTTGGCTTATTGCAGCCACTTCGTATACCTCAAAATTGTATGAGATGACATTGCAATGTGCACTGTATCACAAATTTGCCTGCTTCTCATGGTTTCACTAACATCATGATTGTTGTTGATAGATTGACCAAGTTTGGTCATTGTGGGGTTAAAACCTGGTTCACTGGTAAGATAGTAGATGATGTTTTTATCAATACTATAATATAGTATCAGAAAGAGACAGAGTTTTCATCAATTCCTTTTGGTAGAATTTGTTAAGGAGCCACACTTTCAGTGAGTTTAGCTTATCATCCAGAGTCAGACTGAGGTTTTAAACAAAACCATAGAGATGTATTTGTTGTGCTATGTTTTTAGCAATCCTAAATCCTTCGCAACAATACCTTCCATTGCCATTGAGTACTTAAAAAGTTCCAAGGTCATATACTGCTTTGAAGCTAAGCTTATCAATCTATATTGAAGCCAAGGAGATGAAATAAATTTGTTACTAATTCAAACCAAATATGTGAACAAAACTTGGTTTTTGAACACTGATTTGACGAAATCTTGAAGACCTCTTCGTCCTTTTATTGACATTTTCTTATCAATCAAGGCTCATTTTTTAATTTACTCTATTTGCAGTGAAGTTTATAACATGTAACTTATAGTACTCAAAATTGAAGTTACTGCAAATATCATTCACTCTAAGTATATGATACCCAGAGGGGACAGCAATCACATTTCATTAGAGTGCATATTTATTTCAAACAAAGTAAAAATATATATGTACCACATGCTCATTTCAACTGCCACATCAATTCATGATGAAAAGTTTTCAAGTGTTATAGCTATGATGAAACCAAAAGCAAGTCAATCAGAAAACAGTGTTTTATCTAATGAGGAATAGGGCATAATGAATTAAAATCTTGTTGCTCTTGCCATTTTGAAAAGTAATGTAAACGTGTTATACTGTTTATATTAGTCATGTGTGAGGATAAATTTCATCGAGTGTGTAAGGAAATAAACCATGCTTGGTCTAATAAGTAAGTTTATTCAAATATGAAATCAACCTCATAAAACCCGCTTATAAAGTGAGGTTTGCACTTACTTATATACTATGAAATTTCCTAATCTCTAGTCGATGTGGGATCTCCAACAATCTCCCGAGTCAAGTGGAGCATGCATGAAGGAGTCAAATTAGTTTTCTATTCTTTTCCTCAACACAGTTGGGTAATCCTAGATTTGAACCAGAGACTTCGTCCGTGAAATAAATCATCGCACCTACAATCCAAACAATTGGGAGAGAATCAATAGATTCATTTTCGGGAGCGATTCATCCTTCTTGAACGCAACATACAACTATTCGTTGTATTGCGCTCTCCAAGTGTGTTTGTTCCCTCTTATTTTTTACCATGGCAAGTCTTTGCGAAAAAACTCCGATGAGAAGAGAAAAGAAGGCATTAAGAGACCCTTTCGGCACAATCTTAGACACTCTAAAATCCTTTTTCAAACCTATTCTCCCTTTTTGAAGATAGATAAATAGACACATCTCACTGATCGGGGGTGTCCATAGTGACTGAGGCGGTCAAAGACCAAGAACTGAGTTATTTAACAGTCAATTGTTGTATTCTTCTTATGGCTAGATCCAATCTCCTAGTCCTTGTGGAAAGGAAAAAGAAATTTCACATTCTCTAGGAAAATCCTATTGATTGCAATTTTCTCTAAAACATGAAGAATGGTACAATTTAGTTCATCTATAATATCATATCACATATACATAGGTTTCTTCTATGTTGTAAACTAATTTTCTTTGTGTTTTATATTCAATTGAATTTGAAATTCATTCTTTGAAAGGTCAAAAACAAAGAAAAAATTATCATATAATGATAAGACTCAATACACCCTCACTTCTACTTTTTTATCGTGTTTTTTTATCACTTCTACTAATTTATCCCGGGCACAGTGAGTTTGTTGGAATAGCACAATAATGATAGCCACACAGGCAAGCACTGATTATGGGGTTACTACGGGTGAAACTTCCATGGAATAAAATCTAACTTCTAAGGAAATACAACTATTTTCTCTATTCTATCTTTTCTTAGTGTTGGTGTTGAAGGAATAAAACAGAGCAAGATATTTGTGAACAGAAAATATATATTTTATTTCACTGCTACTTTTCAAATAAAAATACAATCTCTCTAAATAATCTTACAATAGACTTCTCAAATTCTACCTTCTCTATCATAAAACCTATACTATAATTTACATTTAAATCACAGTATAAATGACATTCAAAACAGAATTAAAGATAATAATTATTGGCTATTCAAATGCTAAAATAAAACTGCTGACGGCTTTGAGTTTAATGCTAACAAATTCCCCCTTAAACTCAAACCTTTCATATTTTTCATTCTGATTGTTATCGCTCACACTTTATATTTTGTCCTTACCCAACTGCCTCCAATATTATATTTTTTCAGTAGCCACCATACTGTCCTTGATTAGAAGCAACTTCAATATTTTCTTCATTGCACTAATCCGTGCAGAATTTTGAATTGAATTACTTTTAATTTTCCAAACAAAATCTTCTCCACTTTTACCCTTTGAATTAAAAGGATTTAAGAAAGACTTTGACTTCAATGAGTTTCGAAGATAATGATTATACCGTATTTCCCTTTCAGATGATGTCTCAACACCATTCCATTTATGGTCTTCTCCTAAATCAAAACCATTATTTTCAAGTAAAACACATGAACCAAAAGGGGCTTTTAATTTGAATTGTAATTCATTCACCTTTTCTTTTTGTGCCAAAAGCAACAAATGGAGTTCTTCAACTTGATTGACTCTACTTTCCTTGTCTTTCTCCATATCAACATATTTTTCTTCCAATTTTGTAAACCTTTTTTCCAGGTTATTAAATTTTGCTTCAACACTCTCCAATAATTTTCCCATACTGAGAATATTATTCTTCAAGTCAGGTACATAAATTTCTGTGACATTTTCTTTGGATTTAAAGGCAATGTGCTCCTCCTCCATTGGATTGAGAGCAAAACTTTTTCCCTTCATTTCAACTTTAAACAAATCGCTGCCATCAACATCTTTGATTAAACAATGTTTATTTTCAAACATCACCTTATAACCTTTTTCCAACAATTGACCAACACTCAAAAGATTTTGATCAATCTCTGGCACAAAAAGAACATTTGTAATGATTTTTATACCTTTATAGCTTGTGATAGCTATTGTGCCTTTTCCTTTTACTGCAAGGTGTTCACCATTTCCAATCCTCACCCTTTTAATATCAGTAGTTCTCAATTCCTTGAAGAGTTCCTTGTCATGTGTCATGTGGTTGGTGCAGCCACTGTCAATTAACCAAGATGCACTTGAAATATTGCTGCAAAACCCAATTGCAACGAAAAGTACATCCTCCTCCTCATTTGCAAATTGAGCATCTACGTCTTTTTGCTCACTTTGGTTTCTACAAATGATTGTTTCATGCCCAAGTTGATTGCACTTGTTGCACTTAGCATCAAGTCTTCTCCAACACTTAAACGGTGGATGACCTAACTTGTTGCAATGCTTACAAGGAGGATAATTTCTACCTTTGTTTTTCCAGCCACCTTCATGTTTGACTAGTAAGGCTCCTTCTATTGCTCCATCTTGTCTCATGGCTCTCCTTTATTCTTGTGCTTGTAAAGCATTTAAGAGCTCTGCAAGAGAAATCTTTGATAGGTCCTTTGTGTTCTCCAGGGTTGTTATGGTGGCTTCAAACCTCTCTGGAACTGTTACAGCAGTTTTTCCACAATTCTTGAATCTTTTAACACAAATCCAAGCAACCTCACTTTGTTGGCAATGCTTAGAAGTCTGTCCGAGTACTCTTTTACGGATTTCGACTCCTTCATTCTCTGCAATTCAAACTCTCTGATTAGATTCAGAGTTTGCATTCCACGAATCCTCTCATCACCTTCATATTCTACCTTGAGGTAATCCCATATTTCTTTTACTGACTTCAAGGGCATTATCCTTGTGAATACCATAGGAGATACAGCTGCAAATAAACATGTTTTTGCCTTTGATTTCTTTATCTTTTTTTCCTTCTGTGATTTTATTTGTGCCACCGTAGGGTTTTCTACAGCTTCCCATAAATCCAATGCTTCTAGGTAGGTCTTCATACGAACAACCCACATTTGATAATTGTCTCCATCAAAGACAGGTGGTGCCATTGCTGAAAAATTTGATCCTCCTTCCATTGGTGCGCTCTACTAACCTCACAGATCCCTCAAGAAAATAGCTCTGATACCAATTGTTGGTGTTGAGGGAATAAAACAGAGCAAGATATTTGTGAACAGAAAATATATATTTTATTTCATTGCTACTTTTCAAATAAAAATACAATCTCTCTAAATAGTCTTACAATACATTTCTCAAATTCTACCTTCTCTATCATAAAACCTATACTATAATTTACATTTAAATCATAGTATAAATGACATTCAAAACATAATTAAAGATAATAATTATTGGCTATTCAAATGCTAAAATAAAACTGATGACGGCTGACGACTTTGAGTTTAATGCTAACACTTAGCTTTCTTTTTTATTATTATCTCATTATTCTCTGTAATTATGAATCAGTCTCTTTTTATTATCTTCTTCTTCCATGGTCCCCATTCAATCGAAGCGGAGAAGGATGCATGTGATTCATTTTCTACTCTTGTATGTGATAACTGACAATTCTTGAAAAATATAAGAAAGGTTATGTACCTTCACTAAATCGTAACCACTCATTCATTCATGCCAATTCATTATTGACAGAGCCGTGGAAACACTCAACACCTATTGGTTGTTGACGAGCCATCAAGGAATAAATGTTCTCCAACCTTAACTTAAAACCATCAATCAAAACTTAGCTTATTACTATTATTTCCATTGCAGTCCCTTATCAGTTTCATTCATCCACTTACCATGGCAGAAATGGTTACCAGTGTTCTTTTCTCTGGTTTCCAAAATAGGACTATTGACACTTTGGCAGTTCTTTATATTTTACTGCAACATCAATTTCTTTGTCCTTTGCAATGTTATTTTCAAATATATACATGCAATGTTAGATGATTCGGGTTTATTTATTGATTAGTTAGCCACCGAAATTCACCATTATTATTGGCCCACTAGCCTTCAAATTTACATGGCATAAGCTTCACTTCAAATTAGTCAGTTCCATTCATCAAACTCCCTTACCTATTCTTACCATGGCAGCAGAAATGGTTACTGGTGCTCTTGTTTCTACTTTCGTAGAGAGGACTATTGACACTTTGGCTTCCCGTTTTGTCGACATATTTCGTGCAAGAAAACACAAAAAGAAGCAACTCAGCGACTTGAAGATGAAGCTCCTGGCCATTGATGTTGTGGCTTTTGATGCAGAACAAAAGCAGTTCAAAGATCAAAGTGTGAGAGATTGGCTTCTCAGGGCCAAAGATGTTGTGTTTGATGCAGAAGATCTCTTGGATGAAATAGATTATGAACTCTCCAAAAGCAAAGTGGAAGCTGAGTCTCAGAGTGCTACTTACAAGGTGTGGAATTCTCTCAAATCTTCTTTTGTCACTTTCTTTGAAAATCAAATTGAATCTAGGATGGAACAAGTCATTGAAGACCTAGAAGATCTTGCGACCCGAAGCGATATTCTAGGTTTGAAAAAGGCTAGTGGTGTTGGGGTTGGATCAGGATCGAGAAGTAAATTAACATATACATCTTTGCCAAATGAAAGTGTTATTTATGGCAGAGATGAAGACAAAGAATTTGTCCTTAACTGGCTCACATCTGACACTCACAACAACCTTTCTATACTTTCTATTGTGGGCATGGGTGGGTTGGGTAAGACCTCACTTGCCCAACATGTATTCGATGACCCAAGGATTGAAGGTAAATTTGATATTAAAGCTTGGGTTAGTGTTCCACAGGAATTTGATGTTCTCAATGTATCAAGAGCAATTCTTGACACGATTACTGGTTCAACTGATCATAGTATACAACAGGAAATGGTTCAGAGAAGACTGAAAGAAAATTTGAGGGGGAAGAAATTTCTTCTCATTTTGGATGACGTTTGGAACGAACGACAATCTAAATGGGAAGATGTGCAGAAGCCCCTACTTTTCGGAGGCCAAGGCAGTAGGATTCTTCTCACTACACGTAGTGAGAAGGTTTCTGTTACCATGAGATCAGAAAAGCAATTCCTTCAGGTATTAAGCAAAGATTATTGCTGGGACTTGTTCGCAAAACATGCATTCCAAAGTGCTAATCCTCAACCACATCCAGACTTCTTGGAGATTGGTAAGAAGATAGTTGAAAAATGTAATGGGCTTCCTTTAGCCTTGAAAACAATGGGAAGTCTATTACACAATAAATCATCCTTTTGGGAATGGGAAAGCATTATGAAAAGTGAGATATGGGATTTTTCAGAAGACGAAAGTGATATACTCCCTGCTTTAAGATTGAGTTATCTCCACCTTCCTTCTCATCTGAAGAAATGTTTTACTTTTAGAAGAAATGTTTTGCTTTTTGTGCCTTATTTCCCAAAGGTTATAGGTTTGACAAGGAGTGTTTAGTTCAACTGTGGTTGGCTGAAAATTTTCTAAAAAGCCCTCTACAGAGAAGGAGTCCTACAGAAGTTGGAGAACAGTATTTCAACGATCTGTTATCGTGGTCCTTCTTTCAACAATCTGGAAAAGAAGAGAAAAAGCATTTTATCATGCATGACCTTCTAAATGATTTGGCGAAATTCGTTTGTGAGGACATCTGCATCAGGTTAGGAGTTGATGAACCAAAAGGTATACCCAAGACAAGCCGTCATTTTTTATTTCCAGGAACTGATGATTTACATTTTGATGAGTTTGGGAGTTTGATTGATACTCAAAAGTTGCATACATTTCTGAAAACTGATTGGCAAACGTATGAAGCTTTTGGTTCCCCTCAGTGCTCTGGGATGTCGATAGATGACTTGTTCTCCAAATTTAAGTTCATACGCGTCTTGTCTTTGTCTCATTGTCGTAACCTTACAGAGGTGCCTAAATCTGTAGGAAATCTTAAGCATCTCCGTTCATTAGATCTCTCTTTTACTGAGATAGAAAAACTACCTGACTCCATAAGTTTACTCTACAAGTTGCAAATACTGAAGCTGAACCATTGTCAAAGATTGAAGGAGCTTCCCTCATGTTTGCATCAACTGGACAATTTGCGATGCCTTGAATTTATAAATACTGAAGTGAACATTGTGCCTGCACATTTGGGAAAGCTGAAGAATCTCCAAGTATTGATGAGTTCGTTTTACGTTGAGAAAAGTAAGGAATTCAGTATTCAGCAATTAGGAGAACTCAATCTTCATGGAAGTCTAAGAATTCATGAGCTGCAGAATATTGAGAATCCCTCTTAAGCATTAGAAGCAGATTTGAAGAACAAACCACACCTTGTGATGCTAAAGTTAGAATGGAATATTATGGGCAGCTCCTCTATTGATTCAACCAAAGCTGGGGATGTAATTGAGAATCTACGACCTTCAAAACACTTGAAGAAGTTATCAGTAAGGAACTATGTTGGTAAACAACTTCCAAATTGGTTACTCGATAATTTGTTACTGAATCTGGTGTCCTTAGCGTTGATGAATTGTATATGTTGCCAACGTTTACCTCCGCTTGGTCTTTTGCCATCTCTGAAGGAGCTGAAGATTTCAGGGTTTGATGAGATAGTGAGAATTGATGCTGATTTTCATGGGAACAACTCTTGTTCATTTAAATCCCTTGTAACATTGTGTGGATCTCCAATATGAGTCAATGGGAAAAGTTGTTCCTTTGGAAAGACTACAGATTGAAGACTGCCAAGAACTTGAGGGTTCCGCTCCCAGGGCTCTATATGTAGAACTGCGTTACTGTGGAAATAATTAAGTGCCATAAATTAGAGTCTTTGCCTACAAACATGCATATGCTGCTTCCATCTCTCAGGAGGTTATGGATAGAAGACTGTCAAAGACTTGTGTCATTCCCCGAAGGAGGTGTGCCATCAAATCTAAAAGAGCTGAAAATCACTAAGTGCTCTAGACTTGTTGGGTCACTGAGAGGAGCTTTCGGAGACAGTTCTTCTTTGAAAAGGTTGAGGATTGAAAAAATGGATGCAGAATGTTTTCCTGATGAAGGTTTGCTTCCACTCTCTCTTACTTCTCTAGGCATCAATCTTTGTCAAAATCTAAAACAACTGGGCTACAAGGGTTTCTATCAACTCTCATCCCTTCAATCACTCGCAGTTTCGAACTGCCCCAACCTCCAACGCTCACCAGAGGAGGGTCTTCTCAAATCAATTTCTGATCTTCAAATAATCAATTGTCCTTTGTTCAAACAGCCTGGCCAGGAAGAAGACGACGAATACCGACAAAGATTACTGAAATATATGGAACTGGCATGTTGTTTTGAATAATGATGTTTATGATGGGCTACAATTTATTTTTGTTTTCAATTTGTATCAACTCATTTTCTCTTCTGTTCTGTTGGTAGTACTGCAAAATGTTTGCAACCATTCACCCTTCCATCATTTTAAATTAGGAAATATAAAATGCAATATTTATAAAGCTTAAAAAATTGTCAGTCGTGGTATAAATAACTTCTGATATGAATGCGCTGAATCTGTAGAATACCTATTTTTCCAATGCAAGATAGCTGAAAAGGTGTGGCATATGTGTGAGAATTGGGTGGGTATAGCAAGTGTTATCCATATTAATCCAATTATTAACTTTAACCTCTTTGGCTTAAGCCATCTTCATAAGAAAACTAACCTTACTTGGAAACAGAGAAACCAAGTTGATGATTTTCAAGTTCTGGCTGGAGGCAGTGACTACTATACATGGTCTTTGTTATCTTAGTCTTGTGCTATGTGACCAATTCTTTTTTGGGGTTCTTTTCCTAGGTACATGCATTGTCATGCTTCTTTCTGCTGGAGGGTTCTTTTACTTGGTTTTTGTGTTGTGAAGACACATAGTCTATTTCCGATGCATAAGGGTTGGAGTACTTTCCAAATGCTCCAATTAATTTTATTTTATTCTTTGCTATAAAAAAAACACAGCTTAAATATAGCCAAAGCTGGTTTTACTAAGACCATCATTGTATTACTCATAAACTTGATTAGAAAATAAGTTACAATTAGATAAGGGTTCTTTTTCTCCTACAGACGTCCTTTGTCAATTTTAAGGCCTGCATAGACATGCTAGATAAACTTTGGCACAATCACTTCTCAGGAAAAAATAAAAGTCATGCAATTCTCCATAAACATAAACTAACTCTTGCATAACAAATTAATTTGTAG
This sequence comes from Phaseolus vulgaris, assembly GCF_000499845.2. Classification (NCBI taxonomy): domain Eukaryota; kingdom Viridiplantae; phylum Streptophyta; class Magnoliopsida; order Fabales; family Fabaceae; genus Phaseolus; species Phaseolus vulgaris. The sequence continues at coordinate 48,354,516 of NC_023749.2, forward strand.
AAGTTGTTCCTTATCATTTTACAAAATTCTTATTTTGAAATTTGGTGTTCAGATTTTATCATATGAAACCTGAACATTGGCATGTCTTCTTGTAAGGCTTTGATACTCCTGTACAAGAAACACCTAAGACATGTTATACTGTTTTGCAGCAGCTTATGATTAATTACCTTAAGGCCTAAAATTACATGAAGCAACAAGCTGATCCTAAGAGGAGGGATTTTCAATTGAAAGTTGTGATTATGCTTTAGTGAAACTCCAATCATACAGACAACACTTTGTTGCTTTACTAAGAAATCAAAAGCTAAGAATGAAATATTATGATCCGTTTGAAATTTTAAGTCACATTGGGTTAGTTGCTTACAAATTGCAGTTACCCCAGTCCGCAAGAATTCATCTTGTGTTTCACATTTCTTTACTTAAAAAGTTCCAAGGTGATCCTTCACAACACAACAATACCTTCCATTACCATTGAGTACTTAAAAAGTTCCAATCTATATTGAAGCCAAGGAGGGGAAATAAATTTGTTACTAATTCAAACTAAAAATGTGAACAAAACTTGGTTTGAGTGCAGATGTATTTCAAACAAAGGAAAAATATATAAGTACCACATGCTCATTTCAACAGCCACATCAATTCATGATGAAAAGTTTTCAAGTGTTATAGCTATCATGAAACTAAAAGCAAGTCAATCAGAAAACAGTGTTTTAGCTAAATGTGAAACACTTTATTCATCCATTCAAGATGTCCTGACAGCTCAGTCTGCACTCTGCATATTGATTTCATGTTGAGAGCTTATTTGTCTGGTATATATTTTCACATGCTTCGAAGTGCATCTTCAATGTCAAAGAAGAACCATATCTCATTCACCCTATTATCATATTCAAAAGGGGCATTGTACTGTGCAACAGTGTAAACAGAATAACCGGCTCTCTTGCTCTTCTCAACTGCAGCACCCCACTTGGTTCCAGCAATACTAGCCTGCAAGGCTGCAGCTTCCTCCCCAACACTAGTATCTTTGACAAATCCACCAAATTGTCTAACTGCTACATGCACAGTCTTCCATCTTTTAATCTTAAGGTCCTTTTCAGTAGGCGTAGGCGGGTTTGCTTGGTTCACTTTCGGCACATAGAAGCCCACAACAAATGAGGACTCACAGAAAGGTCCATCACTGGGTAATACTTCAGAGATCACAGGTGCTGTCATCTCAATTTTCTGCTTGAGGTTGTTCTTACCCTGAATATAATCAAATAGCCTGACCAAAAACAAAAAAGCTTACTCAAATTTAATTAGCTCCTTGGATGGGACTATCCTCTGCCATAATCACTTGCTGAAAAAACCTTTTGCAGTGTAGAAAAACTTAAGCAAAATTATGTTAACAATAAATTCAGAGTAAAGGCGTTCAAAAATTTGAACTTCAATTATCAAAAAATAGAAAAAGACTCGCATCTACTTCACAGAACAGTTAGAAGATACTGTTTTAATTTTACCTTCTAAATTGGGTTCTGACCTTAGAAGATAAAAACAAGTAATAACAGTTTTTGTTTTTTGAAGGAAGGCATAAGTAAATCATAAATAACAGTCAATACCACCCACACACATACAAAATAAATTCTTCAAACTTTAGTTAACAAAATGGAATGTGCTTTTCATTTTTCAACAGAGAATGAACAAATCAATACCCAGACCATCATTGTATTACTCATAAACTTGATTAGAAAATAAGTTACAATTAAATAAGGGTTATTTGTCTCCTGCAAACGTCCTTTGTCAATTTTAAGGCCTGCATAGACATTTTAGATAAACTTTGGCACAATCACTTCTCCCAGGAAAAAAAAAACTCATGCAATTCTCCATAAACATAAACTAACTCTTGCATAACAAATTAATTTGTAGAAGTTGTTTCTTATCATTTTACAAAATTCTTATTTTGTCATTTGGAGTTCAGGTTTTAGCATATGAAAAAATTCATTCAACTTTCTCAATTCTTTTTCTTAGATGAATTTATGGAGAAATCTGTTCTTATCCAAAAACATGTCATTTGGTTCAACAACCTACTTGAGTAATTACAAACATGGCAATAAGCAACCCCATTTAAACATACAACAAAAACATCAATCAATATAACAACTTCATGTGAATTGAGTGTGTTAGAGACATTAAGCACCAAATGGGTCATGATGAAACTCAAAATACACAACTTTCAATCTAGAACATAAACATCATAAGCCAGTTCTTGTGGCTTCAACAAGAGAAATGTCTTGAATATCCAAGAATATTGTGACATGGATGAAAATTACCTTCTGAAGCCAGTTCTCGTGGCTTCAACAAGAGAAATGTCTTGAATGGGGGTGTTGGCAATCCAAACGGATGAATTATAGCGGCGGATTTCGTAGCCATTTCCCAGTTGTATGAGATCATAGCTGGGACATTCTATGCGCTGGCAAGAAGGGGGAAGTGAAGCAGAAGTTACACCCAGAAACCAAACTGAGAAGAGACTCAGAAGCAGTGAAAGCTTGCATGTGATGGTAGCTGCAGCCATGGCTACTGAGCAAAGGATAACGCTACTGAGCAAAGGATAAAATGTGAATGAAATTGTATGGCTAATGTCCACAAATTTTATGAACCCTCTCTGTCATGATCAGAAGCCACATGCACACACAGAGATCAATTTTCCTTTTTTTTCCCCTAAAATTATAAATTCATCCTTTTTTCTTATTTTTGCTTAGTCTTTATCATTATATAAAGATGCTTTTATTAAATATTTTATATTATTTTTTCATTGGAAAATTTTATCTTTTAATAAATGAAAAATAAATTATTTATTTATTATTTAATTAAATAACTTCTTTTCATTATAAAATAATTAAATTATATATTTTTTAAATTATATTATTTTTTCTATTTTGAAATAATTATTCTTAAAATATCTATACCATTATTTTCTACTTGATAACGTTTTATTGTATTACATTTTAATGGAATAATTTTATTTTTAATAAAATAATAATAATTTTTTTATTTATTTAATAAAATAAATAATTAAATAACTTGAAATTAAAATTTATCATTACATCATAATAATGTTCAAAATACAATATATTAGACAAATATAACAATATAGTGAAAGATAAACCAATTTAGAAAACATTATTTACCTAGAGAGCACTTGGCTCACCAAGCGAATTAAACACATGTTGCAATTTGTTCAATCACCATTTTACTCGTCTAGCCAAAGGCATCAACATAGCCAACCATTTTTTAGTCCAGCGACTACTCCATTAGATGTTTTTCATAAAAACATTTCATCAAGTAAGAATTTGCTTACCCAACAACCAAAACACTGAAAGTTTTTATTTAAAACACTCGCACAACGAATTTGGCTCGTTCAACGACCAAAACTCTTAGGTTTTTAATTTAATAAATTTCTCCTAGCGAGCATATACTTACCCAATGAGTTTGCATAAAAATCAATATTTCCTACATAATATAACATGGATCCATTGTAGTCCAAGATGAGTTTTTCAATTCATTTTCTATCTATAATTGAATAAAGTACTTCCAATTAACCACAACTTGAACCCACTTTTCATGTCCAATAGTCTAACATAAAACTAATAAAAGCACACAACAATTCAAAATCATTCAAAAATCAACAAGTTCATTTCAAGCTCAAATCAAATCAACACTAAAACCCTGCCAAACACAAATAGTGTGACCATGTCACATTCACATCCAAATCTTATACGCTAAAGTCCTATTGGAAACGAAAACTAGTTTCCTTTAACTTTTTAGCTTGCTCAACCTAAACCACAACTCCAACTCCACAAGACTCACAAGAAAGTTGATCATGTCCATATGAAGTCCTAATCAACGATCATAACATACTCCTATGATCTTGGACTAGTAAAGACTCATCCTAACTCTAAATGCAGTACATGCAACACATTTTTCCCCAAGTTATGCACCATTTCTCAAAACTGACTCAAGAAAAAATGGGTGAAGAAGAAATTACTCCAAAGAAGATTCTGATCGGATAGACTAGTTTTATTCTCCACTAGGATTTCTATGACATGCTCTGATCTTCAAAAGGATGAACAATGAATAAAAAAATTATTGCAAATCTTGTAGGACGAATTTGGGGCTTAAATCTTGGTTAAAACTCAATAGACACAATGACGAATGTCTAGTAAAAAATTCATATCAAAATACCCTAGGAGTAAGGTGTAGTAAGTCCCAGACCGAGAGTGAACAAAATTGGTTTTCCAAAAAGAAAACTTCCTTCCTTTTCTTCCCCATATCTTCTTTTTGTGATTTGTTTATGGATGTTCCTCCTTACCTGAGTGCAAACAATATATGAAAGCACTTGTGTGAACTTTTTCAACGCAATACGGACCCAAAATAAAATTGCATAAAGTAGAGCAAAATTTCACAAATTTTGGATAGCCTTGGTTTGCAAAAAAATTCTGAAAAATTCTCCTAAAATAGTTTTTTTTATTAAATTCAAAGTAAGAATCTCAAGTGAATTTGGAACAAAACGAGACAAATTTCAGGCCAAACGGATGAGTATTCACCTAGGAAAAAATTCAAACAGTTTCACACACAAACTAACCTTTCTTTCGGGCCCTAGCAGTGATGAATAAAATATTTATCACAAATCTTGTGGGACGAATTTGGGGCTCAAATCTTGGTCAAAACTCAATACACGGAATGACGAATTTCTGGTAAAAAATTCATACCAAAATACTCAAGGACTAAGGCGTAGTAAGTCCCATAACGAGAGTGAATAAAACTGGTTTTCCGAAAACATCACGTCCTTGTTTTTCTTCCCCGTATCTTCTTTTTGTGATTTGTTTATGGACGTGCCTCCTTACCTGGGTGCAAACAACATATGAAATCACTTGTGCGAACTTTTTCAACACAATACGGACCCAGAATAAAATTGCACAAAGTATGGCGAAATTTCATAAGTTTCGATAGAGGATGATAGTCTTGGTTTCCTCAAAATTTCTGAAAAATTCTCACAAAATAGTTTTTTCCTGAAATTCCAACTTAAGAATCTCGACTGAATTTGGGGAAAAAACGCGACAAATTTCAGGCAAAACGGATGAGTATTAATTAGCCTTGGAAAAAATTTAAACAGTTTCACACACAAACAAACCTTCCTTTCAGCCCTGACAGTGATGAATAAAACTAATTGCAAATGTTGTGGGACGAATTTGGGGCTCAAATCTCAACCAAAACTCAATAGACACAATGACGAATGTGTGGTAAAAATTTCATACCAAAATACCCAAGGAGTGGGGCGTAGTAAGTCCCAGACCGAGAGAAAAAAAAATTAGTTCTTCGAAAACAAAACGTCCTGGCTTTTCTTCCCATATCTTCTTTTTATGATTTCTGTATGGACGTGCCTCCTTACTTGGGTGCAAACAACATATGAAAGCACTTGTGTGAACTTTTTCAACGCAATACAAACCCAGAATAAAATTGCAGAAAGTAGGACGAAATTTCATAAGTTTTGGTAAATGATAGTCTTGGTTTGCACAAAATTTATGAAAAATTCTCCCGAAATAGTATTTTCCTAAAATTTCACATAAGAATCTCGACGAATTTCGGACAAAAAGCGATAAATTTCAAGCCAAACAGATGAGTATTCGCCGAGAAAAGAAATCAAAAAGTTTCACACACAAACGAACCTTCCTTTCAGCTCTGACAGTGATGAATAAAAACTTTATTGCAAATCTTGTGGGACAAAATTGGGTTTCAAATATCGGCCAAAACTCAATAGACAGAATGAAGAATGTCTGATAAAAAAATTCATACCAAAATACCCAAGGAGTAAGGCGTATTAAGTCCCAAACATAGAGTGAACAAAATTGGTTTTCCGAAAACAAAACGTCTTTGCTTTTCTTCCCAGTATCTTATTTTTCTTAATTGTTTGTGGGAGTGTCTCCTTACCTGGGTGCAAACAACATATGAAAGTACTTGTGTGAACTTTTTCAAGACAATACGGACACAGAAAAAACTTGCAGAAAGTAGGGCGAAATTTCACAAGTTTTGGTAAAGTAGCCTTGGTTTGCACAAAATTTCTGAAATATTTTCCTGAAGTAGTTTTTTCCTCAAATTCCTCGTAAGAATCTCGACTGATTTTGGGACAAAACACGACAAATTTCATACCAAACGGATGAGTATTTGCCTAGAAAAAAAAATCAAACAGTTTCATACACAAACGAACCTTCCTTTCAGCCCTGACAGTGATGAATAAAATATTTATTACAAATCTTGTGCGACAAATTGGAGCTCAAATCTCGGCCAAAACTCAATAGAAAAAATGACGAATGTATAGTAAAAAATTCATACCAAAATACCCAAGGAAGAAGGCGTAGTAAGTCCTAGACCGAGAGTGAACAAAACTGCGTTTTTGAAAACAAAACGTCATGGTTATTTTTCCCGGTATCTTCATTTTGTGATTTGTTTATGGACGTTCCTCCTTATCTGGGTGCAAACAACATATGAAAGCACTTGTGTGAACTTTTTCAGCGCAATACGGACCCAAACCAAATTTCCAGAAAGTAGGGCAAATTTTCACAAGTTTTGGTTGAGTATAGCCTTGGTTTGCACAAAATTTCTGAAAAATTCTCTTAAAATAGTTTTTCCTGAAATTCCACGTAAGAATCTCGACTGAATTTGGGACAAAACGTGAAAAATTTAAGACCAAACGAATGAGTATTTGCCTAGGAAAAAAACCAAACAGTTTCACACAGAAACGAACCTCCCTTTCAACCTTCCTTTCAGCTCTCGCAAAGATGAATAAAAAATTAATTGCTAATCTTGTGGGACGAATTTGGGGCTCAAATATTGACCACAATTCAATAGACACAATGACGAATGTCTCGTAAAAAATTCTTACAAAAATATCGAAGGAGTAAGGCGTAGTAAGTCCCAAACTGAGAGGGAACAAAACTAGTTTTCCGAAAACAAAATGTCCTGACTTTTTTCCCGTATCTTCTTTTTGTGATTTGTTTATGGATGTGCCTCCTTACCTGGGTGCAAACAACATATGAAAACACTTATGTGAACTTTTTCAATGCAGTACATACCCATAATAAAATTGCATAAAGTATGGCGAAATTTCACAAATTTTGGTAGAGAATAGCCTTGGTTTGCAAAAAAATTCTGAAAAATTCTCCTGAAATAGTTTTTTTATTAAATTCAACGTAAGAATCTCGAGTGAATTTGGGACAAAACGAGACAAATTTTACGCCAAACCGATGAGTATTCGTTTAGGAAAAAAATCAAACGCTTTCACACACGCTAACAGTGATGAATAAAAAATTTATAACAAATCTTGTGGGACGAATTTGGGGCTCAAATCTTGGGCAAAACTGAATAGACAGAATGACGAATGTCTGGTAAAAAATTTATACCGAAATACCCAAGGACTAAGGCGTAGTAAATCCCAGACCGAGAGTGAATAAAACTGGTTTTCCGAAAACAAAACGTCCTTGTTTTTCTTTTCTGTATCTTCTTTTTGTGATTTGTTTTTGGATGTGTCTCCTTACCTGGGTACAAACAACATATGAAATCACTTGTGCGAACTTTTTGAACGCAATACGGACCCAGAATAAAATTGCAGAAAGTATGCCGAAATTTCACAAGTTTCGGTAGAGGATGATAGTCTTGGTTTCCTCAAAATTTTTGAAAAATTCTCACGAAATAGTTTTTTCCTGAAATTCCAACTTAAGAATCTCAACTGAATTTGGGAAAAAACACGACAAATTTCAGGCAAAACAGATGAGTATTAGCCTTGGAAAAAATTTAAACAGTTTCACACACAAACAAACCTTCCTTTCAGCTCTGGCAGTGATGAATAAAAAACTAATTGCAAATGTTGTGGGATGAATTTGGGGCTCAAATCTCAGCCAAAACTCAATAGACACAATGACGAATGTGTGGTAAAAATTTCATACCAAAATACCCAAGGAGTGGGGCGTAGTAAGTCCCAGACCGAGAGAGAACAAAACTGGTTCTCCGAAAACAAAACGTCCTATATTTTCTTCCCCATATCTTCTTTTTGTAATTAGTGTATGGAAGTGCCTCCTTACCTGGGTGCAAACAACATATGAAAGCACTTTTCTGAACTTTTTCAACGCAATACATATCCAGAATAAAATTGCAGAAAGTAGGGCGAAATTTCATAAGTTTTGGTAGATGATAGCCTTGGTTTGCACAAAATTTATGAAAAATTCTCCCGAAATAGTTTTTTCCTAAAATTTCAAGTAAGAATCTCGACGAATTTCGAACAAAAAACGATAAATTTCAGGCCAAACAAATGAGTATTCGCCTAGGAAAGAAATGAAAAAGTTTCACACACAAACGAACCTTCCTTTCAGCTTTGACAGTGATGAATAAAAAATTTATTACAAATCTTGTGGGACGAATTTGGGTTTCAAATATCGGCCAAAACTAAATAGGTAGAATGAAAAATGTCTGGTAAAAAATTCATACCAAAATACCCAAGGAGTAAGGCGTAGTAAGTCCCAGACCGAGAGTGAACAAAACTATTTTTCCGAAAACAAAACGTTTTTGTTTTTCTTCCTCGTATCTTCTTTTTGTTTTTTGTTTGTGGACGTGTCTCCCTACCTAGGTGCAAACAACATATGAAAACACTTGTGTGAACTTTTTCAAGGCAATACGGACCCAGGAAAAAGTTGCAGAAAGTAGGGCGAAATTTCACAAGTTTTGGTACAGAGCCTTGGTTTGCACAAAATTTCTGAAAAATTCTCCTGAAGTAATTTTTTCCAGAAATTCCTCGTAAGAATATCGACAGAATTTAGGAAAAAACGCGACAAATTTCAGGGCAAACGGATGAGTATTCGCCTAGGAAAAAAATCAAACAGTTTCATATACAAACGAACCTTCATTTCAGCCCTAGTAGTGATGAACAAAAATATTTATTGCAAATCTTGTGGGACGAATTTGGAACTCAAATCTCAGCCAAAACTCAATAGACAAAATGACGAATGTATAGTAAAAATGTCATACCAAAATACCCAAGGAGGAAGGCGTTGTATGACCTAGACCGAGAGTGAACAAGACTGCTTTTTTGAAAACAAAACGTCATGGTTTTTCTCTCCGGTATCTTCTTTTTGTGATTTGTTTATGGACGTTCCTCCTTACCTAGGTGCAAAAAACATATGAAAGCACTTGTGTGAACTTTTTCAGCGCAATACGGATCCAAACCAAATTTCCAGAAAGTAGGGCGAAATTTCACAAATTTTGCTAAAGGATGGCCTTGGTTTGCACAAAATTTCTAAAAAATTCTCCCAAAATAGTTTTTCCCGAAATTTCACGTAAGAATCTCGACTGAATTTGGGACAAAACGTGAAAAATTTAAGACCAAACGAATGAGTATTTGCCTAGGAAAAAAACCAAACAGTTTCACACAGAAACGAACCTTCCTTTCAACCTTCCTTTCAGCTCTCGCAAATATGAATAAAAAATTTATTGCAAATCTTGTGGGACGAATTTGGGGCTCAAATCACGGCCAAAATTCAATAGACACAATGACGAATGTCTCGTAAAAAATTCATACAAAAATGCCCAAGGAGTAAGGCGTAGTAAGTCTGAGACCGAGAGTGAAAAAATTGGTTTTCCGAAAACAAAACGTCCTAACTTTTTTCCTGTATCTTCTTTTTGTTATTTGTTTATGGAAGTGTCTCCTTACCTGAGTGCAAAAAACATATGAAAGCACTTATGTGAACTTTTTCAATGCAATACGGACCCATAATAAAATTCCAAAAAGAATGGCGAGATTTCACAAGTTTTGGCAGAGGATAGCCTTGGTTTGCACAAAATTTCTGAAAAATTCTCCCGAAATATTTTTTTTCCCGAAATTCCACATAAGAATCTTGACTAAATTTGGGGCAAAACAGATGAGTATTCGCCTAGGAAAAAATCAAACAGTTTCACACACAAACTATTCTTCCTTTCAGCCCTAGCAGTGATGAATAAAAAATTCATTGCAAATCTTGTGGGACGAATTTGGGGCTCAAATCTCGGCCAAAACTCATTAGAAACAATGACGAATGTCTGGTAAAAAATTCCTACCATAATATACCCAAGGAGTAAGGTGTAGTAAGTCCCAAACCGAGAGTGAACAAAATTGGTTTTCCAAATAGAAAACGTCCATGCTTTTCTTCACCATATCTTCTTTTTGTAATTTGTTTATGGACGTGCCTCCTTACCTGAGTGCAAAAAACATATGAAAGCACTTGTGTGAACTTTTTCAACACAATACGAACCCAGTATAAAATTGGAGAAAGTAGGGAGAAATTTCACAAGTTTTGGTAGAGGGTCTTGGTTTGCACAAAATTTCTGAAAAATTCTCCCGAAATAGTTTGTTCCCGAAATTTCACGTATGAATCTCGACTGAATTTGGGACAAAACGCGACAAGTTTTAGGCCAAACGAATGAGTATTCGCCTAATTAAAAAATTAAACAGTTTCACAGACAAACGAACCTTCCTTTCAACCCTGACAGTGATGAATAAAAAATTTATTGCAAATCTTGTGGGACGAATTTGGGTTTCAAATATCGGCTAAAACTCAATAGACAAAATGAAAAATGTCTGGTAAAAAATTTATACCAAAATACCCAAGGAGTAAGGTGTAGTAAGTCCCAGACCGAGAGTGAACGAAACAGGTTTTTCGAAAACAAAACGTCCTTGTTTTTCTTCCCCGTATCTTCTTTTTGTTATTTTTTTGTGGACGTGTCTACTTACCTGGGTGCAAACAACATATGAAAGCACTTGTGTGAACTTTTTCAATGTAATACGAACCCAAAAGAAACTTGTAGAAAGTAGGGTAAAATTTCACAAGTTTTGGTAGAGGATAGCCTTGGTTTGCCCAAAATTTCTGAAAAATTCTCCCGAAATTCCTGTAAGAATCTCGATTGATTTTGGGACAAACGCGATAAATTTCAGGCCAAACGGATGAGTATTCGCCTAGGAAAAAATCAAACAATTTCACACACAAACGAACCTTCCTTTCAGAGTTGTTGTTTGATGGCATTAAGTATGAAAAGTCTATCTTTAACGGAGATCATCTAGCTTCATTGATGATCTAAGTCATATAGACTAAGATATCAGGTGGTGAGAATCTGAGAGGGAGTTCATACACATAGGGTCCCGTTGTAGACACTCGGTATTGGATGTTTGAACTTATCACGATCCTTTCTCTTGGATTCGTCGGTAATCTTTGGATTAGGTGTTAGTCTCTGGTAGGGACATACTTAATGAGTCTTCCGAAAGACGAAGTGGGATTGAAATGAAATCCAATGATTGTTATTGAAAATAGATCCTTGTGTGGTCTAAATGAAGTATGAAATTGATATTGAAATTTTATATGACAACATTTAGAAAAATGTTTATAAATGATTTGTTTGTTTGGTTCTTTTTGCAAGAATTAGATATGTTATGGAATTTCTTTTCATTAGCTTACCTTGCGTTTCTTGTTGTATTTAAACTGTGATGATTGTACTACGTACACGAACAGATGACCATACAGGTGTCGGAGGGTTTGGAGAGCTTTAGAGTGTTGTTTTGAAACTTATATTGTAAATATTTATATTTTTATAAGCTTTAATCATATATTAGAAATGTTTTGAAAAACTCTAAACTTGTATAGAAATATATAGAACTTGTATTGTAATAGTTAGAAGTATTTTTTTATAGTGTTACATGTAAAGAAATATTGGTTAACAAAGCATGTCAGTAGATTGATATATGAAACAATCGGTAGAAAATACATGGTACATGGAATGATTTATAACTAATTTCATATATTTTTTAATAAATGCTACAACTACTTTTTCTTCTTATTATGAATAATGTTTAACTTTTTCTAATCTAACAAATTATTAACAACCTCTTCTTTAATTTCAAAATTCTACTTAAAATTTGTATGAATTTTTTACTTTCCAATGCCATTAAATTTTTTAATTCAAATATTCATTTAAAATTAATAATGTGATGTAATTTTTGCATTTTTTTCTGTTTTATTAAATTTTTATATCATTCATTAATAAAAATAATAGTTTATATTAAAAATAAAATTAAACAACACCAATTAATATTCAGTTTATTAAATTGTTTTTATTTTAGTATGAAAACTACTTTGATTTTATTTATTATTTCAAAATCCAAGAATGAAACATAAGTATGAATTTTTTATTTTTTTTATTAATTACGTTTTAAACTCTTTATTCTCTATTTTCTTAAAAGAAAAATTATCTCAGAAAAAAAAAAATTTCAACCAGTTTTTAGTATTCATATATATCTCTAACCGTTTGAATTTATTTTATGTAAAACTAAATTTTAGTAGTGGATGAATAAAGCTTTATGAGATTCGGACACTCCTCTTAAATTGTGTGTTTGTGTCGGATACACGTATCGAATATTGACATTTGTAGGACACGTATCGATGCAGTGTCCAATTCAAAAAATATTTGTTGGATTTCTGACAATTCTAGCACGGTTTCAACATGTTTCTGGTAGGGAGAAGAGACCTAGAGAACTATTGAGAAGCTTCGTCTTCCTTCTTCTTATCGGGTGGTCGATCTATGCTTCAGCTTCCACTTCCAGACTTCCTGCTACTCCTTTGAGTTTCGGTTACTCAATCACTCGGTCTTCTGAGGAATACCAAAAAGGGGGTACCTGCAAAAGGCACTCCGACGCTCAAGTTAGCAAATGGGAGTTCGACACTCAGATGTCAAAGTACATTAATTAATGACGTACCTACTTCTTGGAATGTGCGCTATTTATATTGTTTTAATGGGCTTACCTTGTTGGGTCGGATTAGCAAGATGGATCGTGCTTAAGGTATATTACCTAATTCTTAATGATGGTTTAGCTGACTTTGATTGAGCGTAATTGGACCGAAGGTATCGGTCGGCCCATACGGGCGTGTATCGTTCGGTCGGCCCGACTGTGAGAGTTGGGTCATGGTATTGACCGTTCAACCCATACCAGTACACAACATAATTTTAAAAATAAAAAATACATAAATTTTCTAAAAACTCAAACTTATTATATAAATTTTTATTATGATTATAAAAATAATGAACAAATCATTTTGAACCAGTCATAAAAAATATCTTTCTGCTCCAAAAAAAAAAATCTGAAACATACTTGTGCACATAAATCTTTATCATCAATTGATATAATTCATAATTATATAATATATAGATTCGTGTCCTCGTATCCTATAGAGATTATATGTATCTCCGTATCTGTATCCATGTCGTATCACTGTCAGTGTTTGTGTTAAAGTTGTTCAAATTTATTTTGAATTTTTTTATAATTTTTAGTTTGAAAATATAACGAAATATTGTAATTTTTAGAACATTTGAGCAGAAAAGGTTGATTAGGAAAAGTACCTCCAAGTGTAAATGAATCTAACATAGAATTCTGTTCAGATTCATTTTTTATTGTCATTATTTGGAAAAACTTTTATAATCAATAATTGAGGTAATGTGTATTTTAAAAATTCTTAAATATAAATATATGAATTCTTAAATTTTTACCATAAATTAATTTATATACCCCTAGAAAAAAAATCTATATGAATTATAAATATTTTTTGTCGAATATTTTAATTTTATTCATTTATGAACTTGTGGTATTTAGAAAAGTTTATGAAGGGAATAAAATTATTAAAATAAATTAGTTACTATACAATTTTGAAATTAAAGAATCGAAATATTTCTATATATCATGAATACTTCTCAGAATTTAATTAGAATTTGAATCATCGTTTTAATTTATGATTATAAGAAAATTTTAATGGTTAAAAAAAACAAAAACATGTGAATATATAGTGTTGGAGTCGTTGAAGTTTGGTGAAAAGTCAGCAACTGTTGAAATTGTGCTCCTCTGACAGTGCCGATGGAACCACCGCCGCCGCCATCGTTGTCGTCGTCGTCGTCGGAGAACCGAAGCTACTGGCGGTGGAGCAAGCGGGACTTCTTCCCGGAGAAGTCATTCGAGAACGGGAAATCCTACCGGGAGGCGCTGGCTGCCACGTGTCCGCGTCTTAAAGACCGTCTTCTGAACCGCTCGAGCGACTCGCACGAGCTGCTCGTGCTCCCACGCGCCAGCGAGCACCGTATGAACCGCTGCCTCACCTGGTGGGACCTTTCCTGGTTGGCCTTCGGCTCGGTGGTCGGTTCCGGCATCTTCGTCGTCACCGGCCAGGAGGCCCGCCTGCACGCTGGCCCCGCCATCGTCCTCTCCTACGCCGCCTCCGGCTTCTCTGCCCTCCTCTCGGCTCTCTGCTACACCGAGTTCGCCGTCGACGTCCCCGTAGCCGGCGGCTCCTTCTCCTTCCTCCGCATCGAGCTCGGCGACTTCCTCGCCTTCGTCGCCGCCGGCAACATCCTGCTGGAGGCTCTCGTCGGCGCCGCCGGGCTCGGCCGCTCCTGGTCCTCCTACTTCGCCTCCATGGTGAAATCCGATCCGGACTTCTTCCGGATCCGGATCCCCGGGTTCAAACCCGGGTTCGACCAGCTCGATCCTTTAGCCGTGGCGGTTCTACTCATCACCAACGGCATTGCCGTTAGCGGCACCCGCAAAACCTCGATCATAACCTGGCTGAGTTCGCTGATCACCACATTGGTGATCGGGTTCATAATTATAGTCGGGTTCATCCACGGAAAGGCGTCAAACTTGACGCCGTTTATCCCAAACGGCGTGGACGGCGTTTTCAACGCCGCCGCCGTGGTGTATTGGTCGTACAGCGGTTTCGACATGGTGGCGACGATGGCGGAAGAGACGAAGAAGCCTTCTAGGGATATCCCTATTGGTCTGGTTGGGTCAATGAGCGTGATTACTGTGATTTACTGCTTGATGGCTTTGTCCCTTGTGAGCATGGTGAAGTACACTGAGATTGACGTTGACGCTGCTTACTCTGTGGCTTTTGTTCAGATTGGGATGAGTTGGGCTAAGTACCTTGTGAGCATTTGTGCGTTGAAGGGAATGACCACAAGCTTGCTTGTTGGGTCCATGGGTCAAGCTAGGTACACCACTCAGATTGCGAGGTCGCACATGATCCCACCTTTCTTCGCCCTCGTGCACCCCAAAACCGGAACCCCTGTGAATGCCACTCTCTTGACCACCATTTGTAGCTCTGTCATCGCTCTTTTCTCTAGCTTGGATGTTCTCTCTAGTGTGTTCTCTATCAGCACGCTCTTCATTTTCATGCTTATGGCTGTTGCGCTGCTTGTGAGGAGGTACTGCTCCAGGGAGAGCACGGGAAGGGGTGAGTTATCCAGAGTAATGATTTGCTTGTTTCTGATTGTTGGTTCTTCGGTTGTTGGGGCTGCGTTTTGGCACTCACAGAAACTCGGTTGGATCGGTTACACGGTTGCTGCTTGTGTTTGGTTTTTGGGAACCTTGGCTTTGAGTTTACTTCCCAAGCAAAGAGCTCCCAAGGTATGGGGGGTCCCCTTGGTTCCCTGGCTCCCCTCCTTGTCCGTTGCCACCAACCTCTTTCTCATGGGCTCTTTGGGCACTGAGGCTTTCTGGAGGTTCATCATTTGCACTGGTGTCATGTTTGTTTACTATTTTTTTGTCGCTGTCCATGCAACTTATGATGTCGAACATCAAAATAAAGATAATACTCAAGAAGGAAAGAATGATGAGGGAGTGCAAGATGCTACTAATCAAGAGGTGGTTGTACCATAGCGACCTTGCAAGAACACTTCTTTTTTTTTATCAGCAAGAACAATTCCTTATTGCTGCCTGCTGCTTTGTGATATTATTAGTCTGTGATTTTTGTATTTATACGTGGGAAAGGGAGCAGAAGTTGCGATTCTTAATTATTTGGAAACTTTGTTATGCTGTTGGAAGAAGCTAAGAGTAGAACAGGGAGTGAGATGCTTTCAATTTAAGTTCCAATTCCCATGCAATCCTAAACGGTTCGCCTCCATTAAGTTAAACTGATGCTACATTGAGAGGGATGAACAACTTCTTGTTTATGAGTATTCAGAGAATGGGAACCTTGATAAGCTACTATTTGGTAAGGGCATGGTGCATTTGTTTATACGATTTACATGCCCATTAGACTTAGAATTGATTTCTATTTGGATTTTGTGAATAATGAAAAGTAGGTTCAGTCCTCTCTATCATCTGCAAGGGCATTGCACTAGGCCTATCTTATCTGTCAGAATCATAGCTACTTCACCGTGATTGCCAATTTGTCACTAGAATATAAAATTTTGGTTTGGGTAAGCTATTTTATTAGGAAAAAAAATCATCCAATTACTAATCTTTCTAGGACAATGCAAATATTGTTGAACATTAAGGTTCTGAATTGTGATTGTGATCATATAGAGTTCATGATGTATATGAGATGCTATACAGCAGCATTGCAGTTTGAAATTTTAATCATTCTCTGACATTGTAATTAAATATTCATGAAATCATTAAGTTTTGCATGTGATTTCAAGCAGGATTATGACACCTTGTAAAACTTCCCCAAACTTTTATCCTTTTTCAATGACAAATTTTGAATAACTTTTTAGTTTTAGACGAAGGCACAAAAAGCTTAAGTTTGTTCTAAACTTATAATTAGCAGTGGTCTTAATTGTAGCAAGACATGAGACGAGTCTCTTCCTGTATTGGCAGGCATCAACTTGTCTTACAGCCCTAGAGACATTTATATTCCCTTTTATACATTTCTATACTTTGATTTTTTGTCCTAACTTCATGTTAAAAAGCTGTAAGTTACTCTGCTATTAATTGCAGATTCCATGCTTCACCACTTTCTCCTTGCATACTTTGGTTTGGTTTAATTAGACAGATTGAGCTGTGAATTGGGTGAACAATTCCAAACAGTACTACTTTACTCATTTTTTAAATCTTGGTGTTTCACCTATTTAGAGAAGTGCTCCTTAAATGTAAACTTCGTGTTCATGGTAATGGCTAGCTAGTCACTTGCACAAAGTACAGAGGCATGTGCTTATATGCACAATATAAAATTTTCATTTTACTGACAGACTACACAAACTAATGCTATTCATCATGTACAATACATTATTAATTCCCAGGGAGATTAAGCATACCCACTTTAAAAGTTCATTTTCTTTCTTCAACTCCCTAGTCATGCCAATATCAAGATTATGGCAAACGGTGTTGGCAAAGAATATTTATGGAGACTTTTAGACCTTGTTCCTGCTTTAAAAATGAAAGTGATAGAATTCAGATGAATTGTTCTTGATTAGAGTAAAAACTAAGAGGAGTTCTAAAATGACCAAGTAAAAGTAAGGTTAAATACTCCATATATTTTAAGTGTATGATTCGTCTTTTATGTCAATTCTCCAGTTGATGGAAGTTAATTAACATGGTTAGCTTACTGGTATATCATACTCTGTGACATTATCTTTCAACGTGTTTTTGACATGACTCATAGGTAAGTAAGGATCAAGCTAAAGAGTTCTGAAAACATAATTTCACTTTACAAGTTACTGAAGAGACATTGTTTTATGTACTCTGTTCATGTATAAAAGAAAAGACAAGTGAATATCTGATAATAGAGTACGTACAATGTGTAAATATGTAAGTTTTCATTATGAACAAATAACCAAAGTTGTTCAGATATCTTATATTTCTTTTCCGTGCATTAAATTATGTGCACTCTTAATTCTTCATATTTATGTTTTTCCAGTACTTCATTTTTATCGTTGTTTACTTTAAAGTCAATGTTAAAATTCTAAATTATTTTTATTTCTGCTCAAACTTTTTATTCAAATTTGAACATTGTGTTCTCAATTGCTCATATTATCTGCATAAATGTCTGAAAATATTCAGATCAGAAGAGTCAGTTTGCACAACTAATCAGTTTAATTATCATTTAAATTTAATAAAAAATCATTAAAAAGGTGGAACTTTTATTTTCACATTGTGAAAACTGATTCCTTCTCAGAATAAATATAAAGTTGTTTCACTATGAAATAAATTGCTGTATTTATAAGATCATTTTGTTAATTATTGTACTTTCATCAATTCAAATTGAAAAATTAGAGATTGCTAGTCTAGATAAAAAAAAAAACATAAATAAATTAAAATGTTTAATTTTCAAGTAAAATAGGATGTAAAATATGTTCATAGGAAAATATATAATGGTATGCTTATAAACATTAAAACTGGTTTGGTTACTACAACTTTGTACTTGCATATATAGCAGCAAAAACTGCAGTACACAGCAGTAAACATTTCCTTATAACATGGATCATGTTTTCATTTTTTGGTACATTCATTGCTGTGATGACAAAGTTGTCATGTCCTTGAGAAAGACAAAACTAGAGGCTAACCAACCTACACTACTCAAAAATTTTAAAATTTCTGTGACAGACCTTTTTTAGAATTTTAACAAAGATACAAATTTGAGGTGTCAACCATTGGATGGTACACGGTAATATTTCCCTTTACACATGCACCTGTAAACTACAGGACAAGACTCTGCAATCATGCACTTGTAGCTCACTATCACCCTCTTGCAAGGAAAACATGAACCACATGCATGAGAACAATCTGGCAATGCAGACCCAGTTGGGTAGAGTTCCATTCTCATGTCTTTCTTTGCTCCATTCTGCAAATTGCAAGTAGGTAAACAGCCATTAATCTTTCCAATCAGTGTACCTAATGGTTAACTTCTGAGTTCTAATCTCTTTTCAACAACATTAAGAGTCTGTTTTCATAATCACTTTTAAAAGACAAAAAAAGTCTTTATGTTATTCTTTCATTTTCTAAAAATTTGCATGGATAGGTTTATTCAACATACCTGAATATATATATGGTTAGATTCTATGAATAGAGAAATGAAATTACTGGAAACAAACCTCCTCAGTTGCTGCTTTCTGTTGTTGCAAGTTGATAGACTTAACTGGAAACAAAAGTAGAAGCAAATATGACTGTTCTACACTAAAAATGTTCATTTAAGCAGCAACATCATCATAATGAACAAATAAATCTATTTTAAAGGGACATTTACTGCTAAAATATTAGACATTCCTTCTAGAAAATTTCAATTTCATACCTCCTCATGCAGAGTTCAGTGAGAAGTATTATGTGATTTACACAACCAATTCAAAACATTGTGCTGCCTTTAAGGTTTTACTTGTACATTTGATTGGAGCATGTGTGCATAAAAGTTGTGCAACATTCAAGTAGATGTTAATATATTATTACTTACCATGAGTAGGGATCATCCCAAGGCTCCACCCATTAGAAAGTAAAAGGAAGAAGGAAAGTAGAAAGAAAAACTTGAAGGCCTCAAATGACAAAATGCTCATATTCTCTGAAACTATATGAAGAGTTGAGATTTATTTTCATGAGTAGAATAGATGCATGAAAGTGAGGAAGAAGGAGGAAGATGAAGTTGTTGATGTGAATGTAGAATTATATATACATGAAGATGCAAAACTCCTTTTAAATGTACTATCAGGTACACCTGCTGCATTTCACATGATCCACGGCCTTCTTCTGAAGCTTTCTTACTTACCCAAAATAAAAACATTATTATTATTATTATTATTATTATTATTATTATTATTATTATTATTATTATCATTTAAAAATAGTGAAAGATTTTAAAAAACAAATACAAAAAATGATAATGGTGATTAAATTAAATTAGTGAGTGATTTGTAATGTGATGCTTTGTATCAAAACAATAATGTGTGTGTGTGTGTATATATATATATATATATATATATATATAAATCTAAACCTTCTATTTATTATATATACTATTATCATTTTTTGGAAACATAGAGATAAAAAGTGTTTTTTTAACTAGTAATATATAATGAAATTAACATCTGATGTACATAAATTATGTTTTTCTTTTTATTTTTACTTGTAACAATTTTATTATGCCATATGAAAATGTAAGTCTAATGGGTGAGATTCATTATCATATTAACAATATGTGATATGTTGTTTTAAGTTTCAAATTTTAGAAACTGTTTTATTTATATATACAGATTAAAATTAATATAAATATTAAATTTTAACTCATATATATATAACAAAAAAACTTTTTGTTACATAATAAAAAAGTAGATATCGCAATATTAACAAAATTGTATATATCAATATCAAAATGGCATAACCTTCATATATTGAAAGTAAAAATATATAATTGTTACACTTATTTATCTACATTTTATTTCGTATTAAGAAACAATTATCACGGTATAAAGTAATTATTCAAATGAAAAAAAATAGTTAACATAATAGTAATTATAACATAAAAAAGTATTTATTAGAACGTTGACCTAAGAATAAAATTGTTTGGAAAAATTGTTGTAAATAAAAATTAGTTACCAAAATTTATATTCTATTTACTAGTTTACTAGTATATGTGTATTTTTATATATAAAAGACATAACTTTGAAAAATAAAATATAAGTAATTTTGCAAGAATTGGAATTAAGGAGTTATTCAAATTATCTTTTAGTGGAAAGGTTATACAATTATTTTGGTTAGAAAGACTTGGTGGTTATTCATTTTATTAAATAATAATTTTTTTTTAAATTATTGTATCAACTTAGTTTATAAAATTACAATAATTAATTAAATTAAAAATATTAAGATATCAAATTTATACGTATTTACTATTTTTATTTCGAGTAATAAATCAATAGTGCTAATAGTTTTATGAATTAGCTTCAACTATTGCTATAAAAAGATACACAAAAGGTTCTTGTGCATGTCAGAGCCTGTTGTACCTTTTTTTATACTATACTTTTTGCCTTATAAAATATAAATTGATAAAAAAAATTGTATTTAATTGCATTGATCATCAAGTATTAAAATTGTACAATTTGATTTTCATGTTTCAATTCTTCAAATATTTCGGTAATTCGAGTTTTTAAAAAAATATTTAATAAATTTTGCTGATGTTACATAAATATATAACATGAGATAGATATGATATTATAAATTTTGTGACAACTGACATTGATAATTTAATTTTGTATATCACATGATTTACTATAGTCTCATGTTAATATGTGAATGATGCATTACAATGTATTTATTATTACATCATTTATCTCTCTCATAATCTTTCATAACATTTTAAAAATTCACTACAATGATTTTCTTAACATCAAATTCATGCAAGTAAAAAAATAAATAAAGAATCAAAATCTTATATATTTATGTGTATCCTTTTCATCCTATCATATATGTGCATTAAAACTACATTTGTCATAAAAAATTCAACCATAGAAAATGCATTATCTTGACAAAATTGATTTGATTTCACTACCCAGCATAATAGATATTTTGTATAACAAATGCAATGTTTAAGTAAAAAAAAATGAAATTTCAATGATATAGTATAAAAATAATTTTAAAATTTACTAAAAATCAATGTGTTTAATTACATAAAAATGGTTGGTTATACAAAGTGGTTAACCAATTGTTTACAATATATACATACAAAATATTACAATCAAATATGTATTTTATCATCAGAAAGATGAAAATAATATAAGATTTTTAATTTATTTAAAATTAATTGTATACTACCTCTTTTATTAATGTTTACAAATGCAATTTTATGCTTATGCTTATGTCTCATTATATAATACTTGCACTTATAGCTTCTTAGATGATGCAAGCATTACAAGTTAAAAACAAAGGTTAAATATGTTTTCTTTATCATGCATTATGATAATTTTCACTTTCATCCCACTATTTTGAATTTTCTTAATTTAGCCTTTCTTTTATTTAAAAGTGAGTCAATATAATCACTTTCGTCAAGTTCATGGTGACTGTGTTACTTTGATAGAGATGTTACGTTTTACAATCATCAACAAGTCAACTTTGACAAATAACCTATCATTTGTCATTTATTATTTATGTCATGTCACAATGTTGTAATACAAAGTCGTTACCATTAATTTGATGGAAATGATTATATTAACTCATTTCTTACAAAATAGGACCAAATTTAAAAATTCAAAATAGTGAAACGAAATTGAAAAAACATCGTGATATTCTTATAAAAAATCCTATTTAACCCAAAAACAAATAATTATAATTATAATAATACATTTGATGTATTTAGCCTTTCCTAACAACATAACAATCCCCACAACCTCAAATTTTTCATAACTCTATAAAAAGTAATGCACATTAAGATAGTATTAATTATTAAATTTACTAGTATTAAATTATATAACATGGGAAATACAATAAAAAATAATTATGCACTTAGTATATTTCTAATTATCAAATTGTTAGCTTTCTTGTGTAGTGTACATAAGAGAATCATAATATGTGGGTAAGGAATATTAACTATCAGTTTCTAATGACCCTACAAATTAAAATAATGTTAGTACCAATTAAATTTCACATCAATTAACATTAATTTATAAAGTGCATGTTTATTTATACAAGGTACTAACTACATGTGAAAACGGGTCAAATATATAAGGGTGGTTGAATTGTGTATTTAAAATTTTTGAAAACTTTTCGCAAAGGTTTGCCTGATAGACGTGAATAGACAAATTTTAATGCTAAATAGACACACTCTCAAGTAAGTTTTTGAATGGATTGTGTATGATGTCTGATGACTCTTCATTAGACGCAACTTTAAGATGACAAAACGCATTGTCTAAATACTTCTCAAAGTTCATTTTTATAAATCTCTACTTCTTATATTAGTTACAGATTAATCATATGAAATGTAAAAATATAAGGATTGGGAGATATTTACATAAAATACTTTTATATTGGTTCGTCTGATAATTCAAATTATTAATTCTTAATCAACACTATCAATGTTCCACTAATGTAAACTAATGTGGTACGATATTAGACAAGTATTATTTGAACTAAACTACAAGTACTTTTTTACACAACCATTCATGCCTAAACACGAGTATTCTTTGGACCAACCATTCTTAGCTAAACACGAGTATTATTTAGGCACAACCATTCCTTATGTAAACATGAGTATTCCTTAAAATACAACCATGCCTAGTTAAAGCTGGATTTTCTTTGAACCCAATGACTCTTGACTAAAACACTTTGATTAATAAAGATTGTGATCTACGAGATCATGTGGTTTTGCCCACTAAAAGTGTATTCAAACTTTCATCTCTCTTAGGACATCCTAAGAGGGATACGTTTGAACACACATTTCTAAATAGTATGAACAAAAACAATTTTCTTCCTCACAAAAAGAAGGCTAAAGATTGCTTGAAAACTTGAAATCGTTAAAACAAATTCATAAGTGTCGTCAACCTTTCTTTTTTAATGAGATATTCTCTATATGAAGTTAAAAAGAAAATAGTTATTGCAAATCCTTTCATAGTCATTGTTTACAATTCTTCCATATTTTATAATTTGGAAAAGATAATATCTCAATTTTTTTACTTTCAATTGAACATTATTAATATTATTTTTATTTTATTCTTTAAATTTTTATTTTTTATTTTTCTATTATTTCAAAATATCATTTTTCACATATACTTAATTGAAATGCTAATAACTTATTTTGTAACACACTATTTTAAACACATTTTTTATTTTTATTTGAATTTTGTTTCAGTATGTTCAATATAGTCTCATATCGCTTAGGAGTCGATGTCAAAGATAGTTTATGTACTCCTTTCTCCTTTAACCTACTAAGGTTTTTAAGAACAAAACTATGACAGAGCTCCGGATAATACTTCCTGGTTGTCTCTGCACCTCTACCTCCTTTATCACTAAAAGGTCATTTATGAGCCTTAGCTGGTGATCCGGGTTGTTTTCCTCTTGACGATCAAGCTTATGCCCCATCGTCTCACTGGCCGACCTTAACCCTTGTTATTTTGAGGTCATATCTAGTATTCAGAGTTTGCATCGATTTGGTACCGCTCTCGCGGTCCGCACCTAGATTCAATTAAATTGCAACGAAATCTTTCATAATTTTTCAATTTATTCTTTTTTATTTTAGTTGTTTTTGTTTTTTTCTTTTTCTTAGATTCAAATCCGAAAGGAGTTAAGTAAATTAAAAATCCAAAGAAGGTTATGTCCCAGGTAAAGTAAAGATATCTGAGTAAGCGTTGATTGATTGAGTCTATAGATGCTATCCCAACTAAATTGGGATCCAAACAAATTTATCTAAAATAAAAAATTAAATGAGTATATTTTTATAATGGTCCATTAAATTGCCACCAATAGTGAAATATCTATTAGAAATAATGCGTTAGAAAATCTTTTGTTACCATTGCTCATCTACTTAATATAAAAAATGGGTATTTATCTTATACAATTCAATTACTTAAATACATTTATTGAAAAATGAGAAAGTGCTTCGTGGAAATAAAAAATAAGTGAAAAGTTAACCGTGTTTACAGAAAAAAGATTTTGTTTTCTAATTAAAATATTTGGAAAAGAAACCGTATATAGATGTTCCTAACCATTTTGTGTATATTTTTTAGGTATAATTAAATTTTAGTTTTTCAAATTTAAGATAATTTTTTTTGTATTAAAATTTAAAAATATTATTTTAGTCGCTCAAATTTAAAAAAAAAATTAATATTTGAAATTTATTATTAGAGAGTAAAATAATTTTGAAAATATAATTTTCTTTCCAGGAATTTAGTAATTATGGACTAAAATTGTTATTTTTTTATATTTTAGAAACTAATTTTTCAGGATAAAGATTGAAGGACGAAAACAATATTACTCTCAAAATTTAAGAGATAAATAACTCTTTTTTTAATATTAATTATTTCGCATACATTTATGTGGGTGTGTTGTTTATTTTGCTTAAAAATTATGCATTATTTCACCTTTTTGAATTATTGTACAAATTCACTAGGAATAGTATGAAAATTAATTACCAAGATGAGAGTGGAGTACTACACTAATACTGTTTGTAAAAGATGTTTACCAATAAAAAAAAATTATTATAAATTCATTAAATATAGATTGCTTAAAACTAAAAGGGTTTATGTTTATAATTAAAATACATCAATAATCAACTTTATAAACATAATTCTTAATAAAAAAAACTTAAAAATATGTATTCTTCATTTGGTTGAAATGAGGGAAGAAATTAAGGAATTAAAAATACGGAATTAACACTACAACAAAATCATTTAATAGAAATCAATTTTAGAGACAAAAAATAATTAGTTATTGTATTGACTAAATTAGAGACCATTTTAGAAGAAAAAAAAATTGGTTTCTAAATTAATTTATATTATTCTTAAAACCAAGGTTTTAACTGCCAATTAGAAAAATCTTAAAAGCTAATTAAATACTAATTTAAAAATTATTTAATAGTAATAGAAATTAATTTTAAAAATTTTAAAAAAATAGTCTCTAAAATATCTTTAATTTAATCATTATAGTAACTAATTATTTTTTGTCTCTAAAATTGGTTTTATGATTTTCTTTATAGTGTAGTGAAAATAAAAAATTGGAGGAATCCAGCATATATTTTATCATATTTATCTTTCTATTTCTATATTTTTTTAATTTTTATTTTTTTTTTAAATTAAACATCTTTATTTTTGTATTTTATTTCACAGTTATTTATAGTTATTAATTTTGAAGCAATGAGAGTAGAGAGGAAGTGGGGACATAGAAATAAATAAGAAGGAAGAGATGCAGAGGTGATAACTGAGATAAACGTGAGATCATGATTTCAGAAATAAATGAACACCTTTTATTGTACCTTTCACTTCAAACTTCTTATGACCTTTTTAATTCATGCATCAATTTCTGTCTCTTCTTTCAATGGGGATTTTAAATTTAGATTCACATCAACTTAATTTTAATACTTTAATCTTTTAAATTTATATTTGTTTTTATAAAACGAGTTTTTAAAATTTAAATAAAATTATTAAACTTCAACTATTTCTGTAATCCCTTTCATATACGACTTTAAAACTAGTATTTAAATTTATATTAATGTACACATTACACTTATAATAAATTATCACACAAATAAATTATCATAATGAAACAATTCTATTTAAAATTCATCATAATTACAAGCATAAATACATATACACTACATATTGATTCATATCAAATGATAAGGAAAGCATTCTAAAAAATTCGTATTAAGCATTTATTTAAAAACTAACATTTTAGTACCTTAGATATATAGGTATTGACTACATGGATTGGGGTAAGCTTAAGGTATATTCATATCTAAAAGAAACTCACAATAGATGTTTTGGTGATACAATAAACTTTATTTTAACTTCTCATTACCTGATGTCTTAGTTTATATAACTTAGACCATTAGTGAAATTAGGGATCTTTGCTACAACATATCTCTTTGCTTAATACACCGATTACAAATCATTCCAAATTTGTGACTTTAAATTCATACATTTCTTATCATTCTCAACAACTTTTTTCATACAACAGAATTCATTTAAATAAATACACAATTCAATATTCTATTTACATTTATATTTAACATTCATATTCAATCAATTAAAAAAAAAAGGAGAAACAAATTATTTGAGCAAAAATTTCTGCAATTAAGCGAAATTTCCTTCGGTTGAGCCAAAATAGAGCCAAGAACAAATATTACATTTTTGCTCTATTTTTCACTTCAACATGCAATTAATTTCATATTTTTAATTTTACTTCAAAATCAAAATCTCAAAGTGCAACATAACAATTAATTTACCAAATTATCACAACTAAATCAAATGCTATTTCAAATCCATCATCAAAAGATCTTCAAAGATAGTTTCCCTTACCTATGTTCTCAAGTAATTTTCAGTTCAAACAAGAGAATCAATCAAAATCTAGAAACCTAGAACAAAGTACCCAAACATAACAAAATTTCAATATAAGTTTAACTAAGTTGAGAGGATCACTTTTGACAGTTAACCACGACAAATCCAAAAGGAAAAATAAAGTATTGCAATTGCGATCAAACTTCAAAATGAGATTTGAAGAAATGGAGGTAGAAAGAAATTAGAAGAAAAGCTTTGTCATAAGAATACGCATATGCAACCTATGTTTATGTTAGTTTACAAGGATTGAGTTTTGTCGTTTTTCACTTTTAGGCATTATCTATATATTTAGTTATTTTGTTTAATACATCAAATTTTATGAAACTTTATACATCTTCGGTTCCAATACCATTAGGATTCCATAATGTGAGGCTCACATGACACTTTGGTAAACAAAATTTTCCATAGCAAATTAGAAGAAAGCTTGAGATGGGCATAATTTTCTTATGCAACCCATAAATATGAAAATTCTCACATTGTCATTATGGTTTAAGAAAAATCAACCTTCAAATTATGCAATCGATAAGTTATTGCTTAACTGTGCAATCTAGAGAAGTCATTTACAAAGTGTGTAATCTTGGAAGTATTTTTTAATACTGGATTGCACATTCTAAAAACATTTTTTACTTCTAAATGGTACAATCTGAAAGTCATATTTTTGCATAAAATAAAAAAAATTTAGATTACATAATTCATAATTATTTTTTACTTGCAACCTAAAAACTTTTTTTACTTATGAATTGTAGTTTTAAAAGTCATTTTTTACATTAATATTTTTTTTTCAAATTGTACAATTCAAAACTCATTTTTCCAAAAAAAAAAATTAGACTGTCACATTCAATAATATTCCAAATTATACAATCCAAAAATCCAAAAATATTTGACTCTGAAAATTGTGTAACTCAAAATTGCATTTCATACCCAATCTGAAAGGTTTTTTATGCAAAGAAAGATTTACAAATTGCACAATCCAAAACATTTTCTTCCTTATCAATCACAACACATAAACAAGAGTAGCGTCGATGGCAAGGAGGCAGCAGCAACAAGGGTACAATTTAGTCTTTTAACACATAGAAAGAGGCAAAGATATATGAAGGTGCAGGAAGAAAGTCTGAACAACATCGTAGTAATCCACCAAGGAAACCAAGACAATCCCAACAAGCACAAAGTTGTTATTGACATGAAACTTGAAGGAGGTAAAGAAGTTTTTAAACTTTTCTTTTTTACTTTTTCAATTTCTTTTCATTTAAAAAACTTCTATTCACAGATCTTTCTTTTCTTCTCCAATCTATTTAATTCCTCTCTACCTAACAGAAAATTTGAAATATCAACAATGAGAATCTTTTCAATAATTTCATCTAATATTTTCTGTCATCATCTATTCCTTTTTGGCCACCAAACTGACATTGCTTCGTTGGTCACACAACAGTCAGACTACTACTACTTGCATGTGCAGATCATCTTAGAAAAATTCCCATCGCACTTGTTCCATAAACCAAAATCTTGCAATATTCATTCAACATTTTAACTATATCTGCATGCCATTTAGAAAATGACGAGTTTATATATACACAAGCAACGGGGAATAAAAAAACAAACAGAATGCCTACATGAAGTATATATTCTCGAATTCAATGGCTGATTTTGATTACTGAATCAGGGAGGAAAGAGTCAATTTCGGTCCAAGAAACCCAAGTTGGGTCAGTAACCTGAAATCAGTCAATTACACAATTAATCACTACAGTTGAACAATCTTAATACATTAATAGACGACAGTGTGGTTATTATATCAAGAGCTTAGTATTTATCATTAATCAAGGCATAAAACTAATATCAATAAAATGAATGGTGGAAAATTAGGACAATGGAAAGTTGTTTAATTTAATTGTCATAAACTTCAAAAATTTCAAGTCTGTTGAGATAACATTAAATCACCACATCCAAATTTTGCTTTGAAATTCAGAGTTCTATCATGGTTTTGTTCTTAAAATGTACCTTGAAAGATTAAGATAAGAAAGTGTATTTATATTGTCTTTGGCCTTAACTACTAAATAATGTGGAACTATATCTCATTACTAACAAGCTTGGAAGATTCTTTTTATATATTAAGACATATTGTTTAAACTTAAAATAAGTGTATATGAAATAAGCAACTTTCAAAAAAAATAACTTATTTAATAAGCAGATAAAATTTGATTTTTAAAGAAGCAAAAAATCTGCTTATTTTATTAAAAAAGAAAATTTAAAAATAAACAAACAAACAAATCGTCCATTGTAGTTAGTGATCTAAATGAAATTGCAAAGAGTTGATCACATTATCACACAAATACAGCTCTCCATCTATGGTTTCTCAAAACCGACCAAATCATGGGAGATGCGGATATTATTTTACCAAAATGGGGCATCTATAAACTATAGTCAAATGTTGAAGGAAAACAACTTCCCCTTCGCTACGTGTTTGTGTTACAACTAAGTGCTACTGTAAGACTAATCCATTAGATGGTTGAGCCTCATCACTTCAATACCATACCAACTCTTATTTCATTAAATTTAGACCTCCTCACATTATCATCTCTTAACATTCATAGAGAAAGTCACTGAGACATTCACTTGGGATTGGTGAGATGAAAGGGTTGGATATTATGAGATGCTTAAATCTCACATCAAATAGTATCAAATGTTTGATGAAATATTTGTGTTTAATTCTCGCTACTTTATAAGTAGCTTTTAGCCAGTAGGTTCCACTAGTGCTTGGGTGTTTATTAGATTCTCAAGATTTTAATCACATCAAGTCTTTTATTCACTCAGTTTAGGACTGCTAACAGCTACATATTTAAAAATCCAAAAATTGAGAATGAGGTTGTGGCTAAAGTGATTCCAAGGAATGAACTTCAATATATCAGGTCATTTGTGTGAAATCCCATTATCAAAGGCAGCAGTAGCAAAATAGCAGACAACACAATGCCAGATTTTTTAAGACAGTAAATACTGGCTTATTAAGAATAAAACTTATATACTGTACTAACGTGACAACTGATGTTATTCTCTTATCAAATTTGAAGCCTCATCTTGGTAATATATAATGTATTTATGAAAATGAAAATTTCCAAAGTGAATCTCCAAATATGATTGAAAAACAACATCAACTGTACAAATAATAGTACAGTATGCAAGTTTCGTCCCCTTATTAATAGAATGCAAACAACAGGTGCAACTTCATCCACAATTCAAAAAAGAAAAGATGCAGAAATATTGACACAAAAACAAGAACAAAATTTATAACCAGCGATTTGGATACTGACTCATACAATACCCAGCAATGCTGCTTTCAGTACTGGCGTGCATTTCGGTTGAGCAATCCTTGAAAAGATAAATAAAGATCTTTGTTATCTGACCCAAATATCTCATCTGCTTTTCTTAAAGTTTCCTAAAAGAACACAGAACAAGTGGAGCAATGATTACTTGGAAAAGTTTCAGTTCCAAATCCAACACTACAAATATTCAATATTTATTTACCTCCCGTGTTTGCTTCTGAGCATTTAATTCCTTTATGTTGGCAAGGAATGCACTGAACTGCTCATATGAAAGACGACTCCTGAAAAGGTGATACATTGAATCAACTAACTAAACTTCTAAAATAAATTGAGTCATAGTTTACATAGACATGGAGAAAGAATTCACCTGGCCTGACGAAAAAACTCCTTTCCATCAATCTTTGGAGTACGACCTAAACAATTTTTTACACATAAGTAAACTACTGAGAATATCGAAATACTGAAACACATTGAAGAAACACCAGGCGCTCTAATGCTTCAGATGGAACAAAGCCCTAACCAGCGGCATAAGATGGATAACATTTTAATCAAGAACTGCAGTAAGAGGTCTAAGAGCAAAGAAATATGACAAGCTTCAAGGACCAGAATTAGCGAGATGGGACAACAAATCAGTTAACAACGACAAATCATATAAACCTGGAAGTGCTCGTCCCCGAGGTGGAGAATTTGCTGCTGATGACTGCTGACTAGATGGATACCATGAAGAGAGAGATGCACGCCCATCATATGGAAGTTTGGTCGGAGAGGTGGCACCAGAAGTTTGCTTGGGTGATCCAGCAGCAGAATACCCTCTAGGAGACCCAGCCGTTGAAATCACCTTTGGAGTTCCAGTTGGTGTAAGACGTGGTGTGATATATGGGGTCAAAGAAAACCTTTGCCCTGAATACCTGGAAGCTATAGGAGCAAAAAGACAAGAACAAAAGGGAATTACCATGCCTGTAAATATTAAACATTTTTTTCCAGTTAAATTCAATTGTTTTAGATCAAAAGTCCAAATTCTTAATTTTCCAGTACAAAAGTTTATTTCAACGTTTTTGGTTTGATTAAGTAATATAACTTTCAGTCTTCACTATACAAGAACTTTAAATAAGCATGCCAAGGATGACAAATAATACTCAAGGAAGTGGAAGATAATTCATTTCCCAATGCTATATATTGACTATTAAAGTTAACTTTCATACATAATTTCACACGAATGATATAATACCTATATCAAGAAATAGTGTTAGTTGATTATAATAATTGAGCAACAACATTATCATGTTTGAAATCAATGATCTCTGGAAAATTCATCTACCTTCATCATTTGTTTTACCAACATCTGCAGGGCCGTTGTATGAATGATGTACCGTATAACCATCATCATCTGCAAGCAATACGTAAAAGAAATGCAAGTAAAATAACTTTCAACAAGCACTTTTATAACAATTCACATCACCAGGAAGAGATACGTGCAAAATTGATAATTAAATAATCAATGAGGTAGGGACTAGAGAGTACCCTTATCAGGATATGCCTTTGGAACTGATTGATCACAGGTTCCAATATCTATGGTTTCAGCAGCATGCTGTAACAAGAGCAAAGACTTTGTTTAGGAAATAATAATAATACAGGTCATTTTCAGCAACAAAAGCAAATGTAATCATTATAACTTATAAGTATAGCTAGATATACTGAAGCCTTACCGATGCATTGTCATCAGTTAGCGACTGCATCAGTTGTTTTTTAAAAGTCTCCAACTAGAACATAGAACAAAAGAAAAGATGTCAGATCTACATAAAAGTAGGCGGGAAGATTTAAAGTAATATCATTTTGACAATCTAGTCAAACATATGTGCTCTTACAATGAAAAATATGCATGCAGTAAAATAAAATAAATGCAATTTTGTATATACATGGAAACATACTTACCCACACCAATCATTGAGTTTGAAATCATGACATAAAGAAAAGGATATATTAAGCCTATTAGTGAATAAAAAAAATGTACAAACTCTCCTCCTTAAAGCTACTTTAATTACACTTTTCTTCCTTCTGTTAAGAAAATTGCACTCCTCTCCTTCAAGTTTACAATTCATTTCTTCTCCTTAAGTCCTAAAATCAGTAACATAGTATTCAAAATTAGTTGTCCATGCATGATATTGAAATTAGTGGAGAGCAGAGAAATGACCGTGGAAGTCATTGAAATTAGTGTAGCCCAAAAACGTGATTTTAAGTTTGAGAATATCCGAGGTGCCCCCCATAGCAAAGTCATGGAATTATTTTTAAATTTTGGAGTTTCTTAGTGTGGAAAACATGTGTAGGTAGTAAACAATAATTACGGAATTACTTTTCTTGATCTCAGAAACAATACATTGGTAATTAAAGGA
The DNA here is from genome assembly GCF_000499845.2 of Phaseolus vulgaris. Classification (NCBI taxonomy): domain Eukaryota; kingdom Viridiplantae; phylum Streptophyta; class Magnoliopsida; order Fabales; family Fabaceae; genus Phaseolus; species Phaseolus vulgaris. The sequence goes on from NC_023749.2 coordinate 48,387,046, forward strand.
AAAATGAAATCCTAATAAAAGGAAATAAATCTCTAGACATAAAGACTCTAAATCTGGAGTAAATAAACTCCTAATCCCAATGCCTTTAGGGATTTCTTACAAACAAATCTATATTTATTATCCAATTAATCTATATTTATTGTACAGTAAATGTGCAATATTTACATCCATATTTCAACACCCCTCTCAAGCTGAGGAATAAAATGTCCTCCATTCCCAGCTTGGTCAGCCACCTATTGCTTGGACAAAATGTATGGCATGCATACTAAACCTCCTATTTTTTCTGTAATGAAGTGTTGAATCTATTTCTATATGCTTTGTTCAATCATGCTAAGTGGGGGATTATGTGCAATGTCTATTGCTGACTTATTACCACGATAGAGCTCCATGGGTCCCTCCAAATTAATCTTCACATAGCCCTTGTGCCATGGACCTGAATTCTGATTCAGCATATGATGTTATGTTGCCACCACATTCTGTTTTTTGCTTCTCCATTTCACCAAGTTCCCACCTAGGAAAGTACTATCTCCAGTCTTCTATCAACAAGAGAACCTACATAATCTGGCATCAGTGTAGGCTTGAAGTGTTAGGCTTCCATTTCTTTTGAACAGTGTTTCCTTTCCAGGGCTACCCTTCAAGTAATGTAGAATTCTATAAGCAGCTTGAAGATGAGATTCCTTCAGTTGGTGCATAAACTGACTAATGACACTCACTGAATGAGCAATGTCCGGTTGTTTGTGAGCCAAATATATTAATTTTCCAACCAGTCTCTGATACATCTTTTTGTCTGCTGTTGATTCCTCTTCTGCCTTACATAACTTGAGATTAGGATCCATTGGAGTTGAATCTTGTCTGCACCCAATTTTCCCAGTTTCTGCCAACAAATCAGTTGTTGCTGAATCTTGGAAAATTATAGCTACTCCAACACACCCCCTCATGTCGAGGAATGAATATCTCGAGTGTGGGATTAGATATTTATGGACGGTCTAACAAGAGCCCAACAACAGTGGCATAATATAAACCATGGGGATCACCACTTTGGTTGTGGTAGACCAATTAATCAAGTATGCTCATGTTATCTTGTTGGCACATCCTTATCCAGCCAAAGTTTTATGGCCCTTATGAAGTGATGGAAAGGATAAGTCCTGCAGGATACAAACTGAAATTGCCTGAAGGGAGTGAAGAGCATCTGGTATTCCATGTCTCTACTGAGAGATTCTTGTCAATTGGAAGCACCAACCAGCCTGTGAAAATTCACGGGAATTCATTGGATGAGTTCCAGGAGGAATTACCAGAATTTCACCTTGAGGACAAGATGGATTTTGAAGGATGAAGAGTAAATGTGGACCTAAAGACCTAGTGTAACTAAAGTTTATGTGAGAAGGTCTAAGAAGGAAAGGGTGCAGGACAGTGGGCAGCACCATACCTAATTATAACGAAAAGCACAAATATTTAAAATAATTGCCAAGGGCAGTTGTGAAGTAGGAGGTAGCTAAAGTAAATGTGTGGGTATCATGGGGAAGATATGAGAGTATATGTGGAGGATAGAAAGAGGCAGATGGGTATGGGGAAAATTAGTTATGACTTGTGGGAGAGACTAGGCACTCTTTAATTGTCTAGAACTTGCAGTTTATTCTGCAATTTCTCACTGTAAGAGAATACAAGAATTTGAAATCACACTGATTCAGAACAGAACTTTCCTAAATTAATCCAAGAAATGTTCTGTTTTTAACTTCGTCTAGTGGTACCTATCAGAGTGTAAGCTAAAGAGTGAGTTTGTTAAACATATGGGATGAGCTGGCAGTTTGTTATGTCCGTTTCATTGAATGGATTGAGAGAATATTCAAGCTGTTGGATAGTCATAAAAGGAATGGAGATAAAAAATGGAGGAGATAGTTTGTTGGTGGGCTAGACCCTAAGGGTGGACAGGGAACTTACCTCAGAGGAGCCATAGGCACCGGGCATTGTATGCATTTCTCTCAATATCAGTATATTAAAATTCTGCGCTTGAGTTTTTTAGATATTTGTGCAATTTTTCTGGTTTCCTAACAGTATGCAACACATAATGATACGATTGGAACAAAATATTGAGGCAGGTAAAATCACAACAAAGAAGTTAATATTGCTTAACTATTTTCTTGATTGATAACTTGAAACAAACGCCCAATAACATTTCACTATCTCACCAAAATGTAAAACATAGGAAGGGATTAGGAAACTGAGCATGGTTCTAGCACAAACAATGGCAGCAGCTGAAAATTTCTGAAGAGCATAGGCAGGGCGGATATACATACAGAAAATAAATAAAGTTAAAACGACAAAATCAAATAAATATTCACCTTGGCAAAGTCTCGACTCAGCTTCTTCACCGTTGCTGCCAATTGGTCTCTTTCCTTCGTAAGCTTTATCTAAAACCAAAAGGCAGAAGACATAATCACTCACCATCAACTCTAAATAACACTATCTTGTTAACTTGTGCAAAATATTCAAACACATAAATTCTCTCTAAGCAAGAGCGTCAATGCCAAGCTTCTCATTCATCCTCTCTTCTCCTCACCTTATATTTAGTTCCTTAAAAATATATTATCCGACATCAATTACTAAAGACTCACACTAGAAAATAAATCATTTTTCCCTTTCATTGCAAACAACCAAACACAACAATTTATGATAACCAACCAGCACCAACAATCAACAATAACCATCCCACATCCACTACATCCCTTCCCCATTTTCATCCGCCTCCACTCTTCTCAATGCTTATCTCACGCGAGTACAAAAGAAGCCAATTTTACAAAATGGATAATCATCATTGTCAATCAGGCACAGGCATGCCAACAGAATAGTCTTCTGAAATAATCATTTTTGTCTCAAAATCAAAATCGCTACAACATATAATCTCCCATGTTTAACCCAGTCAGTCTTTTAAAAACCAAAAACTAATTCTTTAAATTTAATCAGTACACACCCAATTCAAGTAAAATCAATTTTTTATTCTTTGCTGATAAAAAAAAAGTAAAATCAATTTTCATATCAACAGCTGGTTCAACACTAAATATCAGTCACACTGATTTCCTCTCTCAAGCTTTTACAAAGTCTACATTTGGAAGAGCTTATTTAAACTCACCTTAGGACATAGCATACTGACTTGTAAAAGCATTTGAGAGAAAATATACAAAATAGGTGATAATTCATAAAAGTTGTTTTCAGTTTCCCTTTAATAAATAAGGTGATTTTTATGTTCATGAACACGGTCAACGCAGCATCCCAAAACCGACAACCAAAAAAAAATAGAGGTTTATATATGTATTAAGACCCTAATTATGTGCATAATCATTTGTAATTAACTTTTTTTAAAAAAGAAGGAACATGCGAAGTGAGAAGGGATAAGAAGGCAACGTTTTCGTTGAGGGCGTTGTTGAGGGTGGATTCGGACTGGTGGCAAGCGCGGGTGAGAGAGGAGAGGCGTTCTTCGAGGTCGAGGATGATTCGGTCCTTCTCTTGAAGCTTGTGGCGGAGGCGAGAGGAGTCGGATTCGAGAGCAGAGACACGGGAGGCGATGGCCATGGAGGTTATCTTGCGAGCGAGATCGAGCTGCTGGTAGGGGTCGGTTGGGATGACGGTGAGAATCTCGTCGGGGAGGTCGAAATCCACCGCATTGCTCACTGAACCCGTGCTCTGCGACATGCCACTCAACCCTCGCCACCACGATTCCAGAGAAAGGGTTTCGTTGAGGTTGTTGCAGAGGTGGGAATCAACGAGAGAGGGAAAACTATAATATTCTCAATTCATTCATATTATTATTATTATTATTATTATTCCATTTCTTTCTTCCTTATTTCCTCATTCTTACTTTTTTTTAATAATAATCATTTTTAAAAATTGAAATAGTTATTAAAAAGTAAAATTATTTAATTACCAAAAGCATATATCTTTTCATCATACAGATTTGTCAAAAAAATAAAACTGTGTAATTAGAAAATGTTAATACTTATAAGAAGCGTGTTCTTTCAATATAACGCGCGTTATTTTATTTTAATATATTTAACATATATTAAATTTCAATATTTTATATTAATTTTAATTTTATATATATTTTAAATTAAATAGTTCGTGTTTTGCTATTCCAAAGCGACACCCATTACATTATTTCTTAAATATAACTATTTTTCTGCTTTTGCATTATATTAATATAATTGTGTTCCATTTTTTAATATTAAATTTATAAATTTTGCTAAAAATAAATAAAATAATTTATATATATTGATTATTACAATATGTTTTTGACCTTAAAAATAAACTGAATTTTTTTTTCTTACCACAGTATTAATATATTGGAGATTTTACTCTTTTATTATCACTAAGTTTTTATTTTTACGTTTTATAATCAAATCTTAAATTTCTGAACATTTTATTACTTGAATTGAATTTTTGTAAATAAAATAAAGTGATTTTTCAATCACTTTTATTCTTGGGTTGAAATAATATAATACAAAATTTCAATTTCTCCTATTTTTGTTTGCATTTTCATAATATATTTATTTTAATAGTAACGCGTCTCAATGTTGTGACGAGAGATTAAAATATTTATTTTATTTTGAATTTTGAAAAGTGGAAAAATTTAAATTTAAAATTTAAAAATAATATAAGACAGCTGGTGTCTTTTTCTTTGGATGGGTTACTTGCGGGTTTTGTGCTTTTCTTGTGTCCTTGTCTTCGTTTTAATTTTGAATTGTTTCCCTCCAAAATGTGCTTTTTTTTTTGTTAATTTCCCTATTTTTATGAATTAATTCAAACTTCAAATATAACCGCCATTTTTTTTCTTTCAAAAAATAATGTTTATTATCCCTGTTGGTTTTTTTCCTAAATTTTGTTTTTTCTTATTTTTTATTTTTAAATATATATATAAACTTAATTATATTTTAATATCACGAACATTCTCTTGTTCCATGGTAACTTTATTTCGTGAGGATAACTGGTAAATTTTATAACATACCTGCTTTATTATTTTAATAATTTAAATTTCAATAAAAAAATCTAACATTTTTAAAACTTTTAAAACTTTAATAAAACTTTATGACAATTTTAAATTGTTTCAAATGAATTAATTTATTAATTTGGGTTTTAATATTTAGTTTCTCTCTTTTTTTATTTTTTCATCATCTTCTTTTTTTTGTTACTCCCTATTCTTTTACTTGGTGAATTTTATCTTGTAAACATGATTTGCCCTATTTTGGTTTGTTCCTGTACGAGTGTAATTTTACAATTGGGTCTGGAAAATATTTAATTTATATAATATTTATCGCATTTAAAATAATTTTTTAAAACTAAATATTGGATATAAGATTTGATCATGTCTAACTAATTATTTTTATTATACTATTATTTTATTTTTAAATTATTAAATAATAAATATAAGATTATTTGTGATGTCGTACAAATATCTAAAATTTATTTAAATACAAAGTTCTCATATTAATATATAAATATACACATACTTTAATTGATAGAAACATTTTAGAGTTTGAAGAAAATATATGTTCAAACGGTCTCTTGTTTCAATTTTAGTATGCCTAAAAAAATGTGATGATTGAGGAACTTTTACCACACCTTGTACTATTGGAGAATTAATAATTGGTAATGCTTTGTTGGATTGGGAACATCTATTATGTAGGAATGAGAGAGGTTGCATGCAGCATGAATTCAAATCATGAATGGAAACATCTAAAAAAACAATGTCTAACACACTAAGAAAAAAAGAAAAGTGAAATAGAATTTTATAGTGGTTCATCCTAACTTTTAGACTATGGTTTCTATTGGCCCATGATTTTCAAAGACGCGTGGAAGATCTCATTTACATGTGAGCAATGTCAAAGATCATGAGTTGTTATCTCTCGTAGGCAACAAATGCCCCAACAACCTATATTGTTCTATGAAGTTTTTTATGTGTGGGGTATTGATTTTATGGGAAAGTTGCAATCGTACAAACTAAAGGAAATTCCTCTAGAGGCATACGAAAACTCTAAGTTTTGTAAAGAGAAGACCAAAAATCTTCATGATCAGTTCATTGTTAGGAAAAAGTTTGTTTAGGTCATAAATTTTGTTGTTTAATTCTAAATTGAAGTTTATGCCTTGCCATTTGTCACGTTGGGTTGGACCCTTTTTGGTTACTCATGTTTATCCATATGATGTTGTGGAGTAAATCATTCCGACCTCTAACAAGACATTCAAAGTCAATGGTTACCATATAAAGTCTTTTCATGAGAATCCTCCTCTTTTGGATGAGATGGTTAAATAATTTGATATGCAAATTCCTATCTATCCTCACACTTGACAAAGGACTCTTTCTTCTTCCCTTTTATTATTTCATTGTTTCTTTTGATATTTGATTTATTTGTTTTTACGTTAAGGACAATGTATAGTTGAAGTTTTACGTTAAGGACAATGTATAGTTGAAGTGTGGGGAGAAGAATCATAGTTTTAGTCTTTTGTTTTTTTGTTTTTGTCTTTGTTTCATTTATTAGAGTTTTTTTTTGCTTATGCTAAAATAAAAATAAATCTGTTTTCTAGGATTGTTTATGGATGACCTTGTTCATAACTATTGAAAAATTTGGTTTCTTGATCTTTGTTGTATGTATTTCCTTAAAATTGATAAATAAGTGGGTTTTATTTGAAGTTTTATTATAAAAATGCCCCTTGTGAGATTGTGAGATTTATCGCTTGAACGTCTAACAAACCATCCAATGGATCGTCCAATGGACTGTCTGATGTTCTTTTTAGTATGTTTTCACTCATTTTTACCTATACTATAAAACTTGAGTTGATTCTTTATTTTGTAACTGTGTTTTACATGTATGAATTGATATGATTGAGACATTCTTTGTTTAAGATACTAGACATATTTGTTAGAATTATAGGCCTTAAACAAGAAGGGGGTGAATTGTTTATGAAAGATTTTCGTAACTATTGAAGGTAGATTGAAAGACAATGAAGAATCAATTAATTAGAAATCAGTTCAGCCAATTAGAAAACTGTTTTTAATTTGATTGCAGAAAATCAACTGCTCGGTGGTTTATACCAGCAGTGTTGAAAATCAAAGCAAAGGCAATTTTAAAGAGAATAAGGATAGAGAGATTAACACAAAATGTTGATATTAGTTCACTCTTTACTAAGAGCTACATCCAATCCTCAACAACCATTGAGAATTCACTAAGTAATCAAACATTGATTACAAACAAAACACCAAAGTGATGATGATCTTGAACCCTTCAATAACACACACCACCGTTGGCAAACAACACAATGTTTTCATAACAACCTCTGAAACTGCACAACACCAATTCACATAGAATTACAGCGATCACAAGAGAAAGGAATAGAGTACACCTGGGTGTAAACTAAGATTAAAGCACAGTGAATACAAGAAAAACTTATTCTACACTTGAGAATGATCCAAAGCTCTTTGAAATCTTGACAATCCGATTTGAATGATTTCTCTTAGTTAGTTTTTTAACCAGAAGCGTAAAACAACTTATTTAAACTGCAACAGATGGTCAAAGCATTTAATTCAAGAACCAAAATCAGTTTTAATCATTTAAAATAGATTAAAGTCACTTAACAGAATTTTGTTAAGGTTTTTAGAAAATCAATCGATTGAAAACACGAATCAATCGATTGAATTGGTTTGACATCAAAGTTAAACAAAGTCAAGTTTTTTCAAATCCTTTTCAAAATACACTAAGTGTAAAACAACCGGTTGAATCGACATTTCAACAGGTTGAATTTTCACTTTCTTTAGAAAACATATCTTTTCAAAAGGATTAAGATTCATTAAATCTTGGATCATCACAAGAAGTGGATTTGGAGACATCAAAGCACCTTGTTCAACAATATTAGCCTATCTCTTCATAGATATTATACTTCTTAGCCCCTTTAAGCCTATAGTCTTTTTCTTGTTTTTAACTCTCACTATAAGCCTTTAAATCAGGATTGTACTTACGTCTTGTAATTACATAACATGAATAATGAATATAAAATTTCTTTTTAACCACTATAAAAGGATATATATATATATATATATATATATATATATATATAAAATAAGTAAAGCTCTACGTACGCGAAAAGAAAAACATTACTTGTGCATGATTAAATTGTCGCATATGGATCATATTGTAGTAAGGAAGAGGATGTAAAAAGATTTAGTCAACTTTAATACTTCATCAATTCATGTACTGAGGAGATAATTTAGTCCTTCTAGTTCACACATAAAAGAAAAATAATTGTGAGAGTCCAGAAAAAAAAGAAGTACTAGAGACAGAGACCATAAAACAATCCAAGCCTAATGATAATAATAATTTTAACAGAAGGATTGATTAAATTTTTGCTTCCTTCAAAATTAGTTGATATATAACATTAGGATCTTGATGTTTTTTAATACTAATATCTCTTGATGTTCTCCATGGGTAGAGGCACAAAACTAACAATGTGATGTAGACGAAAGTGAACAATGAAAAATGAGGAGAGAGAAAACGATGTGAGGAAAATTTATTACGTTGCATGCATTAAACGTGGCCATGCAATTGTTTATATTCAGAGAGAAGAAACAAAATATTGCGACATTGGGTTGGCCCAATTGTAAGGACCAAACCACCAACCCCCCTTCCCCCCTCAAACTAGTGGGTGAATAATCATAACACCAAGCTTGAAAATAAGCCTATGAAAAGCTTTACTATTGAGAGGCTTCGTGAGAATGTCTGCAGGTTGATTGATTGTGCTTATGGGAAGCAAATGAAAGAGACCTTGTTAAATTTTCTCTCTTATCGCATGACAATCAATGTCTATGTGCTTGATTCTTTCATGGAAGCTATTATTCTGGGTTATGTATCTCGCAAACTGGCTGTCGCATAAGAGGCTTGTGCAATAACACAAAGATCATCAAGCAAGTAGTTGAGCCATTGAATTTTAGAGCAAGTAGATGTTAAAGCTCGATACTCTGCCTTAGAAGAAGACCTTGATATTGTGCTCTGCTTTTTGGTTCTCCGTGATATCAAGGATTTTCCAAGGTAGATGTAGAACCCCATAGTGGATCCGCGAGTGATGGCACAAGAAGCCTAATCAAAATCGCTTAAAGCTTTAATTTGAATATCGATATTCTTAGGATATAATATACCTTGCCCAAGTGAGGATTTTATGTATCTAAGAATTATTTGAACAACTTGGTGATGAAGCTTTGATGGAGCCTAAACGAGCTGATTGAGGAACTGCATCGAGAAGATGATATCAAGTATGGTGTTGACCAAATATAGTAATCTTACAATGATTCTTCGATATCGAGATGCATATTGTATAGAAAAATCTTGATCAAAAAGTTTGTCATTCTTCTTAACCATGGGTGTGATAGCAGGTTTTGCACCCAACATAAAATATCAAGAGCATATTTCCTTTTACATACGTGTCTTCCCTCTTTAGTTCTAGCAATCTCTAATCCTAGAAAAAACTTTAAATGTCCTAAGTCCTTTATTTTGAAGGTTGCATTTAAAAATCTTTTAATAGTTTCTATGTCTTTCATATTATTTCCAATAATAAATATATCATCCACGTATATAAGAAGTGAAATGAAAGATGTTTCATATTTTCTAATGAAGTGAGAATTGTCTACTTTAGATTGAATGAAGTTAATAGTGTGACGAAAATATGTTAGTTTGTCATACCATTGCTTACTTGCCTGTTTTAGACCATATAGAGATTTGGTTAAATGACAATCTTGGTAATTTTTTGTTATGGTGATCACTATGCCAAAACACGTTATTCACTTCAAGTTGTTCCAGGTCTCAATCCATGACGGCTACTACAACTAAGATGATGTGTATGGTAGTAAGTCTTGCCACAAGTGAGTAAGTGTCCATATAATTGATGCTTTCATGTTGTGTGTAGCCCTTTGCTACGAGTATGGCTTTGTATCTCTCGATCTTTCCATCTACCTTATGTTTGATTTTGTAAACCCATTTGCAGCCGATCAATATCTTGTTGTGGGGAAGATTCATTACTTCCCAGGTTTTGTTGGGTTTAAGAGTTTTTATTTTTCGTAGCCTCCATCCATTTAGGATGTTGTTTGGCCTCCTCATAACATTGGGGCTCAGTTTGAGAAGAAATCGACAAAGTGTATTTTAATTGACTTGTTTATAACCTTTTATAAGACATAATTGAATCGAGAGGGTAGCATACTTTTCTGTTGCTTTTCAGTTTTCCATCATATGGTGATATAATGAGTTGATGATGGTAGTCTTCTAGAAATGTTGGTGTTTTATTGATTCTGGTAGAACGTCTCAATCCTTCTTGTTCATCATGATTCCTACCTTCGCCTTGCATAGGAGCATCATCGTACACTTATTTTGTGAAGTTATCATCTTTTTACATAATAATTTGATCATCTTTATCATGTAGTTTACAAAAAGAAAGATTCATAGAAAACTAACATCCCTAAATTTTTACCCATATATATAATAAAATAAAAGTAAAACAAACACTATCTACTTAACATATGAATATAAAACAAATATCCCTCTTCATAGGGATTTTAATATATACATCAAAAGTTTTAAAAACAAACATAGCATTCAAATTAAAACTATCACATCCTCCAGCTGCTCACTTAGGAGCTCTATTACCTGCAATCTCATCTGCTCCCGTGTACAACACGATCATCACAAATAAAGAAACAAACTCAAACAAATAACAAGGTAAGCTAGCTATAACAAAATTTTCTATATAATTTAAATTTCAAATTAATACACAAAATACATAAATTCTCATTCAATTTCTCAAACATTCCACAGAACCATCAAGTGTCTATCAACAAATTTCAATATTCATCTTTCTCATGTCAGTCATCTACTGACTCACAACCATACACATTGACTCTACTTCCGGAAGACTTGTGCGTTGACTTAAACTCAGAGATCTGCACCTGTCATACTATCTCATTGTGAAATCCACACAGCTATGCGCTTAAATAATCTCAATATCATCTCTTTCCTAGTATGACATGGTTAATTCATATAACAGGTGAAGTTAATTATCTTTCAAACAACTTACCCATTCATATGAACCTCCTTCGACTCTCACCACCTGAATAACTTCATCTATATGATTCGATTATCTCAGGAGAGTCAGGATATCTCCTTCTAGACGAATCCCTAGTCAATGCACATCCTAAACAATCTTAACACGGTATTTTCTTTCCTGAAAATACTATGTCTTGATTAAAATTCATATTCTGACTCTCACAATATCCAAATCACACTATCAAATCATACTAAAGTTTAGAATTTCCAAATCACACAACAATTTATTCACTAATCATATAAATATTTTAAACTTTTCTAAACAATTCAATTATATCTAAAAATTCACTTAAACACATAATTAAGTTCCAAATATATGCTTTCTAAATCAATCATCATCTAAAATCAAACAACCACTTCTCATCAAACATCTCATTTAAGTAATTCAACAAAATATTCACAAACATTTCAACTCATTTATATTATCATTCAAACATTTTAAATTTTCAAACACAAACAATTTCAACAACTTATTCACCTTAAAATCAATATAAAATATTCAGAATTAACCATTTCAATCAATATATTACTTTACTTTTCAAAAGAGACAATTCTGCAAGTAGAAATTTGAACTGGTGACCATGTCACTCCCACATCCAGATCTTCTAACCTAGGGTTCTATATAAAATATAAAAACTAGCTTCCCTTACATGTATAAAATATATGTACTTGAGCAGATGCTCACTAAGAGCTCCAACCCACCAAAAGCTTAAAGATAACCTAACCTGCACCACAAAGTCCTGATCACAAATCTAACTATATCACTAGGACCCTGATCTAACATAGACTAATTCTGAAGATAAAAACCTCACATGCAAACTTAAACTAAAAGGCACCCTAACCAGATGAAAACTAACTCAAAGAAAAATGAGCCAAAAATGAACTTACTCTATCTAAGATTCTGATCGGGCAATCTCGTAGAGTTCACTGCCAGGAGTCCAATGACAGACTCCGATCGTCAAACTGGTGAGCGAGGAGATCAGAATCTTAGAGAGAAGGGAGAGGAAAAGGAAGAGGGGAACAAAAATGAACTTACTCTATCAAAGATTCTGATCGGGCAGTCTTGTAGGTTTCGCTGCCAGGAGTCTAATGGTGGACTCCGATCGTCAAACAGATGAACGAGTAGGTCAGAATCTTAGAGAGAAGGGAGAGGAAAGGAAAAGGAAATTTCTAGAGAGATGGTGGTTCTTTTAAAATGAAACTTGAATAACTAATTTTCTATTTATATAGCTTTTTCACTTTAATAATAAAATATTCAGGTGTCATTTTAATTGTACCATTTCTACTCTAAGACTATTTTTCTCAGTCCTTACAAAAACAACGTTTCTGGATATGAAAACTTCTTTAGAATGAACATCTACGACAATGTAACATTTTGTACCCTATTTAAAACCAATAAATATACACTTTTGTGCCCTTGGATCAAGCTTATGTCTATTTTGTTTGAGAGTAAAGGTAAAACAGAGGCATCCAAATATTCTTATATCAGAGAAACTAGGAGTATAGTCATACAAAAGCTCATAAGGACACTTGTTTTTAATAACTGGAGAAGGTAAACGATTTATCAGATAAATTAAATATACAGGTGTAAGACAAAAGGGCTTTCGGTAACTTAGACTAGAACATAAGGCAATGTGTGATGTTAAGAATATGTTGATGTTTCTTTCTATAATGGAGTTTTGTTGTGGTGTTTCATTGCAAGAAGTTTGATGAATTATGACATGTTTATCATAAAACTCTTTCCAGGATAATTCTTTTCGTTATTGATTCTAGTAGCTTTCATGTATTTGACAAACATTGTGAGTGAAAACAAGTTGGCATTTCAAAGACATGAGATGTTGCACAAATATTATGTATAAAGTGAATTCTGGTATGTATAAGACATTATGCAGTATAATGCTTTTGGATAGAAAAATTGTTTCGACACAAATAATAGTAACACTCTAATTATTAGGTAGCTTGACTTTCACTGGTTTTATCTTATGATAGCTCATAAATAAAGATATAGAATAAGCTATGTGTTATGTAACTCTTGTGTCTAGAATCCATAAACACTTACCTTTATTACCTTTGTTGAGGCTTTGCTTCAAGCATTCTCCCAAAGTGTTGTTTATCACCTTTTCTTTGTTTTTAGAACTCTGAATCATGTCCACGAGTTGTTGAAGTTGCTCAGAATGCAAGGCTTTAAGAATTTGTTTGTTGAGCGTTTTACTGTGTGGAGACTTTTCATTCTCGATCTTGCCTTCTTCATCCTTTTAAGGGAATTTTTGGTGTAATTGGTTCTCTATTTCATCCAGGATGGAAAACCATGTTTTGAGTAACATTCATCAGTCGTATGATTCATTGTTACAAGAAGAACATTGTTTTCCATAGTTCTTCCCTCTTCCTCTTCCATAATTGCGCCATCCATGACCAACATTGTTAGTTTTGTTATTTGTTCTTTGATTCTATTGATTAGCGCTGTTAATCAAAATTTTGGTATCGATACCTATGTTCTCCTTGAGGTGTCTTTCTTGTTATAGGACTAAGGAAAAAACGTGATTGATACCTGATAATGGCTCCATTAGCAGGATTTGTGTTTTGACAACACTATAAGTTTCTCCCAACCTTTTCAAAAAACACACAACGTACTCAGAATCTTTGTAACTTGCTATAGTCTTCATCATGTTGTAGTTGCATTTCACCATGCAAACACAAGTAGGTAAAAGCCGTAAGAATCCAGTTCTTCCCACAGAGTCTTTTAGTCTGTGTAATAGTTTGTGATGCTCCTCTCTCACTTTTTAACGGAGTTAAACTCCTGCAGAAGATTCGAAACACGAAAATGGTTACTCTTTGAGAATCTTTCTTTAAGGTCTTCCCTCAATTCTTTTTGCGTTATCAATATACATCATGCTCTGTGTCATTTGTGTTATCATTATGCAACAATTCTGATATCTCTCCATTGACGAATTTGAATTTGTTCTTTGAAAGCAACATAACGATCGACTCTAATACCATCTCGATGCTCTCCATGGATAGACGCAAGAAACTAACAACTAAATTTAGACAAAAATAACTCGAAAAACGAGGAGGGAGAAAACGAGAAAAAATTCATTAAATTTTGCTTGCATTAGACGTAACCATGCACTTGTTTATATACAAAGAGAGAGAAGAAAGAAAATATTGAAACATTGGGTTGATCCAATGCTAAGACCCAAAACATGAAAAAAAAACTCCAATATCTGATAAATATGTTTAGTTCGATAATAATTCTATTCATTTCAAAATAATAATAACATATATATAATTAAGATATTTACAGACACATTAAGTATGAAAATTAATCCATCAGTGTCGTCCATTCAAAAGAAAACCCTATTAAACGTTGGAGAAAAAAAAGCTGAATAGTTTTTGAATGGAGTCGATGATAAACTTATTCAATCCCTTACAAATAAGGGCACGTAGCAATGCATGCCCAATGAAGAACAATAGCTAACATGACCACAAAGACTCGCCCATGTTGGGGTGATCAACGACCATGTCCATGGAAAAAAGGGAGTTGGTGGTGGCCATGGCAAGTCTTCTTGGTGGAGACAGGTTTTGTGAGGATGAATTGGAGGGTGCAGGAACTGGTTTTGGTTGGTGAGAGGAACTTGAAACCTGGCTCATTCTCATCTGCACCACCTCTGCTTCTGCAAGTGCCAACTGGGTTCGTAAAACATCAACTTGTTGCTGCAGAGAGGATATGGCTCCCACACATCCATACACGGGATCTCTCACCCTTGCATTCGCTTCATACACCATTGAACTCACAGCATCACTTCGTTGGTACTCTGCTAGCTCCTGAAACAATGTTATAACCCATTCAATCCACCTCAGAAACTTCTTAGCACTCACTTCAGTTAGTATTTTAACACTTTGTTGTTGTTGTTTTTATACAAATTAAAGCATTTTTATGAATGTTCCAACTCTTGTGAAAACATATGTTTGAGATCAAAATGTCTCTTGTTTTTTTGTAGGATTTTATATAGATCATTATGGAAACTGTAGGTACCTGTAATGTAACACACCACCATGTTGAAGATAATACTGAAAGTCTTATTATAATTAAATTATAAATAAATTGTAAATTTTATTTTATTATTTAATTTTTCAAAGTTGAATAAGATTTAAATTCATATTATAAAGCATTTGGATAATTAATTATGTTAATTCATATTAAAGATCCATGCCAATTAAAAATTAGAATTAAATTATACATATATAATTATAAATGAAATATAAATCTTATTTTATAAATATAATTTTGTAAATTAAGTTGAACCTAAAATATATATCATTTACCATTACAAAAGAATCATGAAATAGAAATAAATTTTAGACACAAAAAATAATTAGTTGATATATTGACTAAATTAAATATTATTTTAAAAATTAAAAAAATTATTGGTATCTAAATTAGTTTTTATTACTCATAAATAATTTTTAAATTAGCATTAATTAACTATCAAATTTTAACTATCGAGATTTTATCTATTAATTCTGAAATCTAAATAATTGATAGTTAAAACCTTAGTAGTTAATTAAATATCAATAATTTAAATACTAATATTTTTTTAGTTTTTAAAATAATATAAAATCTAGTTAATATAATAATTAATTAATTTTTATTTTTAAAATTGATTTTTATTTAATAATTTTTAAGTAGTAGTGTATTATTAAACTTGTCTTTATTCTAAAGGTGGAGATTGAGTTATACTTGTAATCAAATAATTAACATTTAGTTAACAGATTTGGAGGTTAAGAAAGTATCTTATATTATCATAGCATGCAAGAGAATATATCACAGAAAAGAATGGAGAATGGGTTTTTTGAGGGTGTTCTTGTGCTGCTAGAATCTTAATGAAGATGGTAGATTGAAAGTGATGTCCCACTTCATTTTTGCATCTGTTGAACAGGTACAGTGCAGCATGAAAAAAGTAAAAAAGAAAACACTTTAACATAAAGAACTCTTCCATGATTGGATGGAAGATTCTAAGTGAGGTGTCTGATATGCAGTGCATGTGTGTAACATGGCTTTAGCAATGATTATCAGAACAAATTGGGAGGTGAGTGAAGAATTTTGGTTGCTTACAAAAAGCTACACATCACACTCAATTAGGTTACAATGATTTGTGTGAACATGTGTGAAAAAGTGAAGTTATTAGCCTTAACTTGAGTACAGGTGAAAGGAATATTCAGGTGGAAGTTATGGGTATGAGATGTTGACCTAATTGCATGTGTAGACTGGTTTTTTGAAGTTAATCCATGGTAAAATGATGAAAATCATCTTTCTATATGCTTGGTCAAAAAAGAGTTGCATGAATAATAAGGTGTATGTGGACACTTTGTGCTTCATTGGGGAAAACAAAACATGAAGTTTTGTTGACTAAAGAGAATATATAATAGTATGAAAATCATAACCATGGCTTAAATAAAGGATGCAATAGACTAGGACAATAATATACACCATGTGATATCATAATATGTATCAAAATTTTGGCTGCTAGTAAGAATTTAAAATAATAGTTAATACTATATTGTTTACCACTCATGGTTATTATATATATATATATATATAAAGAATTATTAAATAATAATTAAATTTAAAAATAGAAAAAATAATTAGTCATTATATTGACTAAGTTAAATATCTTTTAAAAATTAAAAGATTATTAGTATTTAAAGTAATGTATTTTCTATTATTAGTAAAAAAATTATAAAATAATTTTTAAATTATATCTAATATTAAAGTTTTAGTTATTAATATTTTAAATTAATTTTAAAAGATTAATAGAAATTAATTTAGAATATAAAATAATTAGTAAAAAAATTGGTTAGATACTAATTTAGAATTTAATTTTTAAATTTTTTTAATAATTAAAACTATAATTTAAATATTAATAATTTTTTTACTTTATTAAATGATATCTAATTTAGTCAATAACTAATTATTTTGAAATTTAAATTAGTTTCAAAATTTAATAATTTCTTTTGTAATGTATTTAATCAATTTTAATTTGGTTCAATATTACATTTCTAAAATACCAAAATAGAATTTAAGATGAAATTTGCATCGTGTTCATTTAAGATCGAAATTTTCAATCCAATAATGAGTTGGCAATGTTTTCTAATAATATAAGTATCTATTAATAACTATGCATTGCAAAATTATAAACAACATTTACATGTCACTATTTAACTAAAGAACTAAATAAAAATATATAATTTCTTTTATAAAGATTGATGTTAGATATTATTATGCAACTTGACATTTCAGCATAGCTGACACCTTAAGTAATAACAATAACATGTCTTTAACATTTCAGCTATGCTAAGACCTTAAATGATAACAATCATATGTCATCACACTATCACATGATACAAGATTTTCTTTCATTACTTTTTTTTATTCTCATTGTTTTTTCTTTCATAGCATTTGGTATATATATATATATATATATATATATATATATATATATATATATATATATGAATATGATGAACATAATTAGTTAGTTAAAAGAGATATGATGGTATGTCATGAATGTGTCATGCTTACAAAAGAACATTTCATATATAATTAATTTAGCCAGCAGTTGAAATATCTTGATCTGGGAAATCAAAATCACTTTCAGACATGCATAAGTCTCCATCAATGTAACCCATGATTTTAAAGAGAAAAGAGAAAAAGATGAACTCTATAAGCTTTTTTTTCTTCTTCTTTCTTAAATATCATTGATTAAACGAACCCAGCATTAAAAAAGGTAACTGGTGGTCATAAAGAAAGAAAAGAATACAAATTACAATTCATGGCCAATAATAATAATAATAATAATTACGTTTCATATCTTTTTAACTTTATCTTCTTGACACTGGGTGTAGCTTCTGAGCACTAAAGCTAATTTATATATACTTCATCCTTTGTCTTCTTTATATATATATATATGCTAAGGAATCATACTTTAATAAAGAAGAACGATTATTGTAGATTTTGTCAAATTTTTTCATAGATGTTTTTAAAAAAACAATAATAAAGTTTTTTCATAATGAATTAAAATTAATTTATGTATTAATTAATATTAATTTATAGATTTATTTATTTATTTTAAAATTGTTTATAAAAAAAGTTGTATAAATAAAATATATGTATTATTAAGTTTACACAAAAAAATTATTAAATAAAAACTAATTTTAGAGATAAAAAAATAATTTATTATTATATTGACTAAATTAGAGATTAAAAAATTATTTGTATTTAAATTATTTTTTATTATTGATAAATAATTTTTAAATTAGTATTTAATTAATTATTAATTTTAAATTTAAGTAATTAATATCTAAAACATAGATAATTAATTAGATACTAATTAAAAATAATTTATTAATAATAAAAACTAATTTAAATATCAATAAACTTTTAATTTTTAGAATAATATTTAGTTTAATCAATATAACAGTTAATTATTTTTTTTTTAAAAATTAATTCTTATTTAATAATTTTATAATAGTATTAAATAACTGTAATTAAGTACTACGGAAGTTAAAGCGGAAAAAAAACAAAGAATGAGTAAGCCCTTTAAACTTTGTTGGAAGACTACTTTCTTCTTCCATAATAACTATAATTTAGTAAGTAACTTTATTTAAGAAAATTAAAGGCATTAAGGAAATATCAATATTTTTCATGATAGTAAGCAGAAACAGAAAACCCTAGAGCAAGTACTGATTTTTCTCTGAGAAATATCATAGAATGAAAGTATTGCATAAAATAGATGAAGATATGAGTATATGCTGTTTTTCATTTCTTTTTATCTGATCAGCACGTGACTCTGTGTGTATGTTATGTTAACCTTGCTGATCAGATTCTTCCCAATATAAATAAGCTACTTTTGGCAAAGCTGCTAAAATCTAGCAAGTGGATCTTCTATTCCATCACTTTCCTTGCTTAATACACTGATCTCTCTCTCAGACACTCACTGCTTAATACATCACTTTCCTTGCTAAATCACAGAATGTAAATCCAAGTAAACTATGTATATAGAATACACATCATATATATATATATATATGTGTGTGTGTTAGGTTAAATTATTGCTATGGTGGTTTACTATAGCCATTAGTTACTTTGCAGTTTGAGACCAAAAGTAGCTGCAGCTTCTTGTCCAATACTTTTTCCTTATGTTGTATCTATTTTACCATAACTATTGCAGAAGTAAGAATTGTGTATGATGTTTTAATGTCTGCTTTAAAAAAGTGCAACCTATAGGATCCAAGTTGACCAACCCTAATGAAAGTGATTGGGAAGTTCTTTAGTAGATTTGACTGCTAAAGAATGATAAATATATCATGAGCAGATAGTATATATCATGAGCAGATAGTTTAGGTTCTTTACGGTAGTTGTAGGGTTATTTTTTTTTCAGAGTAGTTATTTGGAAGAATTTGTGTTGTTAGGTTTTTATCGTTGTTTCGTATGTATATATTGTTTATTATTGATAAAAAAAATGAAAGGGTGTTTGAGAATTGAACCTGTAACATTTTGTTGACATTGCTAGCCCCAAAAACCTTGTGCACACTGGCAAACTTATGGGGCTCATCTGCAGGAAAATAAGGAGCAAAGACACAGTCCTGTGCGCATCTCCTTCGAAGAAGCTTGCATGCTGCACATGGTGACAGTGTACCTTGTTTTCTACCAGCATCCTTCATTTCTTGAGGGAGAAGAAGAATAGGTCAATATGATAAGCACTTTGAGCTGAAAGATTCAGTTGGAACCTGGAGAAAGCAAGTTGGGTAGGGTAAGTTATTGTAGGATTGAAAATGAGCAAAGGAAAAACTTGATCGATGGAAAGGGGAGAGGGGGTCTTAAGGAGTGTGGACATGATGTTATATAGAGACGTTTTGGGACAGAAAATCTTGGAAGGGTCCCATGAAAGACGAGCCTCTAGATTTTGCTAGACAAAATCATGGATGTTGATAAGATCTTTTGCCCCCACATGTACATTATTTTTTTTTTGACACTTTGTTTCTTTTGTTTTTCATGTTTAACATATATATATTCTCATGTTTTGAACAAACTGCTGATTTTTATTCAAAAGGGACATGTTATTTCCCTTTCTTCATCTTTTTATTGTTTACAAGGTAAACATAGAATCAATCACTTTGTAGAATATTAGTAATCAGTTTGTAGAATATTACTATTGTTGCGGTTTCTTATTTGGCGTTTTTTGTGGATCGGATACAAGAGTTAATTGGAAGGGAAATATGCCTTCACACAGATTGAGAATCATTTTATTACTAATAGGAATGTTGACTAGTGCTAAAACGGTGTTTAATGAAAATTATAGACATTGTTTGAAAGTCACATATCGTAAAAAAAATGGATAATATTTTCTTAAAATATGAACATATAAGTGGGGACACACTAGTACAAAATATCACTATAACGACACTATATAAAGACAGTTTAGTTAAAACCATCGTTAAAAAAAACGATGGCAAACTTGTAATTATAAAGCAAACAGAAGCATTTATAATGACGATTTTTTGGGAGGATTCGTCGTTACTTTAAGGTTCAACGAAAATAAGGACGGTTCTGGAAAGGAACCGTCGTTACTTTTTAGGGTTTCAAAAATTTCGCGCACTCATTTGGCAGCAGACTTCATTTTCGCTCCTCCTTCACTCTTACACACTTCACTTTTTCTCCGTCTTCACTCCTCCTTCACTCTTACACACTTCACTTTTTCTCCGTCTTCACTCCTGGCCACTACAATAGCGCCTCTGCTCCTCACTCACTGTGTTGATCGCCATTGCTTTACGTCGCTGTTCTCACTCATTGTGCAGTGGATTATGCTCGTCACCGTAAACCCAACACCACCGACCAACTCCCATTTTCACTTTGCTACGCTCATCGTGCCCACGCCATGAACCAGTTGCCACCGCGCCACCAACTAACTCACCAACGCCGTGTGTCGCACCAGTGACGTCACGTGTTGCCCTAGCCGTCGTCGCGGCGCCACGAACCAACTCACCAACGTCGCGTGCTGCCAACCTCCTCCGCGTGCCGCACTAGCCACGCAACATGTTGCCCTAGCGGTCGTCGCGGCGCCATGAACCAGCTTCCACCACGTCACGAACTAGCTCACCAATTGCGTGTCGCCATCCTCCTCTGCGTGCTGCACCAGCCATGTCGCATGTTGCCCTAGCTGTCGTCGCGTCCCGCGCCCTCCATCGCGTGTTGCCCTAGTCGTCGTCGCATCCAGCGCCCGCTCTGGAAAACTTCCCTTTTCCTCAACTCCACCGTGCGCGCTAGAAAGCAAAATGTAAAAAGGTTACTCTCTCCTTCATTTCACTTCTCATTGCTTCTCATTCTTCTTTTTTGCTAATTCAACATGGCAGAGTCAATTTGGGTCTTCAAGGTGTGGTTTTTAAAATCAATATTGGCTAACATGTGATGTATTATTGTATCTTATTAATGTGGAAACCCTTGTAAGCGAAGAAAAATAAAACTAAAACATTGATCTTCTTACTAGCATAAACAATATATGTATTCCATTTCAGTATTTTCCATTTATGATTACTTGTAACACGATGATGTTTTGATTGTGTCCATGAGAGAATTTGATTTCTCCCAATAGAAATATTTGGAGATGATATTTGTTTTCTGGGGCCACCTGCGCTGTGAATATTTGATCGTTACCCATGGTGGTGTGTGAAGGGGAAACCAGAAGGATGAAGAGAACTAAAACCACTGGAATTAATGGGTGTTAGGTAGGAATTTAAAGGCAATTTTTGCATAAGAATGTATAATATTTTAGTGTTATTAATGTGTTTTAATTGGAATTGTTTATAGCATTTTAAGGATGTTATTATACAAATTAATAGATTAAATAATAGATGATAATAGTTCATGAAATGTTTAATTCTACAAATTATCAAAATAAAACTTCAAATTCAGATTGGATAAAAAACACTGTATTTCATATTGGAGCCGTCTTTAAAAATATTTTTTAAATTGTTATTTACTAGTCAAAGTAACGACGATTGATTACATGTGTCGTTATAGTTCATTTATAACGACGGTTCTCCAATTGTCGTTATAAGTGACTTGTTTATAACGATACTCAGAATAACAACGGTTTAGGAACCGTCTTTATATGTACTTTTTAACCGTCGTTAATGTCTATTTCTGTAATAGTGAATAATTGTTACCTATGGGCTATTTTAATCACCCTCCAAATCCTCTTTCATGTGTGCTCATTGGTTTTTCCAGTTTTAAAAGCTTTGAACGTTTTGCACTACTACTGGTACATCCTTTGCCACTTATTTGCATTATTTGTTTGTTTTTTCTTCCATTTTTAATTATTAATGTTGCGTTTTGGTTGTCTTAGGTTGTTTGTCTCCAATTAAAAATTCATACTTCTTTGTTCCTAGCTTCCCCCACTGTCGTTGTTGGTTCCTCCATCGTTGTCATTGGTTCCTCCATTCTTGCCTCCTCCTTGTTGTTGCAGTGTTTGTATTCCACCACTAGGTTAGTTTTTTATTTATTTGATTTTATAATTAGTATTGAAGTAATTTTACAATTAATTTTAGGATTTATAATTAGTATTGTTTTAATTAGTATTATTTTAATTAATATTATTTTAATTATATAATTAATAAAATTTTATGATTAATATTAGGGTTTATAATTAATATTATTAAAATTTTATAATTAATATTAAGGTTTATAATTTATATTATTTTAGTTATATAAATAAGATTAATAAAATTTAATAATTAATATTAAGGTTTATAATAAATATTAATGAAATTTAATAATTAATATTAGGATTTATAGTTAATATTATTTTAGTTAATGTTATTTTATTTATATAACTAATATGAATGAAATTTTAGTTTTATAATTAATATTTTAGTTAGATTATTATTTAAATGATTAACTTGATTATTAGTTGTAATTGTTATAATTTAGAATTGATTATTTTTTAATTATATGTATAATTAGAATAGATTATGTTTTGAATTGCATGTATAATTAGAAGTGTTTATTTATTGAATTGCATGTATATTTATAATTCTTTAAGACGTGTTGGTATTGAGTCCCGAAATATCCGACCCTCGACAAATTGTTAAATTTGGATTGAGATAGTCAAATTTAGTAGACTTTCATTGAGATATCTTTAGTTTCTCGTTAGAGATTTAATATGTATATTTGTCTATTATTTCTTCAATTGTAAGTTTTTTGAAAGCATTTTATAAAATGCAGAGAAGGTTGTAGTGACAGTAAATGTATTGAGTCTTGAATTGTTCGATTGGACAGTTTGGGAAGAGCAATCAATTTTTATTAGTTCATTAGTATATAACTTGTAATCTACATCTCATATATTTTACATAATTTTGGTTAATTGCATTGTGTTGTTTTTCGGGTGCATACTCAAGAACAATGCAAAAATGGTACCAAAATTTCGTGAAATATAAGGGATGATGATTAAAGTGTATGTCTATTCAAATAATAAAAGTGAATCTTCTCGAATGAGATATTCATACCTAATAAAAATGTGAGATTTTTCATGCATTAGTCAACACCTCAATGACTATTACAGAACATACATATGGATCGAGATTGGATTAGTTAAGCCCGCAAAAGTGATGAGTATGAAAGAGGAGTAGAAGAAATTATATAATTACGTAATGCCAACAGTAGTGGTGATGGAGTAAATTTAGGTGTTTGTGCATTAAATGTTTGAACGGGAGAAAATTGGATGTTATCAAAATCACAGAGTACCTTCTATGTGATGGGTTTCTACGATCATATAAAACTTGGACATGGCATGGTGAATTATTACATTTACCAAGTGTGTGCATATCCCAAGAATATGTTCAGTCTATCATGGATGATGCAGTGGGTGATGACTGATTGAAGGACATGATTTGTGATGTTGAAGTTGAGTGTTTGAAAAAGTGCATGGATACAAAAGTATGTCAAACGATGCGAAGACTCCGTTGTATCCTGGATCAACTAACTTTACACGATAGTCGACAGTGTTAAGATTGATGAATCTAAAGGCAATTAATGGATGTACTGATAAAAGCTTCACATAATTTCTTTTGTTGTTGGAGGAAATGCTTTTAGAGGGAAATACTCTACCTAATCGTAATTATGAGGCCAAAAAGATTCTTTGTCCGATGGGTATGGAGTATAAAAAGATACACGCATGTCCTAATGATTGCATATTATACAGGAATGAGTTTGAATTCTTGAAAATTTGTCTGAGATGTGGGTTATCACGTTACAAGTTGAAAGATAAAGATGAAGATAATATCCAAGAGATGACAAAGCATGGATCCACAATGAAGGTTAAGTATGAACACATTTTATGGTCTGTTTTACTAGTTATTTACATCTTACCTCCTACATTGTACATGAAGTGAAAATACATGATGCTGTTTATGATGATATCCAGTCCAAGACAACCAGGAAATTACCTAAATGTTTATCTAAGCCCCTAATTGAAGATTTAAAGTTGTTGTAGGATCATGGTATTAAAGTTTTTGATGAGTTTGCTAATGAAACTTTCAAAGTGCATGTCATGTTATTTTGCATCATCAATGACTTTAATGCATATGGGAACTTATTAGGGTATAATGTCAAGGGTCATAAAGAATGTCTAATATGCGAAGAAGATATCATTTCTCAACAATTGAAACATGGAAGGAAAACAACATATCTTCGGCATAAAAGATTTCTTAGAAGTCATCATCCTTACCGGAGGTTCAAAAAAGACTTTAATGACCATCAAGAGAATGACAGTCCACCAACTCCATTTACTGGTATTAAGATTTATGAAAAGGTAAATAATATACACCACACCTTTGGAAATTCGAAAAAGAAGTCATCTATGACAAACATATGGAAGAAAAAGTCCATCTTCTTTAATCTTCCGTATTGGTCGAAGTTAGAAGTCAAACATTGTACTGACATAATGCATGTAGAGAAGAATGTGTGAGATAACTTAATTGGTACATTTTTTAACATTAATGGTAAGACGAAGGATGGTCTAAATGCTCATTTGGATTTGCTTGACATGACCATACGAGGCAAGTTGACACCAATACAGGTGGGTAAGAGTACTTATTTACCCCAGCCTTTACACCATGCCAAAAAAAAAAAAGTTTTTGTTAATGTCTAAAGGGTGTGAAAGTGGCACAAGACATTCATCAAATGTGAAAAGTCTAGTATCTATGCAAGATTTGAAGCTAATTGGGTTAAAGTCTCATGATTGTCACATCTTGATGCAACAATGGTTGTCAGTAGCTATTGAATTCGTGGGATTTTACCGAAAAATGTTAGACACACCATAACCCGTTTGTGCTCATTATTCTTTTCCATTTGTTGTAAAGTCATTGATTTGGTAAAGTTTGATGAACTTCAAGATGAGATTTTTGTTATATTGTGTTAATTGACGATGTTTTTTCCTCCGTCCTTTTTCGACATCATGGTTCATTCAATTTTGCATATGCTAAGAGGGATTTGATTTTGTGAACCAATGTACATAAGATGGATGTATCCTGTTGAACAATATATGAAATTTTTGAAAGGGTATGTAAAAAAAAAATTACCATCCAGAAGCTTCAATGATTGAAAGGTATATAGCAGAAGAAAGTATTGAGTTTTGTTCAAAGTACATGTCAAAAGCCAATCCAATAGGCCATCCAACCAACTCATGACACACATGCATTCTATAAGTAAGTGTTTACGTAGCATACATGTGGTAAGCAAATCTCGATCAGAAGTCTTGAAAGCACATTTATATATATTGAATAAAATTGATGGGGTTATCCCTTATTTATATGTTCATAAAGTCATTGTGAAGGCAAACAACCCAAATCAACAAAAGCAATAGGTGTTAATGGAACATAATAGAACTTTCATGCCTTGGTTTAAAGACGAGGTGTTAAAGGATTCAACGACATTTGAAACCTTGATCTGGTAGGCAAATGGATTGAAGTTTGATGTCCTTTGTTGTACAGGTTACGAAATCAACAATTGTACATTTTACACAAAGTCTTTAAATAAAAAAGTATAGTTCAAAATTGAGGAGTCACTTTTGAGACCTATTCGATGCAATTTTCCACTTCAAAAGATGAAAATCCTGTAGTTTGATTAATGTCATACTACGATGTTATAGAAGAGATCTGAGAGGTTAGTTATACTATGTTTTTGGTATAATTACCTTTTTGGTCCCTACACTTGGGGTCAATATTCAATTTAATATAGTAGTTTTTAAAAAAATAAATTTGGTCCCAAGGTTTTTAAAAAGTTTCAATTTGATCCCTTTCGTTAAGTTTCCACCAACAACGTTAACGGTTGATGACGTGACGCACGCAGTGGCATTGGTTTGCACATGTGGACTGAAGGAAATTTTAAGGTTTGGAAATTAGGTAAAGAAGATTGAAGAAGAGGAAGGTGAAGGCGGCAGCGACTGCGATGGTGGAGTCAAGGGAGGGACGACGACTATGAAATGTTGACAGCATTTGATCCCAACACTGACTTCCATTGATTATGCCTCCACCAGCTCCACCTCTTTCGCAGGCTCGTTCCTGAAGCCCTACTCTGGTTGCTCCTCTCTTTCTATAATTACCTGCGTGGTTCGTTGATTGTGTTCAATTATAAGTCCAATTTCATGCATCCAGTTGATGGACAAATGATTACTAAGATAGGGACTAAATTTTCTTTTTTGTAATATTCACGACCAAGTTGGTTGTTATTTACAAATTTATAAACTAAGTTGGTTGTTTTTAAGTAAGAGATTAATTTTTTTATTTTCTTAACTTGAACTGAGTGATGTGATTAAGGAGCTATGTTGTTTTTGTTGTTCAGGTGTATGTTAGACCAGATGGTAGTTATGTGATGGGATTGGTTGGAGCTGACGAGTTACGTTGTACCCAGGAGATGCAGATTCAAAGACCATTGTCATTCTTGTAGGACATTTTAATATTCTTACAGGCTTGTGTGTTGATGAGGCCACACTTTCAAATTTTCAAGTGTGCTTATTATCTTGAGCACACAATGTGTTTCTGCTTCTAGAATCAAATGTTGTCAACATTTCATAGTTGTCGCCCCTCCCTTGGCTCCACCACCACAACCGCCATCGCCTTCGCCTTCCTCTCCCTCATTTTTTTTTCCAAATTTCCAAATCCTAAAATTTCGTTCAGTCCATGTGTGCAAACCACCGTCACTGTGTGCCACGTCATCAACAAATAATGTTGTTGGTGGAAACCTAATTGTAGGGACTAAATTGAACCTTTTTAAAAAACTTGGACCAATTTTTTTTTTAAAACCACTATATTAAATTGAATATTGATCCCAAATATAGGGACCAAAAAGGTAATTATACTTATATTTTTTGTACCAGTTTTCAAGTGTAAGTGGGTTGACAATAAGAGTGGTGTAGAAATTGATGAATTAGGATTCACACAAATTGGTCCTAACATAGAATGATAGGTGGTTTCTTCTTCTTGCATTGTTTTGTTTTGTATCTTTGAACGGAGTTGCGAAAGCTTGTTGGAATGAGGAAAAGAAATATGAATTTGAAGTTATGGGTTTGGGAGAGTGAAATGTGAGGTCAACTCACTAGGAAGGATTCTAGGGATGGCTACACAAGAGACTATCCTAGAGAGAACTCAAGAACAAGTGTTTATGGAAAAAAAAATGGGCAACATAACTTTTCTCATTCAAACTAAAAATTACAAGAGAGGTGCACTTTTATTATAGGAGACTTGGATGTCTAAAATAATAATCTTAACCTAAAAACTCTTCATTAGCAAGGTGATAAGTGGCATCAAATGTTCCATGCTCATGATCCTCTTAAATGAAAACATAACAAGTGTCTTCCTCTCATTTGAGAGAATCCTCTCAAATGAGAGGTTGAAAAATGTCACCTCTTAATTGGTATGGATCCTCTCCACTGAGGAATATCCATGTGGATGTTCATGCTTCTCATGCCACACTCATTCTTCCCATGTCAAGTGGTGGTCACTCTTTTCTAACTTAAACGAGTTATTACTATATGCACCCACTCTTCTCTTAGTCGAAATACAAGGCTCAAAATTAAACCAATGCCTAACACATGGCCTAAATAAAATGTCCTAGTATACTTTTTACAAATTATTTAAACTAAAGCCTGGGCAAAAAAATGTTTGACTTGGTCTTAATGAATCTAGTTGAGTCCTAGTCTTCTTGTAGTTCTTTGACCAAGGCTCTAGTATTCTTTCATGGTGTGAAAGTCTTCTCTGATGTGCTTTCTACATTTCTTCCTCCTAGATTTATCCTCTTTAATGGGCCTCCTTATTTTTGTAGATGTTGTGGCTGGACGATTTCCATCATCCTCTCCCTCTTCAAATCTGCATTGTTGTTTCAAGACAACAACCTTATTATTGTTGGAGATTCATGTTTTTTCTCCAGGATCAAACACCCATCTGAAACCAAACAGATGAAGTGGCATATATATAGAAAAATCAAGAAGAACAAGATTCTTCAAGCCACAATTTTCTCTTTCTGATTATTATATTTTATATATAATCCCACAATTAATTGAAGAAAGCTCTCATGTTTAAGTCTAATTAATTATTGCATTTAAAATTGTTTTTTTATATGGTAAGAAAAAAAATTGGCAAAGTATATTTCTTTTGTAAAAATTGAAAGAAATGTTGATAGATGTTTTATTTTCTCCAGGTTGCAACCGTGTGAACAATTATATAATTTGTTTGTAAGTTTTCTCTGGTGACTTGGTGGTCAAATTTGTCATATTACCTGTTGTTATAACTTTATGTTCTTTTAAATTTGTATTACTTTTTTTATATATTTATTAGTCTTAGACCATAAAAATATCTGATTTTTACTTTAATAATATTAAATATTTAATTTTATAATTTCAGTAATTTATTATTTAATATACTTATCATATTTGGGTAACATATTTTTTATTATTATATTCTAATTTAAAAGATGAAAAGAAAGAGTATACTTTCAATAAAAATAAAAATAAAAATATTTTCATTATAATTTTTTTTATATGTTATCTAAAAATATTTTTCTTTGTCAGAAAGTAAAGAGATTGATACAGATAGTGAAGAAAGATGTAGCAGCCAAATCAAACACACTTTTGTTTTTCCACTGGAGATGCATGCATGTAGAACATTCATGATTGCAAAAGGACATGGACATGTTCTATAATATTAGATTTTGTATTCTTTTTTATTTTATTTATTTTATTTTATTTTTATTCAATCATCATTGGCAATATTTTGTGTTCTTTTGAAAACATGATTTTTTTAACAAAATGAGTATAGTTTCTAATGCATTTGCCTTTATTTTAAAAAAGTTTACCCAAGTTTTTAGTTTCTGAATTTTGGGATAAGTGGTTCTCAAATAAATAAATAAAAAGTCTTTTAATCTCAAATTTCATAAAAAAAAGGAAAGAGAAACATGAATAACAAGTTTTTTTCAGATTTAAAGTTTATGATTTGAATTTAGAGTTTAAGATATAAAATTTAAAATTACTTTTAAACTAGCCAGTGCAATTTTGAATTTTTTAAAATTAAACTAAAATAAAATAAATAATTCTTTTACATAAAATTTATATTAAACAGCAAGATTAGCCACATGAAAAATAACATAACATAAAAATAAAATAAAATATGATAAAATCACAATAATGTGAAACCCACAAATATTTTAAAATAATGTTTATTTCCCACAAAAAAATATTTATAATATTTAGAATTGGAGAATTTGGTTGTGAAGTATAATAAAAGCACAACTACTAAGTATTTATTTTCCACACTTTGTTTTCTATTTCAGTCACTTCAATTCTTTTTCATCCATAATCAAATAATTAACGACCCCACTGCTTACACTAGTCGGCAGCTATACACAACAATTTTGATTTTTCTACGAAAATTATTTTCATTTTTTCTTCTTATTTCTGTATCCTAAATATTTTTTGTTGAAAAGTTTTATGTTATATATTGGTCAGAGTTATTTCTTTTATTAGTGTTAAAAGAAAATGTTATTTTTAAAAAAAGTTGGAAGATATGTTTCTTTACCTTCTAACAAAATATATTTCAAGAAATCAAACAATGTTTTATAATATAAAAAATTTTAGTGTTATTGTATGAGTTTTGGATTATTAGGGTTTAGGATGAATTTTCTTTTTTATAAAAATTTGAGAGTTTTTTTTCTCTTTGTTATTGATTTAGAAAGAATAGAGACCGTACAAGAAAATTATTAAATAAAAATTAATTTTAAAAATAAAAAATAATTAATTATTATGATGATTAAATTAGATATTATTTTAAAGAACAAACAAATTATTGATTTTTAAATTAATTTATATTATTAATAAATAGTTTTTAAATTGATATTAAATTAGTTATCAAGAAATTTTTTTATCAAATTTAAAATTTAAATAATTGGTAGTTAAAATTTTTGTCGCTAATTAGATACTAATTTAGAAACTATTTATCTAGAAACTAATTTAGAAGCTAATAATTATTTTAGTATTTAAAATAGTCTCTAATTTAGTCATTATAACAACTAATTATTTTATTATCTTTGAAATTAATTTTTATTTAATATTCTTATAGTGAGATATTGGTAAAACTTTCTCAAACACACTCAAGTTAGTGACATGGAATTACTACAAAAAACAGTGTAAAAAATGACGGTTTTATTATGGCGGTTATTAATAACCGCCACAATTTTCAGTATAATATGTCATTTGACTAACCGCCACAATTATCTTTGTATAATACATCATTTCAGTATAATATGTCATTTTTAACTGTTGCAATTATCCTTAAAAAAATAAATTCCCATTTTTTTTCCCTCCATACACCATTTCTCATTATTCATTTTTTTAAAACTTGCTTTCACTTGGAAATTGGATTTTTTTTAAAACTTACTTTTCCTTGAAAAATAATTTGTTTTTGAAAATTTGCTTTGAGTTTGGAAACCAAACCCTAACACCTCTTCCCTCTCTCTGCTCCACACCCCTAACGTCTCTTCCCTCTCTCTGCTCCACACAAACGAAACCCTAACGCCTCTTCCATCTGGTTGCTCCTCACGAAACCCTAATGCCTGTGTCCTCTCACGAAACCCTAACGCCTCTGTCCTCTCACAAAAGTAACGCTCACTCTCGGGTCCGCCATTGCCACCTCCGCGCAAGGATTCAACGTTTGTTTAGGTTCGTTTCGTTTCGTTTCTTCTATCTGCAACTAAAACCCTAACTCGTGTTCAATTTCGTCTACCATTTTTACTCGTTTCAACTGCATTTCGGGTATCTCTGCCTCTGGTCTCTGTTATCTCCAGGAACTAAGTCTCTTGGAGATCACTGCCTCACCCTATCTTAGGTGGCCTCTGCTTCTCTCATGTTGGTTTGGCAATCTCTGCCTGTCACTAAGAATTTTTATTTTTAATTGTGAATATCATCATTATTAAGTAATTTATTTTATCATTTTTGAGAATTTGTATGTATATTGTATATGATATATAAACAATTTAGGTTGAATTGTTAGCTTGAAGCAGTTGATAGATTAACATGTTTTCCAAATCCTACTTTCCTCTAACATATAGAGGTTGCTATTATTAGCTAAATTAGGCTCAATGTCTTATTAAATATATTTTTGGGTTTTCGGTTTAATGTCTTGTTATCAGTTAAATTAGGCTTCAACAGATTAGAATAAAACTGTTATACTGCTTGAGGTACCTCATCTCATGTGCAAATTAACTTAACTATCATTGTTTGTGTATTTATTGCGGGAGAAGATTCATAAGCTAGTTCTTTCTTGAAACTATATGTAAGTTGTATTCTGATTGCAAGTGACCATGCATTTGGTGTGATTTTTCATTCTTTCTGGGAATCAACTGATGCACAGTCATCGTCTAAGACTAGACTTATATTAGTTGAAATGATTAAATAATGTATTAGTTTCACAGAGGTTTATACCATTTAACCAAATTTAAATAAGAAAAATGATTTGAAAAAGAACATGTTAAAAAGGATGTTGACATTCAAGACCTTGGTGAAATATCTGCAGAAGCTCAACAATATATTTTCAATTTGCAATCTCGTTTGTCTTCCATGAAAAAGGTACTTTGTAAAAATTAGGGATCGTCTTGTTGATATTTGAATTGAAAGGAATAACCATGGGATTCATGAAGTCTTGAATGGCCTGTGAAATGTTATGCTTCATGGACACTGTTAATTCTTGATTTTCGCATATTTTATGGTATGCTTCATCCTTTGATTCATGTTCTGTTTTATTTTTGTGCTTGATAATGATTGATTTGCATTCAAGATCCTTAATTGCATATAGGTCTGTAATACATTGTTAATTCTTGATTGTCGCAGATTTTATGGTATGCTTCATCCTTTGATTCATGTTCTCTTTTGTTTTTGTGCTTGATAATGATTGATTTGCATTCAAGATCCTTAATTGCATATAGGTCTGCAATACATTTAGCTTGTTTTTCTCATTTGGATTTCTTTTTTGTTTTGCGGGACACTTTTAAAGGAGTTACATGAAGTAAAGAGGAAAAGTGTTGCTATTCAAATGCAACAGTTTGTCGGAGAGGAAAGAATGATTTATTGGATTACTTGAGATCACTTCAACATGAACAGGTTTTTCCCTTTTCTGGAATTTCTGATTTTCCTTGCATTTGGACCTATTCTCCTTTGGTGCTTTTTGCTCTGTTACATCTGTGGCTCATTCTCTTAACCATGAATAGGATTCTTTCTGATATAATTTTTCTGATAGATGCAATGATACAGAGCATAACATAAATAAATAACTAAGCATTTGTGTTCTGTTCTGCACAATACTTTTTTGCTTGTGTGCAGTGCAATTTTGTACGATTTTGGTGAACATTTTATATGTATAATAAGAAATGATTCTTTGTCTCTGTCCCTAGAGCTTTCCCTATGCCACATCTACAGAATAAAACTTAGTGTGAACTATACTGACTAGATGAGTATTTTAACCTTAAAAGTTCCAAGATTATACATCTAGATGGGGAGAGCAGGACTGTGCTTTGCTTCGATTGCTCCTTTACTCTGGAGAAAATTAATCAGTAGGTTTTTATCTAAATAGTAAAGAGATTGAATTGAAGCCTGCTTATTCTAAACAACTAATCAAAACTTCTATTCTTAGAATGAAACATAGTGTGGTTTTGATTATTTTTCACAACATGAAAGGTTATGGTCACTGAGCTTTTAATACTGGAAAATGAATGCACGGTTCTCTATCCTGCTTCTGCAAAGGCTAGCCATGAGATTGGGACATTAGATATCTTATTGCTTTGTTAAAAAGATAATATTTAGAAGTTTAATGCTCTGGTCATCTTGTTGTCTTTTTGTTTTCCTATTCTTCTACACTTTTAAAGAATTAAAGCTAACCAACTCATAGGAGTCAATTAACTGGACCCACAAACTTGATGAGTTAAGAAGAAATATTTTTTTTTTCTCAAAAACTGGACTCAGTTTTCTTAAGTAACACAAGATAAGCCTATCCAAGTAGGCTCACACATTTGTCTCTATCATGTTAGGCTATGGAGAGATGTAAGCTATCATAAAGGTGTATATTTGAACAAAATTTTCCATAAAAAAAATATGTTAAATGAATTTCGTTATAAGTTAAAAATTAACTTATACAAAAATTAAAAAACAATAATTTAAAGAAGTTATATTAGAGAATTATTTTTTACGCATGAGTTAATTTCAAATATTGAAACATAGATTTTGAAATATTAAATTAACGTCTCACCAAATTGATTGATTGGGTCGAATACGTAGCGATGAT
Organism: Phaseolus vulgaris; assembly: GCF_000499845.2. Classification (NCBI taxonomy): domain Eukaryota; kingdom Viridiplantae; phylum Streptophyta; class Magnoliopsida; order Fabales; family Fabaceae; genus Phaseolus; species Phaseolus vulgaris. The sequence continues at coordinate 48,421,047 of NC_023749.2, forward strand.
GGGCCTACAGGACAACTTACAGATTGTTTTGTTTGGATTGTCTTTATTTACTGCAAATGTGAAGTTCTTGCATGATTTATTGGTGGTAAAGTCAAATTTCAAGTTAAAATAAAATTTCAAAATTGTAGCTATAATTTTGCTAAACTGAAGGTGAGATCATGATGATGTGGTGTAGTGCGATGTCATAGTTGTACTCTTGCGTCTTCACTTGAAAAAAAAAGGTATCATGTGCCAGTAGGGCAAATTAATACTTGACTATTATCATGCTCTTTACAGAAAAAATCAGTAAATCAATTGAATCTTATCGATGAATTTTTCTTGCAGGAGGTTTCAATTAATAGTATCATCATTTGAAAATTCCAAAAAATTCATATCCCTACTCTTTTAATACAAGCTATCAATATAGTGTGTAAGGCGGTTATTGTATTTTATGCATTAATCTGAATCATTTTGTGAATCAGGACTTCTTTGGAAAACCAACATTTTGAGTAGAAAATTCCAACACTTCTAGGCACCTGGCTGAATTTTGGGTTGGTGATTTCGTTTTCTTGTGTGTTCAATTTGAATTAAAAAGAAGCTGGACTATGAATCCCTTTTTTCTTATTATGAATAATCTATATGTTTTTTTTTCTGCTTTGATTGCTGAAGTAATCTAATGATAACATCTATCTTTGATGTGTCTAATGGACATTTTTCAGCTTCACAATCATCTAGTTGCTTCTCAGCTTCACAACCATCACTCTAAGTAAGTTTGTTTTAGTTAACTTTTTTTACTCCAGTTTAATATATAATATTCATTAACTTAAAATTATTTATTTCAGGCATCAGATTATGGAAGTGGTGCTCCATCACCTAATCAAGTAATAGGATCAAGTGCCGGAAGCAAAACTAATTAGGGATGTGTTTTTAATTTTAAACTTGATTAGGGATATATGAACTTTTGAACAATTGTGTTGTAATTTTGAACTTGATTAGGGATGTATGAACTTTTTATGTGTTTTAATTTTCAATTACATATAAACTTTTGAACATTACTATGTGTGCTTTAATTTTCAATGAAATGAATGAATGATTATAACTTTATACATTATTTTATTTTATTATGAAAAAGTGGTGGTTAAATTTTATAATTGTATAAAACAGATTATAAAAAAGTGGTGGGTAAATTTTATAATTGTATAAAACAGATTATAAAAAAGTGGTTAAATTTTATTTATTCAGTATTAAAATTACGTCAGTTAAAAACGCCACTACTTACGTATATTATGGTGCCAAAATTTTCTTCAATGATTGTAAATTGTGACAGTTATAACTGACACTATTTACATATAAAAACCGCCACTATTTACACTATGTTTAAAGTGGCGGGTGTTGCGGCGGGTAACATAAAACCGCCACATTAAACTTTGTGGCGGCTAGATCTATGGCGGTTTGGGGAACCGCCACAAGTGTATATTGTGGCGGTTATAAACGCCACTTTATACGAAAAAAACCGTCACAATATACGCTTTTTTTTTAGTTAAATTAAGAAGTATATTAAACACGAATTACTGAATTAATCTTAAAATTAAAATGAGATTTCATATGTTTAAATTATGCTTAATTAATTGATTTAGACACTTCAAAAATATTCAACCACGTAAGATTTCGAATATACATGCCAATTGGTGGCCAATACGACACACTGCACTTGGAATATAACTTTTTTTCTCCTTAAAATCTTATATTTTTATTAAAAAAAAATACTCTTGTTTCATAATTTGATATAATAATAAAATAAAGATTTGAGTAAAAATCGCTTTACTCTTTGAGAAAACTTATATAAATATTTTTAACCATCCAATAGAATTTAATTATTCATAAGAATTATACTTAAGATTTATCATTCCGAAAGCCTTGATTTTCTAGTATAAAAAAGTTATCTCACATCAAATATCATTAAGATTGGTCTGGAATGAATGACGAAAATAAATAAGCAAACAAATTAAAGATAAGTAGTTATTAAAATAAGTGGATGAATAAAGAAAAAAAAGTAAAAATATATTTTTAACAGAGATTATATTCAATATTTTTGACCATTTTAACCTTCATTAAATACGTTTTTATAAAAGATCCTAAACTAATGAATTATTGACGATTTTTATGAATTTAGAAAAAATAATTACTTTCTAATGATTCTTTAAGTTTCATTATTTTCAACAATTTCAAACCTCAAATTATTCCTGATAATTTCAATTTTCTATTATTCTTGACGGTTTCTAAACCTTCATTATTTTCGATAGTTTCAAAATCTCATTTGTTTCACACCGTTTCATACAAAATAATATGCAAAAAATATAATATAATTAATTCTATTATTAAATTATAGGTGTTTTTTTATACATAATTAATTGTATATATTGATTATTTCTTAACTTTATTATTTTTATTAAAATGAATAAACAGTATTAAATACAAATAAATAAAACTATTAATTTTCACTGTCTTTTTTTTCGTTAAACATGTTTTTACTAATTATTATTTTTTCGATTCTTTTGTTTTTTTTTTCTCTTTCCACTCTATGAAACTAGTTGAATTCCTCTCGACATAAATTTTAAGGTCATAAAAAAGAAAGATGATTGATTTGATTTGTGCATGAATGGGAGAATTAATGTGGAGTTTGGTGTTGCACGCCGATTCATAATTAAAGTGTTGGCTTGGTTAGCACGTGTCCCATTTATACGATTTAGACTCTCTCTTTTTTATTATAAATTTTAATCAATTCCTATTCATTATTTAATGTATACTATTCAAATAAAACACCTACATTTATTAACACTTCAAAAAGTTACTATTTCTTTCAATTTCAAGTCCGGAGAACGGATTAATTATCGCATCCGAAGTATTATTCATTTTGGAGGTTGGTGTTTCGTCACGATTTTGTTTTTAAAGAGAGAAAAGAGTATATAAACTGTCATTGACTTCGATTCCTGAACGATGTAAGACTATATTAACATACGAGAACACTATTCATTATTCAAGTTATATAGTAATTCAAAATCTAAATTTAAACATACATATAATATCACTATAAATACAAATATTTAAAAAAAGTAAAAAAAAAATAAAAACATAATTTTTAAATATCGTTCATATTTTTATAAATATATATGCTCATGTATATAGTATAATTGTTACAATTCATAACAAAGGTAAGTTATTGAAATAAAAAAATTTAATATACAAAAACATATATATAAAAAAAAACAATTAGATTAGTAATTAAAAAAAATACATTTTTTTTTCCAATCAACATAAACATACAAAATATATGTACCAACTACAATAATTTCATTCTAATACTAATATACAATAATCATATAGACCACACAAGGATATAAACATTAAGGATATTTAACAAGTTGAATATCAAGTGACATCTCTCGGAATACTCAAATTAAGTAACCCCTACCAAAAATTAACATATGATTCAATCCAATACTAAAATTTACAAGCGAATATAAGAATCAAGGTATCAGGGTAAGTTCAATACATCATAAATTGTGTATCTACAAGGGATCATGGTGTGTATGAATTTCATCATCAGTTTCTCACCACCTAATGTTTTAGTTTATGTGATCTATATCATTGAAGCTAGGGGATCTTTGTTACAACATAGGAGTCGATACTTAATACATAAATCAAACAATGGTTCATACATTATCCCAAATGTATGACCTCAATACCATACATTCATCATTCTCATACGATACATATCATTTAAGAATTTCACAAATCAATTGAATATACAAACTAATATTCACTTTACATTTTTAAAAGCTTCCATACATAATCCAATTCATTGGAAAGAAAAGAAAAAAAAAAGAATGAAAGAAATAAGTTTTGTTTTTTAGGTTTAGAAAGAATTTTTAGCTTAAGTGAGAATGGACTCCCTTGGGCAAACATATTTTAGCTTGAACGAGAATTTGGTCAAGAGGGTTGATTTTTTAGTGTTCTTTCGCTAGAGCGATTTTTTTTTTCAATTAAGTGAGAATTTCTTCAGTTGAGTGAAAAAAAGGTCAAAAATAAGTTTGTGTGAATGACAAATAAGTTTGTGTGAATGACTATTTTCGCTAGTGGGAGAATTTGCTTGCTTGAGCGAAAATATCAAACAATCAACCTCTACAACATCACAACCCATTTTTTTAAGTTGTATCCAAAACCATTTCATCAAATACAAGCATCAAAGAGAGCAACTTATTACAAAAGTGATGGCACACAACAAATTTCATTTCAAACTCAAACATTTAAAAAGATATTCACCTACACACAACCTCACATCGAACATCAAACCATAATCAAAATTCATTTATACTTTAACATTCATAATCCAATTACTATATCAATTTCTTATCTAAGTCAATTGTACTAAGATTCAATCAAAAACATAAATAGGTCCCCTTACGTGAAATTTCTTATTCCAAGGAATTTCAACTCAAGTAGAGGAGTCATTAAAAAAACTAGAGACCTAGAACAATGTATCCAAACATCACTAAATTTTAATATGATCTTAACCAAGTTCAGAGGAACACTTTCCTCAACTAACCCCATCAAGATGGATGACAAAAACATAAAAAGAAAAAAGAATCTTTAAAGTGAATATAAACTTACTTTGTTTGAAAATATGATTGGATGGATTTAGAGAGAAAAAACTAGAGAGAGAGAGAGAGAGAGAGAGAAAGAGAGAGAGAGAGAGAGAGAGAGGATAAAGAAGGAAGGGAGAGTGAGGTAAGGGGGTGGGAGGGTTACAATTATCCCTAACAACAAAAATTTTTGTCCTCTAAAATTATGTTACAAAGAAAAGGATTAGGATATGGTACTCATATTTTCTCTTTTGTTTCCCAGGTGGAATCACGTGATATAAGATCACATAACACTTTGACTATATCGATATTTCTACCACTGAGTTACTATACTTGAGAATCTAAAATTCTAAATGACTTCACTTTAAAAGACAACTTTTCTTGTACTTGTACTAAATCAGGCATCTAGAATGTGACTAGGGTCAAGTACATACTTCCTTAGTTGCAATACATGAAATATATTATGAATGTTGGTTAACGAAGGGGACAAAACAAATTCATGTTTAGCAAAACCTATTCTCTTGAGAATATAATAAGGACCTATGGATTTAGGAGTCAACTTTTTAGATTTGATTTCTTTTCCTATACTACTGGATGGTGTAACCCTCGAAAAAGACAAATAGAGAAATCTATAGGTCTTCTTCTTTGATCTATATCAGATTTTTGCCTACTTAAAGATGTTTTCAACCATCATAGTTTTGGAAATTCGACCACTGTTGTTGATAACTGAAGTGATGAAAATACCCTAGGTTTTTGTTGACTAACTTTCCTCTTGGTGTATACCAAATTAATGCTCCAATGTCTCTCTTTTTTCATCTCAATCTAGGTCAACCCTACATTCTTCAAACATTTTCACAATATTTTTGCAAAAAAGGTTCTTGTCAGCATGCCTAAGAGAATGTTGATGTGACCAAACTTGAGAATCCATATCTTCGTTATATTTCGACATGAACAGAGACATTTCACAACAACCTCTTGAAGACTTTTTTTACGACAAGTGTACCGAGTCAAAAGCAATAATTTGTCCATAAGGACAAATATCGAACCCACAAGGAACAATTATTTAAAATCCTAATGTTAACATTCACTAAGTATAAGAATATGTACAATAATTTGATTTTAGTTGATATTGACGATAGTTTGCATGAAAATTAAATAAAAGCAAAGTAAATAGTTGTTGATTCAATTGAGAAAATTAGGATTGGGGTTCATCTTTCTTACACTTTTGTATTTTGAAAATCATAGTAATATTATATCATTTGATTGATATTGATGCCCATATAAAAGTCATTTATATTGATTCCTCGCATATAAAATTATTAAGAAAGTCTCCTAAATATTGATTCCTCGCATATTTATAAAAACTCCTTAGCATTAGGATTAGATGTTGATAGCAATTAACATTTGAAATTTATTCCCAACATTTAAATATGTAAAAAGGTTTAAATTCATAAATTAGTGGTTATATTATAGTTATTTTATCAATTAATATCCATAAATGTTTGTATTTAAATATGAAATATTACTGAAATATGATATTTGTCACCTCTTCATAAGCAAAGTCTAAATATCACTTATGTTATTTGAGCCATATTTGCGCTCATATACCAAAGAAAAGGAACCCATAGAACCTTGAGATATGTACTACTGAATCAAAAATGGAAATACTTTCATGCTTATTGGAAGCACCACTTTTACTTTCTAATAGACATAATTTGTGACCAATATCACTAACTCATTTTGTTCTTCTTATCGAGAAATAATCTTCTCAAATTCAGAAGAATGTGCAATCATGTTAATCACCTTAGTGTCATTCATGTGGTGTTTTAACATTTCATTGTATGTTTCAACACTGAAATATTGATTATAAAATTGGCTTGCAATGCGGCTAAGCTCGGTACAATAAAATTTGCCATTTTTTTGCATTGAAGGGCATCAATTTTGCTTTAACAAGGGCTATGTGCAACATCAGTTACTAAAGACCTCTTCTTAGAACTAAGAGTAGAATCCGGCATCGCCTCATTCCACCCAATACCATAGTCTAAAAAGTTCATCCTCATCCTTATGAAAAGATAAGTATAGCTTAGCCAATCACAACTTCCTCCACATTAGTTAGAGTACCCAATGCCACCTCTTTATCACTTTTGTCAAACTGAGGTCTCTTAGCTCGCCCAATTATCCGCGTAACATCAAGCATAACATTCATTTCAATAGAAAATTCTTTAGTTTCATTTATACTTAATAGGCTAAGATATTCTTCAAATTGGAGTGTACCAATTGCTTCCCTTTCACTTTTTTCTAGAAATTCTTTAGGTATAACAAGCATACGACAGATAATATAAGTTAAAGATACAAAAACCTCCAAATTTAACCTTCTGAAATCCTCAATCCACTCCAAATCTTTAATCATAAGTGCTAACACTTGTATATTATTGTGACTTTAAACATTTGCAACATCATTTCCTTTCCTAGGATAGTACCTCAGTTAAAAATCATAATCTTTCAAAACTCCATCCATCTTCTCCAAAAAAAATTATACATTATTCATTGTTCGGTCTACCACAATCTAAATTTCATTATGTACTCTCATTGCTTGTGGAAAAGAAACCACACGTGTAACAATACTTCTCCATTTATACTTAGTCATGTCCAATTGTTATAACATTCACCCATGAATTTTATGTTCCACTTCAATCCCTAACAAGTCAGATAGACAACAACATACTCAACTACTTCCTTCTGTATGTTAAACCATTAAAAAAACTTCTTAAGATACTAATATATCTTAGTTATGCTTAATGCACATTAAATCATTCTTATAACTTTTATACTAAACTATATTCTCTAACTTCTTGTTTGTAAGTACACAAATCTTATCCTAAACCTTGGAATCCCTATTTACTTCCATCATGTAATTCTTGGTCTGTTTAGTATTGACACTCCACTAACTTGGGTCCTTAACCATTACATCTGACACTTAAAATATCTCCTTACTCATGGCGTCTTTAACCTGATTCGCCTTCCCCAAATGATACATAAACTTTAATTCTTAATCCTTTAATAAACTCACCAATATCTTTTGTCTCATTCTAGTTTCTTTTGATCCAACAAATACTTAAGGCTCTTACGATATTGAACATGTGAAACTAAGTACCATCAAGGCAATTCTTCTAGATCTATAAAGAAACACCACTACCACCATCTCTATTTCACGAGTAAAGTAATTCTTCTCACAAACTTGTATTTCCTTTCAAACCTAATATATCGCCTTGTCTTCTTGCATCCACACATGACCTAACCTATATGCGTGTCAAATATTACCATTATTGGTAAACTAGTCAATCTCTACTTCAACTTTATAAAATCTTGTTTTTATCTATTTAGCAAAAAAAAGCTCAATCATTGTAGTTTAGTTGTGTTGATTACATTGTTATCCTGGAAAACTCTAACATCAACCTTTTGTAACAGTCAACTATATTCAAATAATTCTTGGTCCCATAACATTCTATGGACATTGATTCACTAGACTCATTAAGTTGATATGACATATACTAAATTTTTCATATTCACCAACCAAAGCTCCCATTTATACTATTTTTTTTCAAGAATGTTGTCATTACCCCTATGTGTTCCTCATGTGCCTCTGAAGTACAAGATAAATATACATGTCATCTATATAAACTATAATAAACTTGTCCAGGAAGATATGAAATGTCATATTCATGAAATCCATGAATATGTCTGGAAAGCTCATCACATCGAATAATATCATTACATACTCATAAAGGTTATATCTAGATCTATAGGTTTCATTCTATGCATCTTCATTCTTCACTTAAACTGTAGACATCAGGATCTTATATATATTTGGAAAACATTGATTCTTCATGTTTTATACATCAAATTATCCTTCCTCAACAATCTCATTTAACTTTCGACAATCTACACATAATTTAGAATCCCTTGTCTTTCTTCTTTACCAACAACATTAATGCTCCTTATGTTAACATACTCCAACAAATAAATTATTTTCTCCATCCAAATACCCAATTTATTTTTCAACTTTACTACTCACTTGGAGCCATTTTATAAGATGTCACTAACACTAATCTTGCTCAAGCACCAGATTAAAGAAAATTCTACTTATATCTTGTTTTTTTTCTCCATCTTCAATATATTCCTCTCAAAACCTATTTACATCAAAGGGGAAAAGGAGAAATTGGTTTGATGGAATTATCTTGTGGAAGATAGGAAAAGGAACACAAATTAGATTCTTATAAGATTGGTGGACAAAAGATAATATCTTTTACATATTCCCGAGACTATATAATAAATTGATTTTTAAAGACGCCAAAATTGTAAAGCTATGCATATGGAATGATAACATTTGGGAATGAAATTTGGTTTGAAAAAAATGAGTAGTTTGAATGGAAGCTACCCTAAGTAGCAATATTGATGAAAGAGATAGCAGAAAACCACCTAACAAGTTGAGATAGGACACATGGTTATGAAACAACAGTAGAACACAAATATATAATGTTAAGTTGACTTATGATAGTTTACAACACATTTGAATAGAGAACAATGTTGAATTCTATAACTTCTTAAGGACAATTAGAGCTTTATCATCCACCCAACATCTAGCTTGGAGAGTGATTTGTAAGTCAAAACATGAATAAACATAAATTGAACACATACAATTTATGTTCACAAATAGATCTTATCATATCATGATTCTCACACAATCATATAATCAAGAAGGAATAGGCACTTACATTGATCCATGAGTGATCCTAATTGAGCAGTTACTTTATCTCCTTTATCCCAATCTATCTCTTGCAATTCCGTTCTTGTCTCACACTTTCGTGATGGTTAACAGTGAGACAACTATTATTTGCAGAGACAGAACCCTATAGCCTTTAGTACCCAATCTCCATCAGATGTAGGTTTTCATTAGGTATATCATCAGATATATATATATATATATATATATTTCTCACATTAACCAATGGGCCTTTATTCTATTATTATTATTAAATCATATTTGGGCCCAAAGCCCAAACTCTAAGTCATGTGAGTCACTTTATAGAAATTAATTTACATAATTTCTTACATTCTCCCACTTGACTCATATGAGTTATAATACTTTCATGATTTAATAATTACATAAATATGCGCATTTAAAAGGCTTTACATAAATTGGTTCTATCATTATTCATAATCAAGAATACAGAAATAATAAGAGTCATGACGGTTACATGTCATTTGAATCAACACATTTCCTTCCATGTACTACTATATCATTCTTTCTCCTTAATATGACTTTATAGTAAGAAATCCAAATAGGTTTAAACATAATGTCATTGTCATCAATAACAACATAATTTGTTTTCCACACCATAATAACATAATTTGCATGCATATACATAAAGTAGAAAACAACATAAATTTCAGAAACTTTATTTATCAATGAGCTCAAAGTGTCAAATAAGCATTAACAGCATTCATAATTCACTAGTAAACATAATGCCCATATTTACAACATGACTAGTAAATGTTTTGGGCGGTAACCCTTTTGTTAAAGGGTCAGCAATCATAAGATCAATGCTAATATGTTCTATTGACACTTTATGTTTCTGAACTTCTTCTTTAATGGCAAAGTATTTCAATTCCATATGTTTAGCACCTTTGGAATACTTGTCGTTTTTAGAAAAGAAGACTGCTGCGGAGTTATCACAATAAATTTTCAGCGGCTTGGCAATACTGTCAACAATTCCAAGTCCTGAAATAAAATTCCGCAACCAATTAGCCTGAATTGTGGCCTCAAAGCATGCCACAAATTCAGCCTCCATAGTGGACGCAGCGATGACTGACTGCTTCTCACTTTTCCATGAAATCGCTCCTCCGGCTAAAAGATACACATAACCAAATGTAGACTTTCGTGTATCCACACAGCCAGCAAAATCTGAATCTATATATCCAATCACCTCAAGATGATCAGATCTTTTATAAGTAAGCATGTGATCCTTCGTTCCTTGCAAGTATCTTAAAACTTTCTTTGCAGCTTTCCAATGATCCAACCCTGGATTACTCTGGTATCTACCAAGCATACCAACTGCAAAACTAATATCTGGTCGTGTACAAGTTTGAGCATACATTAAACTCCCAACAATAGATGCATAAGGTATATTCTCCATCTGTTTCCGTTCCAAGTCATTCTTTGGACATTGCATGAGACTAAATTTGTCTCCTTTCTCTATTGGAACAAGAGATGTCGAACATTTATCCATTCTGAATCTCTCTAAAACTTTATTAATATATGCTTTCTGAGACAAACCTAACAGTCCTTGTGATCTGTCACGAAATATTTCAATTCCTATCACATAGTATGCCTCACCCATATCTTTCATCTCAAAGTTATTAGAGAGAAACTTCTTAGTCTCACTTAATAGACCAAGATCATTAGTTGCAAGCAAGATATCATCAACATACAAAATCAAGAATATAAACGTGCTCCCACTGACCTTCAGATATATACACCGATCAACGATGTTTTCCTTAAACCCAAAGGACACAATAGTATCATTAAACTTAAGATACCATTGCCTAGAAGCCTGTTTAAGCCCGTATATTGATTTCTTAAGTTTACACACCATGTGTTCCTTTCCTTTTTCAATAAACCCCACTGGTTGGTCCATATAAACATCCTCTTCTAAATCCCCATTCAGAAAAGCAGTTTTGACATCCATCTGATGCAACTCAAGATCATAATGAGCTACTAATGCCATGATAATTCTAAAGGAATCTTTCTTAGAAACAGGTGAAAATGTTTCTTTATAATCAATGCCACCCTTTTGAGTAAAACCTTTGGCAACAAGTCGGGCCTTGTAACGTTCGATATTGCCATGAGAGTCACGTTTAGTCTTAAAGACCCATTTACACCCAACTCTTTTGCATCCTTCTGGCAATTCTATAAGGTCCCATACATCATTCTGTGCCATTGATTTAAGCTCATCTTTCATGGCATCTAACCACTTATCAGAATTATCATCATTGACGACGTTTGAAAATGAAACTGGATCATTATCAATACTTAAGTCATTTTCTGACTCTTGTAGATAAACCACATAATCATTCGAAACAGCAGACTTTCTTTCTCTTTGAGATCTTCTTAATACTATTTCTTGTGGTTGTTCTACTACGGGTTCATTGTTTTCTTCATGATCATTAATTTGTTGTTCTTCTTCATCGTTGAGTGACTCAGCTACATTAGGAACAACAATACTTGAAGTAAAGGTACTAGTTAAAGGAACTTGTACTCTAACTTCCTTAATCTCCACATTTTGTGAAGTATTACTCCCACTGGTTTCACCATTTTCAATGAACCGTGCATTTCCAAATTCAACAATTCTTGTGTTATGGGTAGGACAGTAAAACATATACACTTTTGACTTTGCTGGATAACCAATGAAATATCCACTGATTGTTCTTGCATCCAATTTCTTCTCTTGCGGATTGTATATTCTGACTTCTGCCTGACATCCCCAAACATGCAAGTGTCTCAAACTGGGTTTCCTTCCTGTCCATAATTCAAAAGGTGTCTTTTGAACTGCCTTACTAGGAACCCTGTTCAATAGATACATGACAGTTTTTAAAGCATACATCCACAATGAAACAGGTACAGTTGACTCACTTAACATGCTCCTAACCATATCCATTAAGGTTCGATTACGCCTTTCTGAAATACCATTTTGTTGTGGTGTACCTGGCATTGTGTATTGAGCACAAATACCACGTCTCTCAAGGAACTTAGCAAACGGACCAGGGTGTTGTCCACTTTCATCATACTTTCCATAATATTCACCACCTCTATCTGACCTGACAATTTTCACCTTTCTGTCTAATTGCCTTTCCACTTCATTTATATAAACTTCCAAGGCATTCACCGCTTGCGATTTTTCATGTAGTAAATAGACATAACCATAACGTGAAAAATCATCAATGAAGGTGATAAAATACCTTTCTTTATTGAAAGAACTTGCATCAAAAGGTCCACATATATCAGTGTGTATAATTTCAAGAAGCTGAGTACTTCTTGTGGCTCCCTTCTTTGTGTGTTTTGTTTGTTTGCCTTTAATACAATCCACACATACATTCAGATCAGTAAAATCCAAACTTGGAAGTATTTCATACTTTACCAATCTCTCCATTCTTTCCTTGGAAATATGTCCCAAACGTTTGTGCCATAAGAAAGCAGAACATTCATTCACCAAACTTCGTTTAATGCCAACATCATGATGCGAGGTCATAAGAGTTTCAACATATAGATTATCAAGATTCAATCTATATAATCCATCATAAAGAGTACCAGATCCAATCAAATAGGTACGCTGATATAAACTGAAACATCCATTCCCAAATTTAAAAGAGTATCCGGCAACATCAAGTTTAGACAATGATACTAAATTCCTAGATATACTAGGTACGTAAAAAGTATCCATCAGGTCTAAATAAAATCCAGTGTCGAGAATTAAACGATAAGTCTTGACTGCTTCCACTGGAACCTTCTCTCTATTTCCCATGAAGACAAACTTTTCATTTGGCTTTATGGTTCGGGTTGAAAGGAATCCTTGCATCATGTTAGAAACATGAGTTGTGCATCCAGAATCAATCCACCAAGAATTATGTGGAACTTCAGTTAAGTTTGATTCAAAACATACATAATAAGCATTAAAGACTGGAACAGACGTAACTTGTGAACGTAAGACTACAAGAACAGATACTGCAATCACACATGCTTAACATTAATACTTCGAGTCATAAACTAAACATACTATACAGATTCAGAAAACATTATATGTATGCTAATGTTCTCCTTTGGGAGATCCATTAATACACAAAACATAATGATGCTAATAGTATTAACTTTATTTGGCAAGATGTATGCATTAACTAGAAACACTTGTTATCTTTGGATATACAAGCAAAAATAATAACACATACTCACTACCAACAATCATATCCATTAATTATAAGAACAACTAATCAACCTTTGGGTGATCCATAATGCCCTATAATAATGAATTTCCATTTACCCATATATATAAATAATTTAGCATCCATTCTATAGGTAATTGGAATAAAATTTATCAATAATCTGGAATTAAATAAAACTTAAAGATTTGATCACTTTGGTGATTACAAATCTATCATACAAATAATTCCATAAATAATATCATTAATTGAAATAAAATTTCATCCATAATTTGGAATTAAATAAAACTTAAAGATTTGATCACTTTGGTGATTACAAATCTATCATACAAATAATTCCATAAATAATATCATTATATGAAATAAAATTTCATCCATAATTTAGAATTAAATAAAACTTAAAGATTTGATCACTTTGGTGATTACAAATCTATCATACAAGTAATTCCAAAATTTCAATTTAAAATTAAATACGCGGAAAAATAACTTTCCATTCCTCACTTTCAGTCAATTAATTAAACTTTAATTCAATGAACATAATAAAATTTCATTAAAACTTTAATTGAACTTTAATTTAATGCAAATAAAATTACATTAAAACATAATAAAATTTCATTAAATCTTTAATTAAATTTTAATTTAATGCAAATAAAATTACATTAAAACATAATAAAATTTCATTAAATCTTTAATTAAACTTTAATTTAATGAACATAATCATTAAAACTTTAATTTAATGCAAATTAAATTACATAAAAAAATAATAATAATACATAAACAGAAAAATTAATTTTCCGTTACTCACTTTTAATTAATTAATTAAACTTTAATTTAAATATAAATTACATTACATTATAACATAACGTAAATTTGAATTAAAAACTTTAATTAAACATTAATCAAAATAAAGTAAAATTAATGACGTAAAGTGTTAAAAAAAAAAAACTGGGACTGTGTTTGTTTGGAACAAAAGGGTGATGGAACAAGGCACTGTGTTTGTTTGGCCTACCCACTCCAAAGCCAGGAGTCTGGTCTTTGATCCTAAACTGGACCAAAAGCTACCCACATTATATACGATCAAAAGGCAGCCAAATTACGTAATGAAAAGAAAAAAAAAACTTATAGGGTTTCTTTTCTCAACACCGTTAATGGTGCCGTTGGGTGCAGGAAGATTAGGGTCGTGTTAATGGAAACCTTAATCCATAAACCCTAATTTTAAAATTAGGGTTCTTTAATTGGAATTAATTAAAATTAAGGTTCTTTAATTTTGATGGTTTAGGACAATTAGGGAACTATTATAGAGGAATGAAAACCTTAATTTATAAACCTTAATTTTAAATTAGGGTTCTTAAATTGGGAATAATTTTTAAAATTAGGGTTCTTCAAATTTAAAAAAAAAAACATTAATGGAGAATCACAATAATGAGCAACAAGATACCACATGTATGTCAAAACATGAATAAACGTAAATTGAACACATACAATCTATGTTCACAAATAGATCTTATCATATCATGATTCTCACACAATCATATAATCAAGAAGAAATAGGCACTTACCTTGATCCATGAGTGATCCTAATTGAGCACTAACTTTATCTCCTTTATCCTAATCTATCTCTTGCAATTCCGTTCTTGTCTCATACTTTCGTGATGGTTAACAGTGAGACAACTATTATTTGCAGAGGCAGAACCCTATAGTCTTTAGTACCCAATCTCCATCAGATGTAGGTTTTCATTAGGTATATCATCAGATATATATATTTCTCACATTAACCAATGGGCCTTTATTCTATTATTATTATTAAATCATATTTGGGCCCAAAGCCCAAACTCTAAGTCATGTGAGTCACTTTATAGAAATTAATTTACATAATTTCTTACATGATTTAGAATAGAGTGGCTACTAGGGATAACCTAATACATAAAGGGAGTATCATTTGGTAGTATTATGTGTACCATGTGCAAAATTATACGAGAAACAACTTGTAATCTATTATTCACTTGTAAGGTACTAAGTTGAGTGTGGAATTATGTAACCTATGGACAATGATTTTCTTTATACAACACTTTCAACGATTCATGATTCCATAATTAAATAGTAAAGAAAATCAAGTTTAGAAATGCATGTGGATCACATTTAAATGGAATATATGGAATAAGATAAATTGAACCATATTTAAAAATGAAAGGATAGACGAGAAAAAGATATTTACTAAGTCACAAGTAAACACTTAGGTGTGAATAACCAATTGATTTCCAAAATCATTTGTTTCTTATTTTGATTGGTGTCTATGCCCATATGTATAAAATATTTGTAGTTACTAGGAAATGTCAAAGGATCATATATTGACTTTACTTTGACGAGGAAGGGTAGGAAAGCCAAGAAAAATTACAAGGTGTGGGTAGATAACAATTATAACATCAAGAAATATGTAGCATAAATTAGAGTGTTTCTTAAAGGATAAGCTTTTGACAAGGTAATAATAGCTTTACATAGTGAAGGATGCAGATGGACCTTAGTAGACACATGTATTATTTAGTGGGATAGTGGAAATAAGGTGGATTATCGGAAGAATATAAATGTTTGCTTTGGAAAATAGATAAACAAATGGATACACTAAGGAGTGAGCAAGAACATTAAGGACTCACAACACCTTTGTGTGAAGATTGACAACAAACAACAACAAGATACAAATGAGGATCTGTAATAGACAACTAATAATGTCTATGAGTAGAGGGATTAAATGGATGGTGAAAAATTCGTATAAGTCAAAAGAAGGTAAGAGACAATCAAACCAAATTGTAAAAATTGGTATAACCAAAAGATTCGATGTTATTCAATTTATCATCTATAATTCAATTTTGTGCTTTCCAACCTAGAATTTTAAGATTTACACACTTCTATCATCCATGAAATCCATAATTTCACAAAAAAAAAAAAAGAATTCACACCAAATAACCAAAACACAATTTGTTATAACATAATAGTACATAACAATTTATTAAAAAAAAATTAAAAACTTAATTTATTAGCACTATATTTTTCTATCCAAATAATCTATTTATTAACCCAAAATATACAAATAATACTTGCAGAAATATAAAGAAGAATAGAAAAGTTACAAAAATAGTACAATAACCACTAAGAAATCAACTTCCTTACTCTTAGTTGATAATATACTTCAAAAAAAAAAATATTAAAATAAATTTACTCCAAATGAGATCAAACAATGTGAGTTCTTTTTTAAGATAAAAGGTGAACTAAGATAATAATTACAAGCATTAGAACGTGATGAAATTACCCTAGAAGTTTTATTTGGAGAATTTGATAACATTTTAAAAATTTGAACAAAAGCTTTTTGAATTATCAAATTTCAAGAGATATTTTTAGTTTTTATCACCATTATAATTTGTACTTCTTAGCATAATAAAGGCTAAATTATTAATTTTTTCCCATAATTAATAATACTTGTATCATTATAAGAACCCAATCCCTGTGTTTTTATAACCATTCTTGCAAAGTCCTTTCACTACAAAATCACTTATATAAAAAGTAAAATTCTTTGTCAAATGAACCTTTTTCAAAAGAAGAAGTTTGTTTGGTCTCCTCACCCTTGGGATGAACTTGCCTGCAACCCCGATCTGTCACGCGCAAAGACTCCTTCTTCTGTATCCCATTCGTTGATTCTTCTCAGCACCCACTTCAGATTTTTGCAACATCTCAACCTTTTCTTCGCCGAAAACGGTATCAAGATGTTTTTTTTTTTTGGTTTTCCTTTTACCCTCTTAAAATCTCTCACTAGAACGTGTACTGTTATTGCAAATTTTGCATAGATGCGATTTTGGCTGCTTCTGCTATGTATGTATACTCTCTATTTTTTGAACTTCCGATCTATCACAATGGTAAAGATTCCATTTTCACGAGATTTGAGATGTGGGTCTTGATTTGAAGATCTTATTGTGTCTGAATATACTAAATTTTGTGGAACTATGTGTGCTTTCCTCTCACCCCACTAACTTTTTTTTTTTTTCCTTTTTTCGCTTACCAATGTTTGAAGGAGAATTATTTGGGCAGAAATGTAGAATTTTGCATGCACCACTTTGGTAGCATTTGCATAATTCTGCTGGTGTAGACGTGTGACCATGGCTGTCAAACTCGCGACTCGTCCGAGTCCACATACCCTTACCGAGTTAACTCGGCAGTACGCTCGGTTTTTGAGTAAACTAGCAGACTTGGAGTGAACTCGATGAACTCGGTCAAACTCGCGAGTCTGTTCCGAGTTGGCGAGTGCAACTGGGTTTTCCTTTTAACCCAGAACGGTTTCGTTCTGAATGGGGAAAATTAAATTAAATAAACTCACCTTTAGGGTTTCGCGTTTCGTTTTCGTTTTCGTTTCACTTTGCGTCTTCTGTGGAGTGCGCGGAGGTGCCGTTGATCATATAAGGTTAGAGATAGGTGGTGTGGAATTAGGGTTGAATTGTTATGTGGTGTGATTTAGGGAATTAGGGTTCTGTTTTTTTTTTACAAGATGGGCTGCAGATTTTTTTTTTGATTGGAATGCTCTCTGTTTTTTTTAACTGGGAAAACTTGCTGCAATTTATTTTTGGCAGAAGTTGAATTTGGAGCAGTGTATTTTTTAAGAAAGTCTGGGAGTGGATCAAATTCAACTGAGGTTGCATTTGATCTTAAAAATATAACTTTTGATGCCAATGTGGATTGTGATGAAGATGAAGATGAAGATGGAGATGATGGAGGAGAGGATATCATTAGAGGATTGAACCTAAAAACTTTCACATTTGTTCATTTCTAATGATTTAATTTTTATGACTTGAATAATTTAACTCTTGTAGTATTTGTATGAATTTTTTTGTTTGAGGTACTTTGAAGTTATATAATTCTCATTCAGGATTAAATGTAGTTATTTATTATTAATTTTTTTTTTCATGTGAAGTAAACTCTTACAAGTTTATGACTCGAGTCTATGGAGTTCTACGAGTTTACGTAAACTCTCGAGTTTGATAACCTTGTATGTGACCTTTGTGTTTCAATGTTATGTAGCCAGATGTTTGATGGTTGGGTGTGTGCTTTTCTTTTGGTGCTTTCTTGGTCTGTGGAGGTAATTGATGCAAGTGCTGGTGATGCTGATCCAAGCTACAGGTTCATTACTTGTTGCCTTTTGCTCCTTTTTCAGTTTTGCTTGTTGTAGTATCTAGGAAATCTTCATTGCATTCAAATACTCTAAGTTACCCTGAGTTAAGTGGAATTTTGTTGGATTTCTCCATCTAATTTTTTTTTCTTGTTTGGTTTGGATATCAGGGGTTGTGTAGCACAATGTCAGCAGACTGGATGTGTTGGCCAAAGATGCTTTCCAAACTGTAAATTTTCTTCAGATGGAGAATTTTCTGATCGCCCATGGTACATGCAGCAAGGACCACTCTATTTACAATGGAAAAAATGGGATTGTCAATGTGACTGTCGGTACTACTGCATGGTTGATAGAGAGAAAGAAAGGGAGTCACAGAACCTTGGCACAGTCAAATATCACGGCAAATGGCCATTCAGGCGTTTATATGGGATGCAGGTTTGTTGGCAAAGAAGCCATACTTAAGTTTTTCATTTGTGTTGGCATCTAATCATTTTAAATGCCTTTGTTTAATGAACTGCTTTTGTGGCTTTTAACCAGGAGCCTGCTTCTGTGGCTTTTTCTGCTCTCAATCTTGCAATGCATTTTCATGGTTGGGTCTCCTTTTTCATACTTATATACTATAAATTGCCTCTAAAAGATGGAAAGAAGGCATATTATGAGTATGCTGGTCTGTGGCATATATATGGGCTCTTATCACTAAACTCCTGGTTCTGGAGTGGAGTTTTCCACAGTCGGTAAGATATGCAGATATTTTAAGTATTTTGAACTGAATCTAAAGATTTTTGTGTTTAATAATGTCATTCTGATTTGGTTATCCTGCTAATAAAAACCTTGACCATTAATAAATAGGGATTATTTTAGGTGGTGTTAATCAGTCTGTCTGCTGTGTTGTTTGTTCATGAAGATTGAATCAAAATATAAGCGTATCAAATGTGAATGCATAAAAAATTTCTTAATTTATTTTTTAGTTTAAGAATAATTATAATGCTACCTGTTTGGAGGATACCTTGCTATTTGACCATAAATAGTAATTAGTTTTTGGTGGTGTCAATCTGTCTGTATTATTTTTTGCTAGTGAAGTTATACCTTTTAGCTCTTAATTTGAAGTCTGAATCAGCTGGCAAAAGACATGACTCAAATTGAATCACTGTGTATGTATGCATATGAAATGTTAATGCAGAAACAGTTTCTTAATTTTATTTTTGGTTTAAGAATATTTCTAATACTAAGATTCATTGACATCTTTGAAGAAGGCTCACCTAAAATTCATTTTTGTGTAGTCCATAATATATAAGCGGTTTTAATTAAACTAATTACTATATTGTTCTGAATTATGTTGATGTTTCAAGAAATTTCCTCAGTCTTGCTTTAAAAAATCCCACTTTAACAGTGAAAAAGAAACAAAACATGTCACATTAATAGTTGAACATAGCTATTTATGTATCCTAAAATTTCCCTTTCATCTGAAGTTCTTTTTTCTTTTCTTCTTTTCCTCTCTTAGTCTTAAATTTAAATTGTCTGCGTCTTTTTGTACTGCAGAGATGTTGATCTAACAGAGAAACTAGACTACTCATCTGCAGTGGTTCTCCTTGGATACTCCCTCATTTTAGCCATCTTACGAACCTTCAGTGTTCGGGATGAGGCTACCAGAGTTATGGTTGCTGCTCCATTTATTGCTTTTGTGACCACCCACGTAATGTACATCAACTTCTATTTACTAGATTACGGTATGTCCTGTCATGTAATCTTTATATTATTATTGCCTAGAGTGGAGTTGAAGGCAGGACCAATTTGTTATTGATCTCCTTGACAAAATCACGTATCTTGAGATCTCTGTTAATTATGTATGTCCTTCATCTTTGTGGCTTCTGCTTCCATCACAAGATTATTGACAACATTCTTAGCTTATCATTTTTCTTCCCAGTTCCAACCCATTCTTTGACCTTAAGCATATGAGACTGATTTTTGAGGGGGTGCAAAGATTGGATTTGGTTTTGAATAGCTACCATCTTTAACAAAATTGAAGTTATGAGTTTACTGCAAGTTTCCCAATGCAAGAGCTTTTATGTGCACATGAGAGAGACATAAGTTTTGACTTGTATTTTTTCTTTATTATATCTTTCATTTCTCTTATCCATTTTCTCTTGTGCTGATTTTGATAACATTTTCAACCTTACTGTAGGATGGAATATGATAGTTTGTGTAGTGATGGCCGTGGCACAGCTTTCCATGTGGGCAGTTTGGGCTGGTTGTAGTAAGCATCCTTCACGTTGGAAGCTATTGTTTGTTGTTTTTTCTGGTGGCCTTGCAATGCTCCTAGAAATCTATGATTTCCCTCCATATCATGGACTTTTTGATGCACATGCTATTTGGCATGCCACTACCATTCCTCTAACCTACATTTGGTGGAGTTTCATCAGAGATGATGCTGTGTTTCGAACCTCTAATCTCGTTAAGAAGGCCAAGTAACTTCCTTTTCTACTCACTCAACGCTTTAAAGATCATTCTTCTACTCACAGCCAAGGCTGTGTTTGATGTTGTACTTGAAGTGCTCATTTCACTTTCTATCATTAGTATAGATTTAGCTGCTGAGTTTTGCCTTTACATTTGGGTGAAAGATGAAGTTGACATTCTTGACCATCACTTCAAGACTGAAAGACCATTTCAGGATTTTGCCAAATGTATTATATTCTTACTTGTATTGCTCGAGTGATTCAATTTTGAAGGATTCTTAGGTAGGTTTGCATGTGTACTATGGACAGAATGAAATGGAACTGTTATATCAGCTCTGTTTTATTCCATGCATTTTAGTTTGCATCAAAATGTGCCATTTTTGAGAAATCACGTAGTCTATAACATGTTCTATATTTGAAATTCATCAAATGTAGAGAACTAAACTCATTCCATTCTGTTCTGATATGTCAACGACACTACCTTAACATGTTTTTTTGACGTTTAAAAACTGTAGAATCCTTCCAGTAACTGAGTTTTAAGCGTTTGGATATTTTCAAAGTGATTATTGGTTACAATATCATGTTGATTTTACAACTAGAACTTGTTAGTAGTAAGGCTAGAATAAGATATCAAAGAATATATTGAAAAAAATGTGCAATTGTCTTGATAACATTTTTCTCTGTAATTAATACCAGGAAGAATAGAAGAAACAAACCATTTAAGTTATGTGTGGCAAAAGTATTTGAAAAGTCTATTGAAGACTTTTTCAGTTAAACTAGTTTAATAAATTATAACTTTTGAGTAAGATTTGGTGAAGTAATTGATAAATGTAAAATGAATTATACATGTTAATATGTTGTTTTGTGTAAATTTTAATTTATTTTATTGATAAAATGGAAATTTTGTTGATTTTTAGCTTTGTAGCTTTTTTTATAGATTAATTATATACATTTTTTATTTATTTTTACTTGTTATATTTTTCATATTATTTATTCAGTTATTTATCTAAAATATCTTATATTGTTTAAAGAAGAGAAACAAATTAGTAAAAAGAATTAAATGTTTATTTAGATACAATTAAAAGTAATAAAAATTATTCTCTTTTATTAAGAAAATTATTTTTTAACTTAATAATTAAAATTATTTTCTTTTATAAAAATAGATTTCAACATTACTTTATATAAACAAGTGTTTAATTATAAAGCAATATTATATATGTAACTATAATTTATAATACAACAAAATATAACAATACAAGGTTTTATTATTATAATCAATATAAGTATTTGTCCAAATTTATCCATTAACTTTGTCCTCTAATAAAAAGAAAATATGTAAAATAGGCGTAAAGAAATTAAATGTGTTGGAAATATTTCTAATATACTCTCTTGTTTCATTTGTATAACACAGAAAAATTTATGTGATGATAATGGGATAATTAAAAAAAACTAAATAATATTTATGTTCATCTCAATTAAACAAAGATAAAATAAATAAATAAATTCTATAAAAGTTAAACCCAAAAAAAAAAAACCTTAAACCATTTCTCGGTTCCCCCTTGCATTGCTCTGAAGCTCTCAACCTGTGTTTCAAAATTCTCCTTCGCCGCCGCCATGTTCCGCCGCGCCATTCCTTTCGGCGCATTAAGAAACGTGCGTTTCGGCGTTAGGCACAAATCCGGCGGCGGAAGAAGGCCGAAGAAGAAAACTTATCACAGAGTGGCGGAACTAGACAGAGTGATGGAACTGCGGAAGAAGCCATTGATGATTCTCCACCTCGCCTCCCTCATCCAGTCTCAGCCCCACCACTCCCCCCTCTTCCTCCGCGACCTCGAGAAGAACGTCGGCTTCGTTCGCAAATGGGCCTTCATGGCCCTCATCGACAAACACCCCTCCGTCTTCCGCGTCGCCGGGACGCCCCCTTCCGTCTCTCTCACGGCCCGGGCCCGAACCCTAGCCCAGGAAGAGGCCCACGCCCGAGCCTCCATGGAATCCCTCTTGGTTACCAACCTGCGGAAGCTGCTCATGCTCTGCGTCGATTGCAAGCTGCCGCTTCAAACGCTGGAGCTCGTTGGGCCTCAGTTGGGCCTTCCCTCCGATTTTAAGGACTGTTTGGTTCCGAAATACCCGCAGTTTTTCGCGGTTAAGCCCTTCCGCGGAAGGGACTGTCTTCTGTTGGAGGATTGGGATTCCACCTTGGCTGTCACTGCTAGAGAGACTAGGTACGTGTGTTTGGATAATAATCATTACATACATTGTAGAAGTTTTTGCATCTGAACGCTTTAAATTGTGAAGATTTTTTTTTTCTTTCCAAATAGATTCTTCGGAGAATTCTGCCGAGCAAACCAATGTAACAGTTGCATGTTACATGTCTTGGAATTTGCTAAATTTTAGGATTTTGTTTTTAAATATTGTGCATGTTTTCATCTCAGAAATTGTCTCCGCTAGTTAATTTGTTATTAGAAGAGAGCTGCAATTTATTACTAAGAGAGGAAAAGAGAGACAAATATGATATGTAAGAAAGAATACTAAGGAAAGTGATGGACACAAAAAGTATGGGTGTATAAAGAACACAACTCTTAAGAAGAAAGTTAATTTGGTTGTTGACTTTGATGTTTATTTGTCCGTTCATCCTTCACAAAAAAAATATTGTAGTATGTTAGAATTTGGGTTTAGACTTAACTCATTCCTATTAAAATAATTCATTATATGAGATTTGTATCCCCTTGGATATTATTACTGGTAAAAACGAGTTATAAGATAGAATTTATGTTAAGATTTCCATCCCCTTGAATATTCTATTTTAGACTGTTACTAGTAAAAACCTTATAAGATAGAGTTTATGTTGTGTTTATAAACGATATCTTAATCATATCATTGGTCAATAAGGGATCTTCAAGGTATCCTTTTATTCTGAGGACCAGCTATCTCAAGTATGTTGGACTAGTTATTTGCCAATGTTCTCATAACAACCCGATATTGAGTAACACTATAGGTCAACAATTATTAGTAAGATAGACTCTCAAATCATATTCTACTTATATACTTTATTTAAAGATATAATTACTGATGAATGGTTGATCTCCAACATAGTCCATGATTCATAACTTTAGTACCCTTCCATGAATATGGTCTTCCATAACATTATGAAAATTAAAGACTCTAATGGTTACTTCTCATAATATTACCGATCATAGTTTTATTTATTTTGCTAAAATAATTGCTTCTTTTTTTTGTTTAAGTTGCTATTTCTAGATACATGTTTGCATTTGTTTAACTTTTAAGAAATTTTTTTCTTCTTAGTTTTGGGTTAGAATTAGATTATTTTGAATAATAATTTAATTTTTTTGCAACTTTTAAAAGCCCTTTTAATTTAAAAAGGTGATTATTTCTCAGTGAAAAGGTGTTCTCTAACGACATAAATAGTGAGACTTTGAACATAATTTTTTTGGGTACAAAATGAGTTAATTTATACATGAATTAGGTTGGCACAGGAAGGAGTTGTGGACCTGAAGGCAAACGGGGATAGGAGGAAGGTGAATATTTCAAGAGATGGGAACTACCTTGGTCCATTTGCATTCAAAATGAATTTTCCTGCTGGTTTTAGGCCAAATGTTGGTTTCCTTAAGCATCTTGAGAGGTGGCAGAAGTTGGAGTTCCCTTCTCCTTATTTGAATGCAAGGAGATTTGATGCTGCTGATCCAAAAGCTAGAAAACGAACTGTGGCAGTGATTCATGAGCTCTTGAGCTTGACCATGGAGAAGAGGATGACATCTGCACAACTTGAGGCATTTCATGCAGAGTGTCTTTTGCCCTCTCAATTACTGCTTTGCTTGATAAAGCATCAGGGGATATTTTACCTCACTAATAAAGGTGAACGGAGTACCGTGTTCCTCAAAGATGCATACCTTGGTTCCAACTTGATAGACAAGTGTCCTCTGTTGCAATTTTATGATAAATTTATGGCACTCTGTGGTAGAGGAAATATTGATTTGTGTGACAACAAGAATTCCTTACCAGCCATTATTTAGAAGTTGAATTTGATTGATTTTTTAGTGATACGGGAATTCTGCATCTCTTCCTAGTTGGTAGGAAATTTAACTGGAAAAGTATGCAGCAGTAAGGATATCATGCCTTACTTAAAAGAAAAACCATGTAAGTACAATCTCCTCATACTTCTACATCAAAATTGTTGATGGATTAGGAATATTGGTTATAGCTAGAAAGGCTGTGATCAGAAGTGAAATTTGACTTCATAAATTAGAATATTTTCATTGCAGTCAGAGGTTGAAGTGATTCAGAAAAGTCTTATCGTTTAAACTTCTGATGCTCATAGTTCGGCCAATATTTATGCCCACATTTAATTTGATCATTGGTCTTAAGGCCTTTTCAGCATGATGATAAAAATGACATTTAGAAGTTCATCAAAAGAAGGGGCTAGGCATGGAAGTATTTACAGCATCATTATGCTTCGGATGCTTTAGCGTAAATTTGCTGCCTTAATCTGAAGATGCTTCTATGAAGATTTTGGCACTCCTTTGATACATTTGTGGCTGACTAGTTAAAGAGCTATAATCGCTTGAAGTGCATTAAAGCAACCATCAGAGTTTTGGTGCAGAGATTGTTCTAAATGCTTTCTCACATGTGTATCATACTTAGGCGTCAGTGCTGGTGTGAGAGTCGTTAGTTGTTCTCAAGGTAATATTCCCTCACTCCTTATGTTCATATATTATTATTCTCAAGATATAAATTGAAGCTTCTCCTTGCATCAAATGATTAAAGCCTTGTAGAATGGATTTATGATGGCATTTTTTCTCTATTGATCAGGAATATAAAAGAAAAACAAGAAAAAATTGAAATTATTTTTGCTGTAAGTTAAAGTTATTTATTCATAAGTTAATTCATAGATTTTCTCTCATGTATCTTCTCTTCCTTTTTATTTTAATTTATGTATAAGCTAATTTTATTTTTCTCCTAGAAGTGTTTATGAAGAAACTCCACCACACATACCCTGAATGAAGAGCTTCAGATTTCATGAAAATATATCCTTTCTTGGGGACTACTACCTAGATACATACGATTTCTAGGGGTAGTACATTACTTTGGATGCTATCACATAATTGTATGTATTATAAATCACTACATGAACTGCTAAATGACTTTAGACAAGATGGTTTACCATTAAATTTATAACCAATTATAGCCCATTTTTTAGAGGGAAAGACAATGTTTTATTAATCAATATGTTTTATTAATATGCAAAAAGTTAGTTTGTTGTGCGAAACCCTTACTAGAATTCATTAGTCAACATGTTGATGGCTTATTAAGACAATTTAACTAATTCAAATCGATTTTTCATCTTGTTATAGAGTTTCATCGTGAGTATTTATCTTTTATTATACGATCTTTTGAAAGACAGATTGCTGACTTGACAATATTTGAGCTTCTTATCACATGACGATCTTGTAGTTTCTTTTATAACTTACTTAAAACAAAGATATTAGTTTAAAACTAGATATTATTTGTTATGATTATAATCATGAGTCTTCTATACCTTTTTATAAAGATTATACTATTTAAGATTAGACGGTTGAGACAAGACTATTAGATCAAATCTTCCAATAATCACCTTGTCTTAGGTTTAACACTATTATTTAAAGAATAACTAAGTTAATCTAGCAACTAAACAAGAATTATCCCAAAGTAGAACTAAAGTAAAAATACAAAATCAAATTATTACATATTAAATCATGATTAAGAGTCCTAATGACTCTATTGGTCTTATGAAGCTTCTTTTCAAGTTTCTTTGTCTTGCTCCTAGAAGTTTGTTGGGTGACTTTCTCAAAACTTAGCCATTGATCTTGTGTTAACTCTTCCTTGATGATCAGTTGTTCACACATTTTGGTCCAAACATAACCCACAATAGCTAATTTTGCGAGTGTGTCTCAATAATTTTTTTGATCTTTATGGAATGATAAATTTGATTTATCTTGGTATAGGTACACGGGAGAATAGGATGGCTTTTTTTCAAAATTGTTTGATCCAAAGCTTAATGAGTGTGAGAAAAATTTGAAAACTTGCTTTGAACACTTTATTTTAGACCTACATTGAATGTATGTATTTCATCCCTTCTTTTGACATTGTTATATAATAAAAATAACTTCGAGTTTAAATTATTGAAGACTAAAACTTGTATGAAATTTTTCTCACAATTAAATATTTTTGTTAACTATTCATGTATTGATATCATCAAAATTAATTTTTAGAGTTTCGTCTCAAGAGTGAGTCGAAATGCTTAGATATCATCCTAAAGTAACTTGAGTCTAACATTTTAACTAACAACAAAGCCTTTTCAATTTGGTTGGGGTTTATTTAATAATTTGGTGGTGCCAATAGTAGGCCCAATATTGAAGTCGAGTTTAGTATATGGGCTAGTTTATTAACAATCGATTACTTTTTCTTCCAACACCCCATAATTTTTAAAACAACCATTTTACCATCATAAAGGTGATTTCTAGATTACCTGTTCTAAAAATCTTTTGGAACAAGTTTTCTGTAATTTTTGGAACATGATTTCTAGAACACAATTTCCAAAACAGGATTTTCATAACATTATTTTCAAAACAAAATATATGAAATGCATTTTTGAACGAGCTTTTTGGAATACAATTTTTGAAACAGGCTTTTCAAAATATATGAGATACTTTGTGGAATAAACTTTTCAAGACAAGCTTCTTGGAAAAAAATTTCCAAAACATATGAGATGCATTCCAAAAGAAAATTTCTAGAACAATATTGTCATAACATATATAGCTTTTTGGAACAAACTTCCAACTAAACCCACCATTTTACTCTTTATCTTCTTCTTCCTCCCAAAGAGTGCACTGGTAGTGTGGTACAACAAGGGAGGATATTTTAGTTTTTTTCTTTATTATAGGTGTGCGATTAGTAATCATGAGGGTACATGAAGAAAAATCATTTGCAATTAAGACATAGCTTCCTTTTTATTTGGGTCCCTGCACCTTCATAGCTTCTTGTGTCACCCCATACTTTTTAAAGTATCAAAAATACTCTTTATTATATTGATGTTTTTCTTTTTGGAATGGGTGATCTAAAAAAATTCTGGATTATAGAATACGACAAGTATTTTTGGATTAGGAATACCATCCAGATTCTACAATCCAAAATGAATCTCTTTAAAAAAATACATTATCGATTATAAAATCGGTAAGATATTTCTATATTGTAGATTCCAAAAGGTATTTTCAGATCCGAGAATATCTGGTGTATTTTGTAATCCAAAATAATTTTTTAAGGAAAAAAAAATTTCAGATTGTAGAATTCAGAAAATATTTTTAGATTCTACAATTTGGGAGATGTAAATAAAAAAAAATATATTTTTGAATTATAAAATTTGGAATGTATTTTTTAACATCTATTATATGAGGTCAATTTGATATCATATGATTTTTATGAATGCAAACGAAAGTCAATTTGATTGAATTTTTATGATTTAGTTGTTTTTCTTTGTTGTCTTTATAGAGAATATTCTTTTATTTGATTTCTTGTTTTTATTTTTTTTCTTTTTTTGGTTTAAACTTCCAAGGTAGTTACTTAAATTATTTTTGTGAGTTTTTTTCCGCATGAATTTGATCTAATTCCTCATGTTTTGTTTTCTATTTTTTAATTTTATGTTATTTTTTTATGTGATGGCAAAAACATTACTAAGCATGGATTTTATTAAAAAAACTAATAATTATTATAAAAATATAAAACAAAATATCTCAAAAATAAGTAAATAGTTACATATTCATTTCTTTTTTTTCATTAAATAAGATAAAACTTCGATTTTATTAACAGTACTAATAGTCACGTCATACACAGTAAAAACACCAATTTCACATCACAATTCATTAAATTAATGTTTAAATTATATTAATTTTAATTTTTAAATAAAAATATAATTATATTATTATAGAGAGTTGTTAAATGAAAGTAGGTGTGAAAGAAATTTTTATGATTATGGGTACAATGTGTCCCTGAGCACATGATTTATGTGTACATTGGCAGCAAGTTCAATAGTTTTAGATATGTACTATTTCTGCACACCAAGAAGCTGTGATAGTGCATTGTCATAGAGCATTATAACCCTACACATTCATCAGTTTACACTTATGCACTTATCTACTTTTTGAGGCACTTGCAGAACTCCCATGTTCTCACTCTGAATCTTTAAAAGGGCTATTTACAACTACTACTAACCACTCTATTCAATGTTTCCTCATTCAATTTCATTACAAAAGAAAATGTGAGAAAAAGAAAATGTGAGAGAGAAACAAAATTGTTCCGACTAGGAAGATGGGATGGGACCTAGAGAAATGTTGACTGACTTCGTCTTTTTTCTTTCTATTGGTCGTTCAGCTCGCATTTCAGCCTACTCCTTCAGTCTTCGTATTACTCTTTTAGGTCTCGATCGCCTGATCGCTCAGTCTCTGAGAAGAATGCCGAATGGGGGTACCTGCAGAAGGCACTCCGACGCTCAAGTCAGCAAAGGGCGTTCGGCATTCAGAAGTGTACAGTCATTAAGTCATTAATGATGTACCTTGTTTCTTGGAATATGCGCTATTTATATTATTTTAATGGGCTTACCTTATTAGGCTGAATTAGTGAGGTCGATCGTACTTAGAGGTGTATTACCTAATTCGTAATGATGGTTTAACTTTGCTAACATTGATTTAAGCGTTAATAGACCAAAGGTGTCGATCATCCTGCATGATCGTGTATCGTTCGGTCGACTCGGCTGTGGAAGCATCTGGTGCTGACTGTTCGGTCCATACTGCTACACATATGACGTGTTTATATAATCATATGATGCATTACCTAATGATAAGTTTTTTTTTTTTAAAAAAAGAAATTTTTTTAGTTACTTTACTGATTCCCTTTTATCATTAATGGATGATGTATTTTTTTATCTTTTAGTTTGTTTATCAATTAATTTTTATTATTAATAAATAAATTTTAAATTCTTATTTAATTAGTTATTGATATTTTAATTATTATTTTTTTAAAAATAAATAATTTGTTATTAAAATATTGATAGTTAATTAGATATTAATTTAAAAATTATTTATTAATAATAAAAACTAATTTAGATATTAGTAAATTTTTTAAGTCTCTAAAATAGTATATAACAACTAATTATTTTTTTTTTAATATTAATTTTTATTTAATAATTTATTAGCAATATTTAATAAAAAAATAAAGAAATTAATCTGACAAATTAAAGAAATTGAAGAAGAGAAATGGAGTTGATTAACGAATTACAAATGAAAAAAAGAACTAGTGATAAGTCTAGTTGACAATAAAATCAAACTACAAATTCTTAAACGAAAATAAAAAGTATTTTAAACACTCACTCAAATAAAAAATTTAAAGACTTAATTAAAAATACCTATATTTATAAAATTTATAAGCATATATTATATATGAAAACTTAAGAGTTATATACTAGAATTTTGAAAAAGAAAATGTGTGTATCAGCCTAATAATTTTTCCTTCAAAAAAAGGAAAATTTATAACACGATTATTGTGAGCGTTTCATTTTTACTTTGCATATTACACAATTTATTTTAAATATACCTATGTTGTTGGAATAAATTTTATAGGTGTAAAAAATTTGAAAGTTCCAAATATATAAAATATATTAATTTTAAAAAAAAACTATTTACATATAAATTTGTAAATATGAAAGAAAAAATGTTGGGAGGCCGATACACAAATTGTGGAAGACAGAAAAATTGTAGGGAAAGTCTGAAAAACAAAAAATAAAATATTAATGAAACACAAAAAAATGGATGCATAATAGTTTTTTGTTTTAGTTTGAGTTTTTTAATTGTAATTTAATTTTAAAAATTTAATGTTATATTAAATTACGTTAAAAATAAAAAAAAAACTAATTACTTATCTGTTGAAGTATATATAAAAATTTAAGTTCATTGTAAGAAGTGCAGACATCTGTTTTTTTTTAAAAAATTAAATTGGTGTAATAAATATTTATATTAAAACGGAAGAAAAATAATTTGATGTAATTAGAATCCATTAATTGCATTTATTAATAACGTAAAATGGATGCAGAATTCAAGCATATTGGATGATGTTACATTCTTTATACTATTAATAAATACATTTAATGAATTTCATTACGGATACAATACAATGATAACGAATTTAAAAATAATTAAAGTAAGATCAAAATTAATTATTTTTATTATTATTATATTCATATTTTTTTTATAAAGAAATAAAACCAAATGATATAAAAGGATAACAACTAAATCAAAATAAAAAAAAGAGTTAAAAACTATAATTTTTTTAAAGTGAGATGAAGATATGAAAAAAATTAAATTATTTTATTGTAAGAACTATTTTACGTTTTCCACCTTTTATAAACTCTTTTGTTCCACTTTGACAAACTACTTCATATTTAAAATTTAAAATTAATAACTGCTTATTTAAAATTTAAAATTAATAACTACTTTTTACAAAATAACAGTATATTAATATTAAAAATAAAATAAAAAAGCAGTTTTCAATTAATTATTTAGTACATACTTAAAAATAGAAAATGACTGAAACATAAAAAATAAAATAATAAAATAAAATAGATTTTTTTTTTTTAAAAAACAGTTATAATGGAGTTCTTTTATATAGGTATAAATATAGATTATTAACTATAATTTATATTATTTTTTAGTTTATTCGCTAATGGTATAGGGGAGTAGTTATACATTTTTATATTAATCTTAATAAATTTATGTGTATTTTATTAATTTTTTATTATTTTACTTCATTTCTCTTTATATATTTTTATTATTTAATTTATTTCTAATAGTTTTTTTATTTAATTTTTTATTATGTGGTTTACTTCAAGATATATATTAGTGCTTTTTATTTTAATTTTTGTTCTTATTATTTATTTTCCTTCTAATAATATGCTAATCTTTTTTATTTTTTTATGTTTCTATTGTTTAATTTACTTCTTCAAATATATTGATTCTTTTATTCTACTAAGTTCTTTTTATTTGATTATTTACTAGTTAAATATTTTTCTAATTCCATAATTTATATACTTTTTATTTAATTTATCCCAGTCATATTCTAGTGCATTTCTTTTATGTTTCCTTTATTTAAAATTATTTCCTACTACATATTAGTCCACACTCAATTACTCAATTAAAAGTTCTTGCTTTAATTCTTATTTTATTTAATTTCTTTTATTATATAAAACAGTTTAAATATTATTTTCTATTCAACACATTCATATAAAGAAAGAATATAAAAAATAAATAAGTCTTAATTCAACAAATTTTATTAGATAGAAGTTACCTATATATTTATATTATCTTTATACTTTATTACAAAGAATAAATATAGTAAAGATAATTTTAAAGTATATACATAACTTTTTGTCTAAACTTTTTGAATTAAAAATTTATTTACTTTTGATCTTCGTTTTATATAAAATAATAATAAAAAATAATATCTAAATATTTTACCTAAAACAAAAGAAAAAAAAAATAAGAATTAAAGCAAGAACTTTAAATGGATAAATTGGATGTGGACCCATATATCATAAGAAATAATTTTAAATAAGAGAAACATAAAAGAAATGGACAAATATATCATTCGGGACAAATTAAATATAAAAACATAAATAAAATAAGGAATTGAAATCACTTGTAAATAATAAAATAATAACATAAAAGAATAAAATGACCAATATATTACTGAAAGTAAACTAAATGATAAAATCATAAAAAATAAAAAGGATCCGCATATTATTAAAAAGAAAACAAATAATAAGAAGAAAAATTAAAACAAAAAAGACTAGTAAATAAGTGAAAGTAAATTTAATAATAGAAATATAAAATAATAAAATGGACAAGTGTGTCTCAAAATATTTTAAATCATAGAAATATAAAACTTAAATTAAATTGAATAATCAAAATGCAAAAATGAGAAGAAGAATGCAGATGAACTATTACAAATAAACCAAATGATAGAAGCAAAAATAAATATAAAATATTATAAGGCTCAAAATAAATAAAAAGTTAATAAGATACATATATGTGTATAAAGATTAATATAAGAAAAATTTCTAACCTCACTTTTCCCTTACCTTTTAGTGATGAAACTTAGAAGGAGAATAGATAGAGAGAAAGAAAGAGATGAAAGGAAACACAAGAAGTAGAATGGAGTGAGTGAGAAAGAGAAGGGTTAGAGGGTATTTATAGAGTTTGTTTTAAATACTAATAGATACAGAAAAAATCATTAAATACAAACCAATTTTACAAAATAGTAATAGCTAGTTATTAAATTATATATTATTTTAAAGACTAACAAATTATTTGTATTTAAAGTAGTTTCTAAGTTTATAAACTAGTTTCTGAATGGGGATCTAATTAGTTAATTGATATTTAATTAACTATCAAGGTTTTAACTAAAAAGTTTAGAATCTAAAGTAGTTGGTACTTTGCTAGCTAATTAGATACCAATTTAGAAACAAATTTATAAATTTTGTTAATTATAGAAACTACTTTAGATATAAATAATTTTTTTAGTATCTAATTTAGTCAATATGATGATTGATTATGTTTTCTCTCTCTAAAATTAGTTTCTATTTAATTATTTTGTTGTATTGATATTGTAATTATTAATTAAGGTGGGGTGTCGGACACGCGTTACGCGTTACTATTTAATGGAATTTCATATTCTTTTACAAACCAACTCATCATCTAAACGTTTGTAATTGATATTTATCAATAGTTTTCAAGATTAATTAAATTACAATTCAACCCTCTTTATTGTGATTTCCTTATTTTTCACATCTTTCATTGAAAAACTTTCCGTTATAGACTTCTTGTAAAATATCATTGGAGCTTACATGTAAATCTATGTCCTCTTGTAAATGCTTACATAGTATGATTTTTTTTAATGGTGTAACATCTTTACTTATTTATTTTATCTTTACTTTAAATATAAAAATTATAAAAAAATCTTATGCTTTAATTCTTATTATTAAGTTCATATTTTAAAAGTTCTACACATATTAGAACCTTCATGCTTTATTCAAATAAAGTATAAATGGAAAACAAATAAAACCTCAATTAGTTTATAAGGAGTAAAATGAAAATAATGTAAGTTTTAACAAATTTATTTAACTTTAAATAGAATATAAATAACTTGAAACAATTTTAAGATTTTTTTGAAAATTATTAGTACAATTTTAAGATTTTTTTAGTCTCTAACATAATATCTAATTTAATCAGTATGGTAATAATTAATTTTTGTCTTTAAGTTTCATATCTATTTAATAATTTTCTTCTAGTGTAGGCACGCGAAGAGAAAAGAAGAGATAAAGATAATGCAAGCACAAGAAATATAAAAGATTGAATAAGAGAGAGAAGAGTCAATATACGCATCATCAATTAATGAAAATTTCATATTCTTTTACAGATCATCTTCTTAACATTATTAATTAGTGATATTTGTCAAACGTTTCGAAAATGAGTAAAATTATAATTCAACCCTATCTGATTGTGATTTTTTTTACATTATTTATGGGAAAACTTCCATTTATAGACTTCCCTTAAAAGATTATTGGAGCTTGCATGTTAATCTTTTGTCCTCCGATCGAGGCTCCTCTTGTCAATGCTCGTATATCTTCTTGTCAACGCTCGTCTTATCAATGTTTGAACAAATTTCTTTAACTTATAAATAGAATCTAAATAACTTATAACAATTTTAAGAATTTTACAAAAATTATTAGCACAATTTTTGTGAAATAGTTGGTAAATTTTGAACTAATATAAAAATAGTAATAAAACACTTTTAGGAAAAATATCTATATCTCCTTTTTGTTTCATTTAATCTTTTTTTCTTTCTTTTCGTACTCTTTTTATCATATTTCTCTCATCTTCGTCTCTTGTAAGGATCTAGAAATTTACCTTATAATAGAAGAGTGATATATTTTAAATGACACATGAATATTTTATTATTAAAATGAAAAGAATATATAAATAGAAAATTTAGTTATTAGGTTTCATTTCAAAAGAACCACCATCTTTCTAGAAGTTCCTTTTTTCTTTTTCTCTCCCTTCTCTCTAAGATTTTAACCTCCTCACTCATCAGTTTGACGATCAGAGTCTGCCATTAGTCTCTTGGTAGTGAGATCTACAAGACTGTCTCATCAGAATCTTTGATAGAGTAAGTTCAATTTTTACTCTTTTCTTTGAGTCAAATTTTGTACTTGTAGGTTTGTCTCAATCTAAGTTTATGCATGTGCCTCTTTTAGTTATAGGATTAGTCTTTGTCAGATCAGAGTCCTAGTGTTATAGTTAGATTTTTTATTAGGACTTTGTGGTGCAGGTTAAGCTACTCTTAAAGCTTTTAATAGGTTTGGAGCTCTTCGTGAGCATCTGTTCAAGTAAAGGTGAGGGAAGCTAGTTTAAATTTTCAAAAGAACCCTAGGCTAGAAGATCTAGATGTGGAGGTAACATGATCACCAATTCAAAAAATTTGTTTACAAGGTTTCTTGTTTTGAGTGTATTGGAAGTTGATTGAAATTGAAATGTGAAATGGTAGATATAGTAGATATAGTAGATGTCGTAGAATGTATTTGAATAGTTGTAGAATCAAGTTAAATAAAATGTTTGATGAGAATTGGTAGTTGATTTTAAATAATTTTGATTTAGAAATCATATATATATATATATATATATATATGTATAGATTGACATAATAGCTCAATGACTCAATGAGAGTGCTTGTAAAATTCTGAGTAGGAAGTGTCAATGTAATGTGTAGATTTTATAAAATTATAAATTGCATGAAATTTTGATTTAGAATCTAACACGTATATTAGGTTATGCAGAACTTTTCTGCATATCTCGCTCAGGCTAGATAATTCTAGCTCAAGCTAGAATAAAAATAAAATGTTGGGTGCTATCGGGTTGATTCTAGCTCAAGCTAAAATAAAAATGAAAGTCTGGGTGCTTTAGGGTTGATTCTAGCTCAATTAAGAAAATTCTAGCTCAAGCTAGGCTAAATTTTTTTTTTTTTTTGCTTTTAAAAGGTTGGTTTTTTATTTATTTCTGTATAGTTTTACTTATAAATTATCTAAACTTTTATTTCATGTATATTTAATTGAAAATCTCTTTAATTAGACATTTATATGATTAGTAAATGAATTGTTGTGTATTTTGGAAATTCTAAACATTGGTATGACTTGATTGTTTGATGTTGGATATTGTGAGATTTAGAATATGAATTTTAATCAAGAAAGAAAATATCGTGTTAAGATTGTTAGGATGTGCATTGACTAGGGATTTGTCTAGAAGGAGATATCCTGACTCTCCTGAGATAATGGAATCATATAGATGAAGTTATTCAGGTGGTGAGAGTTGAATGAGGTTCATATAAATGAGTAAGTTGTTTGAAAGATAACTAACTTGACCTGTTATATGAATTAACCCTATCATACTAGGAGAAATGATATTGAGATTATTTATGCGCATAACTGTGTGGATTTCACAGTGAGATAGTATGACAGATGCAAATCTTTGAGTCTGAGTCAACGCACGAATCTT
Organism: Phaseolus vulgaris; assembly: GCF_000499845.2. Lineage (NCBI taxonomy): Eukaryota > Viridiplantae > Streptophyta > Magnoliopsida > Fabales > Fabaceae > Phaseolus > Phaseolus vulgaris. The sequence continues at coordinate 48,457,912 of NC_023749.2, forward strand.
CTGGAAAGAGTCAAGTGTCTATGTTTTGTGAGTCAGTAGAAGTCTGACATGTGAAAGATGAATTTTAATAGACACTTGATGGTTTGTGAAATTGTATGAGACTTGATGAATTATGTTTATTAATTTGAAATTGAAATGATATAGAATTTTTTTATAGTTAACTTACCCTGTTATTTGTTTGTGTATGTTTCTTTATCTGTGATGATCTTGTTGTACACGAGAGCATATGAGATTGCAGGTAATAGAGTTCTTTAGTGAGTAACTGTAGGATGTAATAACTTTAATTTGAATGCTCTGTTTGTTTTTAAACTTTTGATGTATATATTAAAATTCCTATGAAGAGGAATTTTTTTTAGATACAATTATGAGATAGTTGTATATTCATATGTTAAGTAGATAGTGCTTGTTTTACTTTTATTTTATTATATATGACTAAAATTAGGGATGTTACATCTCTTCATTTTTTCAACATATAGTTATTCATCTATAACATAATATAAAGAAGATTCTCTTTTTTGGTGTAGACATCTAGTTTTTTAATTTTATCCTTTATAATACTAAAATATAATAAATTTGACACTTATTTATTTTTAAAAACAGAGAAAATTTTTAATTTGAAAAAAAAATAAAGAATCCAATTTCTTACAATTTTATGTAACACCTCAAAAATACATCTAACTATTACAATACAAGTTATGCATGTTTCTATACAAGCTTAGAATTTTTCAAAACATTCCTAATACATGATTAGGACTTATAGAAATACAAATATTTACAATTCATAACTCGAAACAAAACTCTAAAGCCTTCTAAGCTCTTCTGCACCTGTATGATCATCAGCTCCTGTACATAGTACAATCATCGCAGTTCACAACACAATAAGAAAAGTAAAGGTAAGTTAGTGAAAATAAAAGTTTATAATATACACAATTCAATCAAAAGAGAAAACCAAATTACATTGATCAATTTCTGAATTATTCAATTTTTTTCAAATCCCAACATAAAACAATCACATACCACATGGATATACATATCCATGATATTCAACAAACAGAATAACAACTAACGCCTTTTGGAAGACCAACACCTGATCCATTACCCAAGACTTAAATTATCAACGAATCAAAGAGAAATGATCAAGGTAAGTTCAATACAACCCAAGTTGTGCATCTCATATGTCACGGTGTGCATGAACTCCCCCATCAGCTTCTCACCACCTGATATCTTAGTCTATGTGACTTAGATCATCAATGAAGCTAGGAGATCTCTGTTAGCACATAAGCATCAATACTTAATACACAAACAAACATCAATCCATACATTATTCCAAATGTATGACTTCAATCTCATACCATTTTCATCATACAGTATCATTCAAAATGCAATCCACAACATTCAAAAGTCTATTTAACATAAAAAAAACAACACTTAAATACTAAACCATCAAAATCTAATATTTTTTACATATTTAAACGATATATAAACAAACTAAACAATATGTAAACAAACAACATCCGTCTAAGAGAAATTGAATATTGGGACCACGTCCCCTCCACGTCTAGATCTTCTAGCCTAGGGTACTATTAAAAACTAAAGTTAGCTTGCCTTATCTAAAAAACTTATCTACAAGGTCGTTTCCAAAATCAAGCAGTAATATTATAACAAGATCTAGGGACCTAGAGCAAGTTATCCAAACATAATAGGAATTTAGTATATGGTATAACAAGTTGAGATGATCACTTTTCTCCTTTGATTTTCCTCAAGATTGATGAACAAATTCTAAGAAAAAACAGAGAATAAAGGATCGTTATAGCCAAAAAAATGAACTTATATTCTGTTTGAAAATCTGACCGGGTAGAAATGTAGCTCGACTCCTCACCTACTGTAGGACGTGATGAGATTTTGAAATAGATGAGTTATGGGAGAGAAAATGAAGAGAGAAGGGAGAGGAATAGATGTAGAGAGAGAAAATGTTTTTTTTTATTCTTGGGGGGTTACATTATTCCCAACTACAAAAAATTTCGTTCTTGAAAATTATGTTATCAAGAAAAGATTAGGATATGATTCTGTTATCTTCTCTTTTATTTCTCAAGTGAAATCATAACATTTAAGTTTTTGCAACGCTTTGGCTATATCAATATTTTTACCACAAAGTTACTTTACTTGAGAATCCAACATTCTAATTGACTTCATCTTAAAAGAAAGATCTTTTATTTAACTAAATCAGATGCTAGAAGATGATTGTGACCAAATATATATTTCCTTAGTTACGATACACGCAAGATACTATGGATGTTGGTTAATGGAGGATACAAAGAAAGTTAACATGTTCACTTGAGAATATGATAAGGATATGTGAATTTTAAAGTCAGCTTCTTAGATATGATTGCTCTCCCTACACCAGTGAATGATGTAACTCTTAAAAAATCATGTTTACTTATAGATAAACCTTAGGGTTTTCTTCTTTTATATATATCAAATTTATGCTTGCTTGAAGATGTCTTTAATCATCACAGTTCTCAAAATTTGACTCACAATTACTTATAATTGAAGTAATGAAAATTACGTTAAGCTTTTGCTTGATTGACTTCCATTCTTATGCGTATTAAATGAATTTCCTAATGTCTTTTTCATCTCAAACAGGCGATATAGGCCAACTCTATGTTTTTCAAGCTTCTCACAATACTTCTATAAAAAGATTCTTGTCAACATGCTCGAGAGGATGTCGATATGACCAAACTTTACAATTCACAACTTTTCTATATTCCCACATGAACAGAGACATCTTACAATTTCTAAATATCTCTTGTGTTATTCGAGCCAAGCTTGCACTGATATATGTGACCTCAGTTACCAAAGAAAAGGAATCCATAGAACCTTGAGATTTGCACAACTGAATCAAAATGGAAATCTTTTCATGTTTACTTGAAGGACTACCTTTACTTTCTAATGGTCATGATATGGGTGTCAACATTACTAGCGAATTTTGTTCTTCATCTCAAGTAATAATATTCATATCTAGAAGGATATGCAACATTAATTTCTAAAGACCTTTGCTTATAACTAAGAGTGAGATTTACTATCATCTCACTCCTCCCAATACCACAAAATTCATCCTCACCCTTATAAAAAAAAAAGCATAACTCAGCTAAGAACAAACTTCCATAACATTAGTTACAGAATCCAATGTCACCTCTTCACCACTTTTGTCAAATTGAGACCTCATAGATCATCCAATTATTTGCATTACCTCAAGTATATCATTCTCTTCCATAGGTAGAACGTTCATAATCTTCCACTACAAAAAAAAATCACTTTTAATGACCACCAAATTCGGTCGCTAAAAACACTATAATCGGTCGCTAAACATATCTGCGACCGAAATGGTCACCAAATAAAGATGGAAGCGAAAACCCTAGTCGCAAAGCACTTAGCGACCAAATTATAAAGTGGTCGCAAATTTGCAACTGAAATTTTGGTGGCTAAATCGGTCGCAGAAAATTTAGTCACCAAAATTCAGGAACCAAATTATCAACCGAATTTTCGGTGACTAAATCAGTCGAAGAAAATTTGGCCACCATAATTCAAGCACCAAATTAGCGACCCAATTTTTTATAAAAAAATCGGTGGCTAAATCGATGGCTGAAATAGAAGGTGATAGCAACCACCATTTTCGGTGGCTAATGAATGAAATAATTAAAAAATAATTGTTGTGGCTAATTCGATGACTAAATGAAGACCTCTATAACGACTGATTTGATTTCGGTGACTAAATATTTTTTTAATGATTCGATTCTATTTCGATGACTATTTTTATATGTATTATTAATACCTATTTTGGAACAAAATACAAAATAGATGTGGTGCACTAAACATAATCAACAACACATTCAAGATTCCATCTACGTTCTAATTGTTAACCTGTAATCTGAAAAGAATAAAATTTATTCTATTTTACATTACCAGGGTTAACTTTTATTCTATTTTATCACTATTACTATTTTTATTATTAACAAGCAATAAAAACACAAGCATCATTTATTAAAAGGTGACATATATAGAAAATGAGGACCAGGAATGCTCTTTAAACGAAGAAAGATAAAGAGACATTTTGAATATTTTAATACAAAATAATATTGTAAAGGAATTCAAATATTTTATCTGTAACATTTTCAGCACCCAGTGACATACTTTGTTACAAAAGAGTTGGGTTCTGGATCACTAAGCTGCAAAATAAGTTTGGTCATATAAGTATTTCACATACTATCAATAATTATTTTAAGAACAATAAAAAGAATTGGAATCATGATTTAATTGTCAGAAATATTAATTTATTATGCAGCAAGGTAACAAACCACAATGCAAAGGTTAACTATGTTGGGTTTAATAGTGTCAAAGTTCAAGAGGGGGGTGAATTGACCTTTTAAAAGTTTCTCGCAGAATCAGTATTTATCACAGTATACAAAAAATAAATCGATTTATTTGAAATTGAAGAAATTTATTTTGGCACTGTTAATGTTTAAAAACGTTTATATCAGCCAAGTTAATCTCAAGATTATGCAGATCAATTTGCAAGTCACACACACTCTGGTATTAGAAAGAAAACCAGTGAATCACAAAACAACAACCTTCAATTTTAAGCAAGTGATTAAGGTTCAATTGATAGCTTGACAATTAATTGAGGAACCTATCACAATCAATTTGTTCCAGTGGCTTTTAACAGATTATATATGTTCTTTTCAGAATCAAACAGTTTTTCCATAAATTAAGAACAATATGAAACAAGCCCAAAAAGAACAAATTTATTATTAATTGAACAGGTTTATTTTTTGACAGTTTAACAGATATGCAGTAATTCAAGTGCAAAGATTAAGGGAGATTGAACACAAGGCAATTATACTGGTTTACTCCAATGAGCTACATCCAGTCTTCACCTAATCCAAGGTGAAATTCACTAAATCACAATTCGAACAAACACAAACACCACTGTTCTTGAACCCTATAAGAACTTAGGTACACTTGCTGAAAAACCCTATTTCAGCATACACACTCTTCAAGAAACCCTATCAAGAAGAGTGTACAACCACACTTTTACAAGAAATGAAATGTGAAACGAATACACCTGATAGAGGATGCAGAAATCTGCCTTAAACCAGTAGAACAAATTGCTTGAACAGTAGCAACACCTCTCACCAAGCTTTGGAACCAAACAAGAACAAGCACACTTTTGATTTTCGAAATCTTTCAAGAAAAAATGCTTATTCTTTCTAAACCCTTAATTCTCTGATGCAAAACTTGTTTTCTCAATTGTATGATCGATTATTAAACTCAGAAACAAGTTTTCTTTTTATAGAAAACCAACTTATAATAGATTTTTGAAAAATAGTTAAAGTTGTTATAAAAAGAACAAATTGAAAATAAAATGAACAGATTTATTTTCAAAAAGCAGTTAGAGAATTTGATATGTGAAGAGACTTAGTCAACCATTCTGGTGCAGGGACAAAACTAAAAACCATTTAAGCTAGACATGGCACCAGAGTAAAAAAGAATCTATTCATTTACAGATGAACAGATTTATTTTTCAAAACGATAACAAAAAAAACTTAACTATTAGAACACAGTCGTTTTGAAAGGTAGAAGACTTAGTCAAAATACTTGATGCACAAAATCTAATTTTCACAAGACTTAGCCAAAGCATCAGTTTAAAAAAGAATCCGTTTATTTAGAAAAGAATAGATTTATTTTTATGCAGTAAACGTGTTTTTTGTAAAACATGTGAAAAACAGTTTAAGAAATTTTGTGTTTGCTCTTATCACATGGTCAGTGGTTAAGAGGTGAGTTACCCAGCAAAAACCCTACTCTTAAACAACCTCTAAACTCTACCTAAGACATTCTTAAAGCAAAAAGAAATATACAAGAATTGTACATAAAAGTCTTCATCAAATACATGTCTTGAAGGGGCAGCAACCATCTTCAACAAACTATATCCAAATCACCAAGAATAACTATGAACATCAGTTAACGATTACAGTAAAAACTGGTTATCCAGTTGAAAACATAAAAAACAATATCAAGACATCAGTCACTGTTTAACCTTCTAAAGAAAACCAAAGTGTAAAACCAAAGTTCATCATGCTCGGGAATTCTCTTGTATGACAAGACAAATGTATTGGGGAGTTTATCATCCTTGGTATCCAGAACAAAGGCAAAGTCTGGATTATTTTCTTTCAACTTTCTGACATCAACGATCGATCGACTGGTGAAATGCTCTTTGGCTGCAGAATCCATCACACAAGATAATCAAACTTTTTGCAGAACATGAAACTTAAACCTTGGTTTGTGAAACAAAAATTAACTCACCTATATGTGCCAAAGAGTTTCCAAAGATGGAAAGAAGCAAGCCTCCTTCCAAAGAGTTTCCCATAAATATTGATGCAAAGGCTGCCATTGCCTTTAACACAGGATGTTCACCTTTCCACTACTCATCTCAATAAGAGCATCAAGTGATTTTAAGTCTTAATGTTTTCCAAATGCAAAATGGATTGGGTTTGATGTTATAAAGAGGTGCTCTAGTATCCACCCCAATTATGTAGCTTAATAAGAAACTTAAATAAAACAAATAAAAATGTTGATCAAGTTGGGGAGTTACATGGGCAAATCAACATCCTCAAAGTCATCACCAAAACCTCCATCATTGCTCCATTCTTCCATGCGGTCTTTCCAAGCCACACTTCCATACCCATACACAACAATATCTTTCTTGGAGACCATGGGTTTGGGTTGCACTATATATAATAAGAGAAGCACCAGTTGACATTTCACTAGCATATAACCCCAGGATGTAAAGCTTAATTAGAGTTTTAAATAATCAAAGCAATAAAATAGCCATATCAACACTCAACAAAATTCACCACAACCCATAAATCAATGCAAAACAAATCTAAGAACCCTAGACAACAAGCAATAAAGTTATTTCCCCTTATCTCAGCCTTAGAAAAATTCTCTCACAGTTCCAAATCCAATTAATCATGCAACCAGTAACATGCCATGTGAATGAATTTATCCAAACCGCTTTTAAGTTCAAAACAAAACAATCATAATCCGATAAAAAACAATGATAAATAAATACATTTCAATCCATTAAAAAACTAACCTAATTCGATCAATTGCTCAACTGAAACAAAGTGAATAGACAAGAAGATACCTTCATGCCATGACTGCAAAGTTCTGTAGCTTATCACAGTGAGGAGTGGGCATATTCCTATTCCAACTCTGGCTCTGCATCTCCACCTGACAGTATCTCCGAAGCACACTCCGATAATCCTTTATCACACTTTCCTCAACCACCACACGAGCATCAGTCCCCATCGGAGAATTTGCATCAAACATCTGTGATTTCATGAAGAACTGCACCCCGTGCAGCTCAGTCGTTTTCGAAATCTTGTAATTGTAGTACTTGCTCAGAAAACGGCAAGTACGCGAACCTTTTCTCTGCTTTAGTGTTTCAATCTGTTTCTCTTTCTCGCCAACCTTTTATCTCATCTCCTCCTCCATGCGGACTCTCTTGCTCCGCTCCTCGTTTTTCCACACTTCCATAACGTCGATCTTTCGCTCCAGATCGCGCATCTTCATCTCGCACTCTGCGTTCAACTACTTCAAAGTCTTCGTCTCCCTCTCCAGAAACACCAGCGTTCTCTCTTGATCCTCGAGCACGCTGCTCAATGCCGCCGCCTCTGATCTGGCCTCCTTGGCGGCATTCACCTCCGACTCCAGCTCTTCCGCCTCTCGTCGCAGCGACTCGATCAGCTTCCTTAGCTCTGGATCTCATCCTTCTTCGGCGCATTATCGCGCTCCAGTGCCTCCATCTTCAACACGACGCCGTTCGCGATATCCATCGCGGTGGTAGAAATTAAATCGAGGAGATTCAGATCGGTGTGAAGAGTGGTCGTGATTTCTCGGTGGCAAAAGGGAAGGCTGAGGGGAAGAGTGGAAAGTAGTGCAGAGAAACGATGACGACACATTTCTTCGATTCGCAGTGTCACCGTTCTTTGTTCGAACTTGCTCACCGATTTCACTTGTCACCGGAGTTGTGACATTATTATTATTATTATTATTAATAAACAATTACATTTAGCGACCAAAAGAAAATCAGTGGCTAAAATATAAACATATTTGGTGGCTAATTCGGTGACAGAAATAAACAATTACATTTAGCGACCAAAAAAAAATTGGTGACTAAAAAATAAGCATATTCGGTGGCTAATTCGGTGACAGAAAATAAGCAAATTATATTTAGCGACCGAAAGAAAATCAGTTGCTAAAAAATAACCATATTCGGTCACAAATAAATTTTTCCCAATTTATTCAAAACAGCCACCACTTTGGCAACCGATGTTTTTGTCACTCTCATGTTCGGTCGCAAAATTAACTAACATCATTAACAATTCATTCGGTCGCTATTTCGGTTGCAGATTTAACACTAAGGGTATTTGGTGACTATTTCGGTCGCAAATTGCAACCACTTATTTTCGGCCGCTGAATTCGTTGACATTGTTATTTTCTTGTAGTGTTCATTAATCCATCTCATATTACTCATACTTAGTCATTTTTCTTCATTGTATGTGATACGTAGGTGATAAACTCATGGAAATATTATTTCACTCACATCCCATGAATGCCAAACTATGTTAACATACTTCTTAGTCATTATTATTTGTTCAACCTTTGATTTTTGACAAGATAAACGAATAACTATATACTTGACTATATATTCCTTCATACCTTGTCACCAATTAAACTTTCTGAAATCTCGATACCCTTAGGTTATATTTAGATGTAAACTGAGTTTGCTTTCATGACTCTTAGATAACAGTAATTTTTTGTCAAAATAAAAAGTTTACAATATTTAGATTATTCATCTTTTAATAAAAAAAATTATTTCTATATTTAATAAAATAAATAATTGAATAATTTATTTTTTTTCAAAATAATTAAATAACTTCTTTTTTTTAGAAATAACATGTATACAATAACTTACTCTTTAATATATATAATTTATTCTTTAAAAAAGAATATACCCAGTTGTTGTTATAATTTAATAAATGAATTTATTAACAAAATTTGTAGTTCTTATATATTACAGGTAAGTTCAAATAGACTCATAAACACTAAATTTTTTTTATCCTATTTAAAGAATAATTTATTGTAATAAGAATTTTAGATCAATATACTCTAAATTAGTGTTCTCATTTTTAGAACATGTGTGGATATCAATATATAATAAGATTTGTAATAACATTAGTAAATTTATGTCATGTATTAATTCAATAAAATTACAGTTATTATAAACTCATAATAAGAAAGAAGAGAACAAAACAAACTCTTAAAAATATTTGAAAAATGCGGACACACAGTTGTGACGTGTGTGTTTCGCTCTTTAGTCAATTTTGTAAATCATTTCACTCAAGATAAAAAAAATCTTTTTCTAATTTTGTTTGTTTAGTTATTGTGTAATTGTTTTTGTTAATCTTAATGAATGTTTATTTATATATTTATAAGTTATATTTTGATCTTTAATGGATGTATGATGTGTGAAATGATTGATGAATCAAGATATAGTATTTTCAGGAAAGAAAATATTGTGTTGAGATTAATATGAGAGTGTATTGATTTGTGAGAACTCTATGAAAGGGACGGTTCTGGCTCTAATGGTATAGTATCATATAAATATAAAGTGTCAAACAGTGAGAGACGAAGGAGGTTCATATGACTGAGTCTGAGGTTTGAAAGAACTGATCAAAGCAGATCGTATGAATTTACCTGTGTCATACGAGTATGAATTTCTTGAAGGGGATACTATGTTTTGATGAAAACATGATAATATGACAAGTGCATGTCTATGAGTTATAATTTCAATACACTAATGTAGAGTCAAGTGTCTGGGTATGTAGGTCACTAAAAGTCTGACATGAGTAATGTGAATGGTGAATTATGATAAGCACTTTATGGTTTTGTAAAAATATATGAGAGTTGATGACTTTATGTTTGTTAATTGAAATTGAAATTGTATAAAAAGATATATAGCTATCGTACCCTATTGTTTGCTGTGTTTTGTTTTATTTATCTATGATTATCGTGTATTTTTTCACGGGAGCAGATGAGATTGCTGGTGAGAGAGCTCCCCAGTGAGTAGATAAATTAGATATTTTATTTTATTTTATTATCACTTTTTATGTTTGTGAATACTAAATTCCCTATGAAGAGGGATGTATTTTGAAGTACTTTACATATAATATATGAATAAGTGTAAATATTTTTGTTGATAGTTTAAACATTATATGATTAGATGTGGATAAAATATGAATATTACAATTTCAAAGATTTCTGATAACGAGTCTAGAATTTTCTCAATTTTAACCATTGTTAACTAGGTATAGTATATTAGTAATATGTTTTTTTTTCTCTAAATACCATGTATAAATAATATAAAATGCAACTTATGAGCCCACACCAACAATAAAACCAAATCAAACTAATATTAAGAACAAAACCAAATGTTACACTTAATTATTGAATGTGAGGTAGCTAAACACAAAGATATGAAAGTTTTAAAGAATGTCTTTGATCACTTGAATGGTTCCCATAAATGGTTTATGATATTTGGTATTAACTTTTGGTGTTGCTATATTTCCTTTTCATCACAGGTCATAGTATTTGAAAAGAGCAAGTTGGGCATATGCATCCATTCAATTTGAGAATTGAAATTTTTGAAACAAGGATGGAATAATGATCACCACCCTAACATTGCACCAAAAAAGGACACCATGATGGATTCATAAAGAAGCAAAGTTGAAAATGGCCAAACCATTCCACGGGTGAAAGACTTGTGACAGTAATAATTGTTGTTGACATATTCATCATCGTGTGTAAAAGTCAAGCATTAAAGTCCATTTTCTCAGTATTTTCAGGTCTTGCATTATCATAATTAGGTCCAAATAAATCTTTTCATTCAAGTATATATATAAAAAACTTCAATAACACCATCTCTGACTACCAAAGGCACTCATTTAAAGTAGACCTCAAAAGTACTTTCTAGTGGGTCTGTGCATCAAAGCCAACACATTAATGATAAGCACCCTTCATCTATAAAAATCCAACTGAATTTAATACCAAGGTTTTTGGTGCTGGAGTCATTAGGTTTATATGCTCCTTGTTGTTCAAGGATTGATAAAGTGGGAGAAAATTAAAAATTAATATAGTTTACTTCCATGTACTTTTCTACTAAATTACTTCTCATCACTACTCTAAAAAAAAATTATTGAAATTAATAATTAAGAGAATTTTTTAAATAACAAACAAATTTTCAGTGTCGACAAGGATACTAAAATATTTCATGCTAACTCATCATTGACACAGATGTTATCACTAAAATTTCATTTTTTCCGTAAAAGAAATACTGGTAATGACTCATCTAAATAGTTTTCTTACTATAAGAGGTCTAAAGTTTGGATTATGAAAAAACCAATTTTATATTAATAAAATATATATTTAACCCAAAATTCAATTATAAGCACTACAAGAATCATGAAATAGAAACCAATTTTAGAGACAAAAATAATTAGTTGCTATAGTGACTAAATTAGAGACCATTTTAGAAACTATTTTTTTTTCTAAATTAGTTCCTATTATTGTTAAATGGTTTCTAAATTGGTATCTAATTAGCTACCAAATTTAGAATCCAAATAATTGATAGTTATTTAATTTAGTCTCTAAAATAGTTTTTAATTTAGTCACTATAACAACTAATTATTTTTTTTTTTTAAAATTGGTTTCTATTTCATAATTTTCGTGATTTTTTAAATAATAATTTTTAAGAATAAAAAAAATTATATGGCCTATATAAAGTTTTCTTCACACAATAAATGAAAACCTTTACACAAAATAAAAACTGACTACTTATAAGTTATAAACCTAAGATATGTTTAGCATTAATAATCCCTATAAAGAGTTCTCAAAGATCCTAAAACCCTAATTAAACACAATAAGAACATGTTCAACAAAAGGGAAAAAAAATAGAAACTTAAATTAAGCACATTTATTTGGATCAAATGTAACTCCAAATCTTCCTTTTAGTACTCCATCACAAGAGAGATGCTTAAAGAAGAAATATAAACCTGAAAGGGTGCAAGAATATGAGTGTATAACAAGGTTCTTCCACTTTAGAATAACATTTGTAGAACATAGATTGAAAAGCTTGGCGAATCTGATTATTGTTATGAACTTGGGACTCTTGCATGTTCTTGTTGGGTGGATTTGTGGTCATTCAAATTCTTCCACTTTGGATTCTGATATATGATACTTCACAGAACAAAGGAATTTTTATATTCCTTCAGTCTCTCTTTTTTTCTTTTTCTTTTTTAATTAACCTGGTATATATCCATAGATTTTGCATTATTGTCCACCGTTAAAATTGAGTGGAAACACCCCATTCCACTTATGAATTGACCTTTTAGTTCTGTGGGACTCCAAAAGAATTTTGGAACTTACTTTGTATAATTTTCAATATTAAAAAAACACCTTTATAGCCTTATGAAAAAGTCATTAAACTGTTTTCAGAAAAACATTCATTGTTTCACATAACTATAAACAAAATTACATTCATACTGGTGTACCATAATCTGTTTAAATTCTTACTTAGTTTGGTTCTGATATGATATGTCTAATTTGTAGAATTTAGAGTAAATCACATAGGCTTCTCCAGCATCAACAAAAAAGTGGACCTCACCAATTCATCATGTATCTAAATCAACTGCAGCATAGACAGCAAACAGCAAATGTACTGGAGAATTATGGTTTGTCTTGGGATCATTTTACTTGACAATGACTTGCAATAAGTATGAAAAAAATTTGTTAATTTGATATGCTAATCTTCATAATCACTCTCATTTTCTTGATCCCTTCAAACAAAATCTTGAATTTGAATATTATCAATGAGAAATCTCACCTGAGTTATATCCTGTGTACTGATGATAATAGGGTTCCAACATATAAGAGTGGTTCCTTTGCCATTATGAAAACAAAAGCAAGCTTCCACTCCACTCTTTGATTTGCAGAACAGTAAAGTGTATGAAACCAAAGTTGTTTTCTTCTTTCTACTGTGACTTTTCTGGTGTGCACATCATCAGTGGCCCCAAATAGCAATGTTGTTCAAACAATATGATAAATGTAGTTGGTTGAACACACCTTTGCCCTTTTGATTCTTCCTTCCTCAATCAAACTTCATGTAATTAACCCTTTTGCTTTTACTGGTACTTATACAGTTTTATTGGAAGAAATTTAATGAATAAGATCACTTAGACTAACAGAGAGTTATGATGTACATAGGTTTGATTATTTTCATATAAACCAAAAATCCCTGTAAAAATGAAAATGATGTATTAAAACTCATTTATGTCATCAATGAATGTTGAGGCCAAGTGTTTACGTTGCCATTGTACAGACAAAAACAAGCTTCCACTTCAATCTTTCATTCACCAGCAAAGAAACAAAGTGGTTCTTTATTTTCTACCATGCCTTGTACACATCAGTGGATCCAAAATTAATGTTCAATCAAAATACTGTTAACTGTAGTTGTACAGAGCAAACTTGCTTTTGATTCTTCTTCCGTCAATCAAAGCTTGTATGTCACTAAATTAGAGTCTCCAACTTCAATAATGCTCAAAGATCTGAACTATTTTGGCAAATATTCTTAACTAAGGTCATATGAATAAATCACTTAGACATGAACAATCACAAAGTTAAGATGAGGTTCTGTTCACTTACTACCACTTTGATGTTTGAAAGCAATATATCCTTAGGACATATACGTGTAACCGAAAGAGGGTCATTTAGACGTTACCTCATACTGGTTGTATTGACGTGTGTATTATGTATTCTTGTATGTTTTTGTGGCACACTTTGTCTGCTTCACATGCACAATGTTTTCAGATCTTTCTTCAAAACTACTATCGAACAATGTTGTCTCTGTCAACATCCAATGATTCATTGTTTGCTTCACTCATTCAATCCCTACCTTAGTATTTTATTACATCAGTTTATGCATTTTCACACATGTAACTATATATTGTAGGGTTATCTTTAGTAGTACTAGTAGGGGATACATGCATGACTTGTGTGTAACATCATTTTATCACTCGTTCAAAATTTATATTTATATATAGATAATAAAAGTGAAAGAAATTAACTTATTTTTTTTTATAAAAAACTTTCATGTTAGGCATCAGTATGCTACTTGACATCTCAGTTAGGCTGACACATCAAGTAACAACAATTATTTGCTATCACATGAAAAAAGTATTATTAAAAAAAGAAAATACAAAAATATGGGAAGATTAGATCAAAACTCATATATTAACAAAAACGATACATAGGTAGACGATATCTATTAATGAAAATTTTTAAGAATAGACTATATGGAAATTAACCTATTTACAATTAGAGTTCTTGCATTTGTAGCACAAACACTAACATAGACACTGGATACCACACGAACACGGACATTTCGACACATGTAATCTCTAAAATATAGGACACAAATCTATATATTATATCATTATGAATTATATAAATTAACAATCAAGATTTATGTGATCTAAGTATGTCTAAATTTTTTCTTTGTAGCAGAAAAATATTTCTCATGATTGGTTCAAAAAGATTTGTTCCTTATTTCTATAACCTTAATAAAAACTTATACAATAAGTTTGAGTTTTTATAAAATCACTATATAAAATATATTTTTTGAATTGAAAACTTCACTAATACATGTCATATGAGTGTCGTACGCGTGTCATTGTTCCAACACGGACACATCATTTACATCTCTTTGCTGTTTTATTAGAAAGAGGTATACATAATCTAAATAATATTCATTTCTGCATCTAACAGATCTTCTAGATATTTTCTCTGGTGTAGCTAGTATCTTTCTTTCAAGCAGGCTAATCAGACTTCAATTTTGAGTTTATGGATAAAAAGTTTCTGGTAATGTGTAGAGTTGTGAAGAAATGAAGTGAAATGTGAATTTATGAGAAAAAATCATTGATAGAAAAGGGAAACAATGATCTGCATTTTGATTCAATTGAATGTGTACGTAGGTGCCACCATTAATTGCTGGGATATCACCCACATTACATCAATGAATGATAACCACATGGAGAGTGTAGACCTCATTACACTTTCTGCTATGACCAGGTAAGTGGGGACAAGTCTCAGCTGTATAGTCACAGTCTAATATTCCGTTACAACCCTTACATCTTTGTTAAATAGGGACATTGCTTGATCAAAGGGGTCAAGTTGTTATTGCCATTCAAGTGGACCTTGGTGTTGTTTAGGCCCAACATTTATCACACATGCCCTCCTTTTTCAAGGTGGCCCTATATATTTTGTCAGATTTAGAGACTTTGATATGGAAGTACATGAACTAACCTTTTAGGTTGCTGCAATATCATTAGAAGTGTCAAGTGACATGTGGGTAGTTGCTACACTAGACCTTAATTATGGGTCCATAAAAGTGGTGGAAATTGAAAACACACAGCTTCAGCAAAATGGCAATTCCAAGATGGTGTGTATTTCATTGCAGCAATAAATAATTGTGAGATACCTTTCTCCTATGCTTGGCCCCACCATGACTTGCCATTGAAAAGAAAAGTAAAACAAAACAAACACATATTACCAAGATCAAAATTAAGGGTCTGGTTCCATAAAGTTGTTGAGGTAGAATATTGGAACATTCAAGCATGTTACATGTTACCATTTTAGTCCACATGCACCAAGAAGAACAGTGTACCTGAGATCCAAGTCTGAATTGAATGAACATGAATGATATTTCATATGATGACATCTTTTGATCTTTCTCCTAATTATTGAATTATGAATTTGATTGGATTCGCCAATAGTGGAATGAAAATTCAGCAGACAAGTGTGAGGTGTGTAAACACTACAACAAACTATCTTTCAGAATCGCCAGGGAGAAAAAGTAAATCTGATAGTGCACATGCTCTCCTCTATAGAATAATGTGATGGCCTATGGCTTTAACTTCTTCCTTATATTTCAAGAAAAAAAAGTGAATAAATAGAAACTTGAAAGTGATTATAGAAAAGCTAGAGAGAAAGCAACAGAGTCATATCATACTCATCCATTTCAAGTTTCTGTCTCAACAACAAAAAATTATGGTCCACTACCCTAATGTTCCTCATTTACAACAACAATTGTGGACACCACACTATGATGCACTCTCACATTGATGATAATACTAAATACATTTTCTTTTCTCTCATATATTTTGTCTTGAAGTGATAGCTGGACGATTTCTGTTATGTCAATCTCATTTCATTTCTCTTGAACATCAACATTACTAGCCATCAGAAAGTGTTGGGAGGAAAAAATCTCAGATCAAATTTACAATATGTTCTTACTGAAAGCTTTTCATATACAAAATATTTTTTATTTCAAAACTATGAGGCACAGATACAACAAGATTCTTCATAGTATAACAAAACAAGGACTTAAAATCACAGATACAACAAGCCTTTGAACTGACACACAGATCAAGGAAATAAGCATGGCCTCTTGGAAGTTTTTGTTACTTCATATGAATTAACTTTATTGTAAGGCGTGATATGTTTTCTCAAAAATAAGTAAATGTTGCCACCACTCACTCATTCCTTTGGAGTGAATAAACAAATTCATCTTTACAGTTATAATCATCATTCATTTCAATTCAAATTTAGCAGTTTTAAGTCAATTAGTATCTCTAAGATTAAAGAATCTCTATGTGAAGTTTGACAACTACTAGTTGTTATAATCCTCTACTTTAATGCACACAAGTTATTTTCAAAACCTTGATTCTGTGTTGCACACTAGTTAGTTTATTCTCTCTTTTTCAAGTGTAAAGTAAGCATCTCTATAACTCAAAAGTTATGGAATTAACTTTTTCATAGGAGAACAATTGGCACAACAACTAGTAAACTTGATTGATTTTGTAATGTCATGAATCAAATGGAGTGATAATATGAATTTTGAAAGGAACTTGAGTGGTGGGTAGTAATCAAAATGGTAACTTAAAAATGATTTTCTTTTAAATATTGAAGATTGATGATGGTAATAATTGTAGTGAGTAATAGAGTAACCATCCACACATAAATTTAAAAAGCATATCTATTAAGACATTGGAGATGATGAGTAGGCACTTATCTAGACCAAAGAGCACAAGTGGGTTAAGAGGATAGTTTTTGTAGGAGTGGCTAATGTAGACAAGAAGTTACTATTAAAAGACTTTTAGACAATGTCCCCACTCACAATAAAAAGGGGAGAGAAGCATAATCATTTTACCCAAGATGGGGAAGTTGGGTTTGCAATCACAATCCCAAAGAATCAATTAATGGGATGGGCAAGAGTATAAGTCATTGACACATGGATATTATGTTAGTGGGAGGGTGATGTTTACACTTGAACACTCCAATCTGTCAAAAGGGAGAGAAAAAGAATAGTTGAAAATGTTCCTACTTTATATATTTTTCTTTAGTTCCTCTTTCCCATGTTTCATCCATAGTGGGGGGGTGTTTGTGCCTTCAAAATTGCAATAAATATTGTCCCTATCTTTAGCCTTACCACACCCATCAAACCAAATCCCTTCTTATAAAGTAGATTCATGGCAGGTCATTGAAATTCCCCCATAAAGTAAATTTAATTGCGTGAGATATGATTTCTAGGTGAATGGTTTGTGCCCTCTTTCTTTTGGGAGTTTGTGGGTTTCTTGACCCACCATGCCTTTTTCTATAAAACAAACATGTCACTCTCCTTATCCCTTGCAAATTCAATCCAGAATCAAACTATGTGAAAAAGTAAAAGATATATAAACGTTAGCATCTTGCCAATAGGGTTGCATCATTCCAAAGCAATGCATAATTGTCATAAAGAGGAAAAGGAAAAAGAAAAGTAGAGGAAATTCACAATATCACAAAATAACATGAGTTTGAGAAAGAAATAAGATTAGGCTAACCTGATTTGTGGCTATTAAAAGCAAGAATTGCAAAGCTTTGAATTTCTCAACACCTTTGGACTTTGTGATTCACATTTATTTTTTGGAGAAAGAGTTAGATATGGCACTTTGTTGTGTGCCATCTTCTTCATTTGATTTGATTTCAACTTCTATCTAACCAAAGTGTCATAATTTATTTTTCTCCTCCTCCTCCTCCTCAAGGGACTTGTGATGTGGGGAAGAATAGTAGTGGGGTCCTCCCCCATGGAAGCATGTATTAGGATAGAACAAAAGGAAGCAACAAAATCAATTCTAAGATGATGGACTAACATGAGTGCCCCTTTCACAAGGTAAGAAAGTAAGGGTCCCCATCATGGACCCTAATGCCTTCTTTAATTAGACCCATGTTATAATTTGCTTTGTTCTATATCCCAATACTAGGAGTAGGTCCACCCCAACCTTCAACTGAAAATTTGGAATATGTAAACACCAATATAGACAACTTACGTGACACACATCCCTAACCCTTTTGCACCAAGTTTAAAGCATTTACACATTTTTAGAGCCATAAAGATAGAGAAAGCAACCAACAACAAGAAGCATGGGCCAAAATACTTAGAAGAAAGCTTTCCTTTTCCTATGCCATTAGGTTAAGTGTCATTCTCGTAATAGGTGAGGAGGCTAGGTGCGTAGTGCATACGTGACTATGGATTTTAACTCCCTTTCATGCTCAATTTTCAATGCTATAATTAACCATGCATATGTGTGGATGCATATAGATAATGATGTTTAATGAACAATTCATTTATCCAAATGAATATCATTGGAGAAGGGTGAGATGAAAGGGTGTGACCCCACATGAAAAGGATGTGTGATTCTATGCGAAAAAAGAGACCAAATAGGAGTGAAAGTGGGTTAGTTTATTCACAAGTCTCTTTCTTAGAAAGGAGACATGGAGCATAGTGGGTCAGTGTTGGTTTGTCTTTCACTTTGGCAATGATGTTATTATTCATGTTTAATTTTTATAATACATGGGTTTTTGTTGTTGCGTGTGATTTGGTTGGTGTTCATCATTTGTTTAAGGTCATTTCAAAGCTTAAAATATTTGGAGGATCACTCAACACCAAGAACACCCACCTTCAAGAGATGTGCCATTTGACAAACTCAAGTACTTTATATCACTCTTCCACAATCCCAATTATCTTCAAAAACCCTTTTCTTTTTTTTCAAACTTGTCGCCTTTTCTTTAATCACAAAAATGATTTTCTTTCTTAAGTTCATTGTTGCACCATCACCATCTCTTCTTTTTCTTCTATCCTATGACTATACGTAAAGGGTCTCATTCATCAATTTGGAGGCATTATATAAGAGATTGTACTCATTTGGTGTTAACTCAACCGTCCTTCTCTCTTGATAGTTACACTTTCATATCCTTCTAATAGATTTTCTATTACCCATTTAACTATTCTCAACTATAATGGAGTTAGTACAATAATCATCATTTAAAGTGTATCATTAGGAGTGTGGTCATATCTATGTAAGTACGTGTGTATATGTAGGTATATAAGTATGTATTTTAGATACACCACTTTTAGATTGGAACCCTAATCAATAACTTCTAGAATAAACACTATTGGTAATAAATTAAAAACTTTAATTAAATTAAATAAAGATTAAAAAGAAGATTTTTCACATAACCCAAATCTTAAAATACTTTGTTTGTGCAAAAAATAATTTTACTAAAATTATAAAATAGAGAATGATTAAAACTATAAAACAATAAGCTTATCAAATAACATTCAAATTTATCAACTTTTACTTATTTATATGTGTGTGAGAGAGTACATTTACCTAACATGAGAAGCAACTTATCATGGCCTCTAAAATTAAGAAAACAAAAAAAGAAAAGTGAAATTGTGATAATTATTTATTATACATCTACCAAACAAGTGTCCCAAATAAAAAAGCAACTTTTGAATAATTATCCATAAATACTTAAGTGCTAAGTGTGACACCTTGTTTTATCTAGGGAGAGAAACATAAGTATGAGGTAATATGATGGGTAGAAGAAAAATAAAAGGGTCTATTGTGTATTTATTTTCACCTAATATTTCAATACACCCTTTATAGACCATTAGTAGACAAACATTTGACCTAATGAGACATATCTCTCAATTACAAAAGTTAAAATATGGAAAATAGAAGTGATGAATTGTTTGAATATTTTTCACTTTTGATTTGTATACAAAATTAGGGCATTCATATTCCACACGGCATGTTGATAGTACTAGAAATTAAAGTGATGGATAATCATACATTTGGGTGCATGATGATAATTGAATGAGTCAATATTTTCACCCTCAAGCAATGGTGGAGATGTGTCCAATCAAAAGCTTCCACCATTGCATATAATTGAAAAAGGAAAAGGAATTATTAGTCAATTTCATGGACATAACATAGAAAGTGGGTGGTGGCTCACACAGAATTTCAAAGAGGAAACAAAACATGCTTCTTCTTCACAATAATACCACTTCTTCATCTATATTTCAAAAGAAAAGGTCTCAATAGTAATAAAACCTAGAAAACCAATATTAATTATATGAAGAAAAAAAATCAATTACATCTACCATCAACCACCAATGTTATTCTTAATCTATTCCCCTTTCTTATTCTCAAAAAACTTTTATAAAATTTATAATATAGTGGTAGATGCATTTTCTATTGTGATGGGATACTCTTTTTATTGATATAAAGTTATGATACAAGTTACACATGTCCTTTTCTTGTCATGTCTTTTTCATGTCCTCTTATCTTCTTTGAATTAAGAGACAGAAACATGTTTTCTGATTTATGTTGAAGAAAAATCTAAAAATAATATATTTATAGTTTTGGAAAGAATTATATGTAAATAATTTAAATATAAAAGTGTATGGAATGAACATTTATGCTCCTATTTCAAGAAAATTTAGAAGATATTTTATAGGATAAAAATTTAAAAAAAAATTGAGTGTAATAATATGTGTTTAATTGTGTAAAAACTAAAATTAATATATTGTGTATAACTTTTGAAAAATAAGAATTTCTAAAGACATAAGTTGCACTATCTTCTTCAAAAACACACTAAAATAAAAACTATTTGTGTTTTAAAGCAAAGTGTTTTCTTACTTTTGTCCATATTCATAAATAGAAACATTCTCATTCTTTGAAGTGTATGTGTAGTACGTATCTATTGGTTATGCAAAATTATTTGTATAAACTATCTGTTTATTAATATAATCATGATATATTAAATTTGAATTCTTCTAATATGAGTAAAACTTTGTAAACAAAGATTCAGAAGATTAATGATAAAAAAATTAGATGTAATATAGAAGATATAGTTAAAATGAATATTAATTAAGTCTAATAGGACGAATTTTGCATATAGATATACTATAATCTTTTTTTTTAACAGGTCTTATATTAAAGCATTTTTTAAATCGATAAAATATATGAAATTAAACTTTTAGGGTATTATATTTATAAAATAATATATTAAAAATGTTTTTAAATATTATATTACTTGACTATTATCAAATGTCATAATTATTATGTTTTAGTTGAGACAGAAAAAAACTCAAAATATTTAAAATAATATAAACAATTCAAATTATAAAATAAATGTTCCCAAAATTTATCTGGTAAGAACTAATACCCTACAAATTATAAATGAATTTTATATTAAATTATTTGTTGGATTAGGACAATTCATTGTATATAAGTGGGTGCAAACCTCACTCCATGAACCGGTTTTATGGGTTGAATAAGTCTTAAAGTTCACCTCTTAATATGGTATCAGAGTCATTTCAATCATATTTTAGCGAGTGTTTGTTGGGCCTATCGTATCACCCGCTATCAGGCCGTAATCGGACCACCCATAATATGTTATCACACGCACGAGTTGTCACTCTCGACGTGTGGGGTGTTGGAGATCCCACGTCGACTAGAGATAAAGACATTTCATTGTATATAAGTGGGTACAAATCTCAACCTCATGAGCCGATTTTATATGATTGAATTAAACTTAAAGTCTACTTTGTAATATGGTTTGTAAATACATTATTATCACAATCAAGTTAATACTACATATGTTTATCAAAATTTAAATATTAAATTAATACATGTTTTAATAAATTTAAATACTAAAGTCCCTCTAAAACTTCTTCAAAATTTCATCAAAATAGTTTCTGAAAAAATAAAAAATAAGAAACACTTGTGTTTGAAGTTTAACTTATTTCTTAGAAGATGAAACATAATTAATCTTATAAACAATGTAATCAATTATAGTGTATTTTGAAGCATTGATTTGGTAAAGGGTGGAATCAGATTCACGTGATGTGGAGGGCATGCCGGTGATAAAGGGACAGATGGTCCTGATCCTGTGGGGTCCACAGGAGTGCCCAAGATCCTTTCCCCACACAAACAAAATCCCTATTATTTTGTGTTATTTTTTTTTTCAAAACTGTGTGGGACCCTCTCAAGTGAATATCAAATGAACAAACATGTGCTTATGAATTTCTTTTGCCCCATCACACTCCTTTTGCCATATCACTAATTACAAAATCTCATGCTAAATCAACCAATAATTTCTCATATATTCATTCTTCAATTTCATTATGACTCTATTTTCAAAATAATTTTGGAAAGAAAAAGTTATTAAACTGATGTTATTTTTTCAAGGATAATTTTGAAAAAAAATTATATACACAAAAGAGGAGAATTTTCTTTATATATTGTTATAGATAAAGAGTATTTATTTCTCCTATTTTATCGAGTAACATGTATACTTATTAAAATGTAAACAAAATTAAAATTTTAAAATATAAAAACCTAAAGGTTCTATTATTATATATTAATAATATTAATGTGGATAAAAAAAATATTATATATTAATAATATCAAAATATATATTATCATCTAGTTATTAATGATCCTATAATTAAATATTATAAATTTGTATAATTGTTTTGAAATTATCTTAGGATTACAATAACATAACATGAGTAATGATCGAGTGAAATTGTTTAAGACAATTAATGGTTAAAAGTTCTATGTGTTCTTATGGGGGCTTGTATTTGACTCCCTCTTAGAACAAGATGTTAATAATATAACACAATATAATAATTTTAATAATAAATAAATGTGTGTTATCTCTATATACACTATGAATTTTAAATATTTTATTATTTAAGTCATAAAGTTTATAAGTAGAAAATATTAACTATTTAAACTTCATTTTAAAAAATTACCATATTCTCTACAATTGTTTTGTAAGAACCTACAAAATAATCTTAAAATAAAAGTGGTATAATTAAAATGGATGAGAGTATTTTCATAACTTTAATAAAGATATGTTTTTAAACATATGTAAATTCTAAAATGGGTTTATTTTTCACTCTATTGTTATCTTTGACTAATATATTATATTTGAATATTTGTGTGATGTTATGATTGTTAAATTTCAATTTATTAGTATTTAAATTGAGTTGGATGTATAGGTATGAATGAACATCATTGATGGTTTGGTTGTGATATAGCATGTGTTCCGATGTAGACATAGATATCCCCGGGGAATGATGAGATGTTTGGAGAGTGTATTGATTTCCGGACTTTGTGAAAGAGATGATCACGACTCTCCTTATACACTGAAATTACATAGATGAAGGTGTCTAGACATTGAAAGTCGAAGGAGGTTTCTATGACCTATCCTATGGTGTGAACAATAATTGTATCAGGTAGGTCACAAGGAATTTACCCTGTCATATGAAGATGATTTTTTTCTGATATCGAGACTTTGTTGTGAGGACAACTTAACAAGTGCAAATCTCTTAGTCTAATTTCAATGCACAAGTCTTCTAAAAGTATAGTCAAGTGTCAATTGTTGTATGTCAGTGAATTTTTTACACTAGTGAATGTTATATGAGAATTGAGAATAGATAATTGATCATTGATTAATATATTGTAGTTTGAATTATGAGACATGGGATGATTATTAGATATTTACCTGCTATATAATTATATTAAAAGTTTTAAAAATACTAGTTTACCTTATTTTCTCGTTTGTGTTTATTTTTTTATATTTTGTAATTATAGTTACACGGGATCAAATGCTACAGGAGATAGATCTCGACACTAAGGAATTGAGGAGTTAGTATAGAAATTTTTGTCTTATTTATATATATATATATATATATATATATATATATATATTTCTAAAATAGTTATCTTTTCCTACATTTGATTCTACCTTGGAGATCTTGGTGGAGAGTATAACATTTTTACTCGATGATAAATCATTTTTTAGTAAGCTTCTTTTTGTCATTTTTCTTGAGTTAGTTTTGTGGGAATTGCTGGATGCCTAGGGATAAGGCTTTGCTTGTGCTATTTTTCAAGCCATGATGAATCTCTGTTAATTTATGAGTATGATGATATGTTTAGATTGTTGATCATAGTGTTGGATGTATAGGTTTAGTTTTCCTGGTGAAAGCTTAAACTTGATTTAAGCCAGTTGAAAAGGTATGAGAATTTAATTTAATTTACTATAGTAGCTTAGGGGAGAAGATTTGAATTGCCTATATGTGACTTGGTCACAACAGTATATTTTATGCAAGGATGATATTTTGGAAATGTAAAAAATATGTAATTTTGTTAGCTTTGATATATTAGCTATTATTGGATATTGGAGAGGTTATTGAAAAGTATTGATTTGTGTTGTGGTTGAAATATTGTGCAAGTTGTTGATAAAATTGGTTAATTTGAGTTTGAAACTAGTTTGAATTTCAATTTAAAAGTATTTTATTATTTACTTTAAATTTTAATTCTCCAAAAAAATTTATAGTGGAAATTTGGGTAATCTTGGGACAATTTTCATTTCAATAATTCTTGAAAACTTTGATATAGAAGGTAAAAAATAAACAACGATAATAGTTTCAACAAATAAAAGAAAATCATGATAATATAATCAAGATAAAAATGTAAAAATATACAAATTTTTGTATTGGTTTGAATCCATAATAATCTATGTCCAATTTAATCTCTGACAATCTTAGTTGGATTTTTCACTAAACTCTTGAATCATCAAATTACAAGAACATCTATAAAACAAGAATTACACAACATTTCTCGAAACAACTTTCAAGAAAAATTACAAAACAATGAAAACTTTCAATTACCTACAAACACAACCTCCACATATATATGTGTAACACAAATCAATTAAATGGAAAAGAAAGGAAAGATCACCTGGAGTGAAAGATATTTTTCAAAAGATTTACAACGCAAAACCTATAACATGATAAAAAAAATTATTGTCCTTTCGTAAATTTTTTCTAACAAAGTATGAAATGTATGTTAACTTTAGTAATTGAAAATCTTCTTTTAGAGAGTTTTGAAGTTACTTACTAAAATAATATATTATTATTGTTAATTATAATTTATTATTATTGTTAATTATAATTGATTATTATGTTATTTATGTAATCTAAAAATATTTTGAATTAATATAATTAATTATTTCTAAACATAATCAATTGTTTATGAAAATGCAGTTTTTAAAACTGCTTATAATAATATATTATTGTCTAAAATAATAGCTTATTTTGAAAAAAAAATGTGAAAGTAATTTTTTATTAGAATAATCAATGAAAATTTGATATAATTGATAAAATGTAAGACAAAGAGAAAACATATTTTTATCAACATATCCATTATTGTTACAAATAATCGATTTTTTAAGCATAATGAAAAAACTAGTTTTGACTCAGCTCCAGATAATTAATTATTTGTTTAGAAAAAGTAAAAGGAAAATTATAAAACAAGTTTGTGCTCAAAAACTCCTGAGAGATTAAATTATGTTTTGCATTTTGATCATACTAAATCAATGTACAAGTATGAGAGAAACTATTAACTATTAACAAGAGGTGGAGATACTATAACCCATGTACCTCGTGCGTTGTCTTCCTTTCTTTCTCTCTAAAAGATCTCTTCTCTTCCTTCTTTCTAAGATTTATTTTTCATACCTCGTATATTTCAAAATATGATCACATTGTGTTGTAGTTGAAGGTCAATGATTATTTATATCCGATCAAATTTTTAAACAAAGTAAGCTTCTATTTACTCTAAAGACCTTTCATTCTTTGTTTTTTTTGTCTATGATTTAGTCATCAATCTTAGTGGGGCCAGTTGAGAAAAATGTTTATCTCAAATTGATTAAGCTCGTACTAAAATTTGGTAATGTTTAAATAATTTTTTCTAGGTCCCCAGATTTTAGAATGGCTCCCCTGCTTGAATAGGAATTCCCTAGGAATAGGAAATTACAGGTAAGGGAAATTAACTTTAACTTTCAATAATCCCATAGGCTAAAAGATCTGGATATGGAGGGGACGTGATCTCAAGATTCAATTTCTCTTGCAGGGATGTCATTTAATGAAATTGTTTGATTATATGTTGTGTGAATATGTAGAAATGTTAGATTTTGATAGTTTGGAAGTTAACTATTGTTTTTTATGTTGGAAATGTTCTTAAATGTTGTGAAATTTTAAATGTTGTGTGATTGAGTGATATGTATGGTATATGAGTGATGAAAATTGAATGAAATTGATGTCATGCATTTGGGATAATGTATATTAGTTATTGTTTGATGGTACATTAAGTATGAAAAACCTATGTTTAACTGAGATCTTTTGCCTACACTACTGATCTAAGTCATATAGACTAAGATATTAAGTGGAGTTTATGAGGAAATTCATACACATCGAGTCTCGTTGTAGACACTCAATATTGAATGTTTGAACTTACCATGATCCTTGATGTATAGATTAAATGTTAGTGTCTGGTTGGGAGATATTTAATGAGCCTTCCGAAAGACAATATGTAAATTAAAATGAAATTGTAATATTGAGGATTAGAAAAAAATCAAGATATTGTGTTTGCAAATAGATCCATGTATGATTTATATGATTTAACTAAAATCAAAATACTGAGAATTGAAAAAAAAAATTAAAATATTGTGATTGAATTCATGTATAATAAATATGATTGAAACAAAATCAAAATATGTAGAGTTAAATAAAATTAATTTATATAAATAATATAATTCGTATTATATATAAAGTGTTGCATATATCATAGAAAATATTAAAAGACTATTTTTTGTCAACGTAACGTAAGTAATGGAAACAAATGAGTGTCACTTTTGTTTTTTAGTTTTAACTATTTAAAAATATTATTAATAATATTAATTACTTGTTGTCAATTTATTAATTTACACTTATGCATTAATATGATGTAAAATAAATAAAAAGGAAAACAGTTTTACACTTCTACATTATTAATGTCTTATTAATCTATAATTTGTTTCAGTTTTTATCTATTTAAAATTGTTTTATACGAGTTACATAAATTTAAGAATGATTTTTATTTTAACTTTAACTTATATACTATAAATTAACATTTTAACACTAAATTTGTTTATCAGCGAATAACCTGTTGATAACAGAATACACGTGAATGATAAGTGTTGAAATTAACATTCAGTTAAATTTAATTTATAATTTTTTATTTCATCACATTATTCAAATAGTTTTTTTTTAAATAAAAGCTTTCATGACATTATTCAAATAGTTTATAAATTATTTATTTATTTATCTTTAATTGTATATTCTTTCTTTTAACGTAAAAAATCCGAAATTACATTATTTTTTTCACTCTATTTTGATGAAAGTAATCCAAACAAAGGTTTAACAAATAAAAGTAGCTTTCAGATGCGGAAGAATCTAGAAGATAGAAACTCCCATTTAAAAGACTTCAAATAAATTGACAATGATGTCATATTTTTTAATTTAATTTATTTATTCAATTTGATATTTATTTATAATTGTAATTATCCTCTTCTTACACTATCCTTATCTTTTCTTTACGTGTTTCTCTTTTCCTTATATTCTCCATATAATTTAGCTTCGAAATATGTACTTAACCTAATATAGAGAAAATTCTAAAAAATATAAAAATATTTTAAAATTTTAATATAACAATTAAATTATTCTGTTTTAGACGGTATAAATTAAGGTGAAATAAAATATATAAATTTTATTAAACTTTTATAGTGAGACAAAAGTTGGGAAGAAAATCTTGTAAAATAGTAAAAAAATAAGACTAGTTCTAAATTAAAATGAAATTCACAAAAAAAAGAGTAGTTTATTAATTAAGGCAGTAGATAGTAGCACACAATACAATGAAATGTTGCAGAATTTTATTTTATTTTTATTGTTTATTTGATGTTTTGTTGGAGGTGGAAATTTGGAATGAGTCAGAGCAGAGACACAGAGAGATGAAAAAAAAGAAGAGAAAGAGGTAATTATAACACAGAGGACTCAATCTGCCATGCCAGCCTCACCTTATTTTAACTGGGTGCCCTCAAATCCCAACTACCCTATCTTTTTTGTGCCACGCGCAATAATAATAAATATATAAATAATAATAATAAAGAATTAGGATTCACCTGCACACTTATCTTCTAATTGTTCACATGTTCCAAGGTGAAAGTAAATTATAATTTATATATATATATATATATACACGAGCCACCCATGAAAAGTGCTCCCAAAAACCATGCACCATGAAAACGCCGTCGTTTTCTGCACCTATTCGGAATCAATGCATAGCTTTCACAATAATTACCCTTCGCAGATTCCCAGACACTTCTGCGTTATTTAATTTTTTTTTATTTTTTATTTCTAAACCAAAATATTATTTATTAATTAATTTATTTATCTTTTTAGCCAACAACTAGTTCAGGTGTCGTTTTGCGCTTAGGGTTTTGGCGCCAGGTGCGTGGGTCCCACACTCTGGTCGCATAAAAGAAGAGAGAGAAACCGGTGTTCTTAATCCAACAGCGACATTTGCGCGCGTCCTACGTGTCAGATTTTGCCGCACACCTTTCGCTTTCACCTACTCGTTGACTCCACGCGCCACTCTCACGCTCATTACCTAGTTTCTCTATTGGGGTACTATCAGTAGCTGTCGGGTAGGTGCGCGTCGGGCCCCACGCTCCTTCCCCTTTTTACTCTTTTACCCCTCTCTCATAATCTAAGATATTTCTCCTTTCGAAATCCAAATCTTCGATTTTAATCGTATTTAAGATTCCATGTCGTGTCGTCTCATCCAAATCTCGTGACTCACCACCCTCGAAATAAACTCGGAAGTGACAAAATTTTATTAAATAATAGATTAAACATTTTTTGTGATTCCATTTCGAGAAATTTGTTTCTCTGATCATCTAAAATGGATAAGTAGAATTATAATGTCATGTTTACAAGAACACTGGCGTTTTTGAAGGATTTACAGACAGGACAAGAGTCTAAACTAGACCCGCAACCTGTGCAGACACATAGGTGCCTGCACGGTAAGATTAGCACGCACGATTCCTCTTTCCCACACTTTCTGCACAATCTCTTCTCACCGCTTTTTTCATTCTCCTTCTGATTATTTTTATTTTTAATATTATTATTATTATCATTATTATTAACAATAATAATATTTTCTTTCCTTCCGCTGCAACCTTCCTTCTCCTTATCCTGCGCCCCGGTGGCTAATGTGCGCCATCCCTCGTCGCTGCTTCCGCAGCACGACTCCGCGTCTTCCTCCGCCGTATCCGGCGGCGCTGCCACCTGCGCGAGCACCTGCTCGAGGTTTGTGCGGAGGGCATTGGCAGTGGCCTCGTTGGTCTGGGCCAGGTCGCGCCATAACTGATTCTCGATGCTCAGAGACCTCACTTTCTCTTCCAAAACCCAATTCAATTTTTCAATCTTCAAAATCTCTTCCTCTTTCGCTCTCAGCCTCTTCGCCATTTCCGCCTCAATACTCTCCATCAATCTTCTTGCATGCCGTTTTCTCTTCTCTTCTAATTCCATCCTAACCTTCTCCATCTGCACGCATTCCATATTACATCAATTAATGCACAACAAATAAGCAAAATCAAATACTTTCACTGTCAAAGTTCAGAGTTACAAACCCAGAAAAAGTTATCAATATTAGAGACATGCATTACAATTAAGATCATGTGAAAACCATTACTGATGGGTTAAGAAACAGTGTTTTGCACTGTTTATGTGCTTTTGCAAAGTCGGGGGATAAAAATGGCGAACAATTAAACGAAAACCCAAAACAAAATATCTTGGAAGGTTGCGAAATACGGAGGATTTGTGTAGGAAAAAACTGATATTTCGATGAAATCGGAGAAGGGAGAGAGAATTTACGTGTTGGGAGACGAGGGCATCGAGGTCGAGTTGTTGACGGTGGATGTGAGAGGAAATGTCTTCGCCGAGGAAGGAGAAAGAATCGGTTTTCTTCTGAGGGTAGGAATGGAAAGGGAAATTGTTGTCGTGGATGGAATCTCTGGAGCGTTTTCTGGGAACGGAGACAACGTTGTTGTGGGAGAGAGTGCTGTTGTCGGATTCCAAGACAGCGGGTTTCTGAGGGAGGGAGCTGAACTGAGGCGGCGGGAAAAAGGTCTCCGACGCGGTGGTGGTGCCGGAGAGAGGCAGCATGGAGTAATTACCCAAACCCGTTTGGCTGGCGTACATGTTCATGATGGTGGCATCCATTGTGTTCGTCAAGGTTTCTCTGCAGGTTCATCACAGAAGAAGAAAAAAAACATTAACACCCAGAATGATAAAACAGAAAAGGAAGAAGAAAAGAGTGATTAGAGATGTATTCACCTATTGGGTATGAGTTGTTGGGAGTGGAAGATGTTAAAGTGACGAGCTTCAACAGCCATTGATGGGGTTTTCTTCTCTGGGGTGGGGGGAAAAATTTGGTTTGAGGATGTGTATGCAAGGTGTTTGTTATATGTGTTTGCTAAGGGGTGTGTGTGGTGGTTTTGGTTGAGAAAATGGAGAAAAGAAGAATGGGAGATGAAGAGATAGATAGAGGTGAGTGAATGGGAAGAATGAATGAATGAAAGGGTGTCAGAGAGAAATGAACAAAAGCATGCAAATAGGGTGGCAGCAAGGCTGGATGGTGGGGTTGATTCAGGATTTGGTTCTGTCCACACTTTATTATAATTTTATTATATCATTAAATGTTTAACTATTTTAAATTGCTACATAAAAAGAGAGAGAAAAAGGTGACAATGGTGGTGTGTTAGTTTGTTTTATTGTAAGATTTTGTCTATTTATGGAGTGCCAAGTTCCTAACCCACCCAGATTGATCCTCCCAATAATGCTATGTTTATAGCATCTTTGTTTGAATAATATGCTTCTTTTTTTTATAATTTGGCCACTGATTTTGAAGCATTAAATCAGTGTTGGGAGATTCATGCAATTAAAAATGTGTTCAAATGTTAAAATCACACTTCATGCTAATTTGAGCAAGGCATAACTTTTAACCATTTTGGTGTTGGTTGAGTTCATGGTGTATGTGTTGTAATTGGAATGAATAATACCTTTGAATTCATAAAAGTGATTGAGGTGTGTGATTAACCTTGAAACACACAAATATTAATTTTGTGCAATCTTTTCACATTCAAAATCTTTAAAACACATAAAAGTGCGTTGTTAGAAAAGTTGAATTGTCCAACTAGAGGGTTGGCGTGCATTGAAGGAAAAAAATAAAGAAGACAAAATGTTAACATTTAAGTTTCAAAATTGTCTAAAAAAGTACGATTCTTACTCGTGACGAAACATTAATGGGAGAAACAAATAATGCGAAATCAAATTAAATGTTCGTTTATTTTTTTTTAATTTTCCTTGAACTCATTTTAATGAGATTAGCTTTGACCCGCTGAGATATACATAAATATATATATTAAATGTAATGCGACGTTAGGGTTGATAAAATTAATGGTTTATAAGAAAACGATGAATATTGCATGTTAATAATATTATTAAGAAATACGTTTTTCAAAATAATCGTTAAATAAATAAATAAATAAAACGCACGGTTACAGAAGTGAAAAATACGCTGGCATGCAACAATAATAATTAAAAGTATATTTTATTAACATATTTAATATTTTGAATGCATTAAGTAGAAAATTTACTAAGTCAATCAGCCATTAATGATGTCTCACGTCACATCTGAAAAACTTTCTCCGTTTTCTTGAAATGTCAAAAATTATAAAAATATATTTAATTTTAGTTTTGAAAATTGAATAAAATATTAAGTAATCTTTTAATATTAACTATGTAGCACAAATATAGATAGGATACTGACACAATATGCATACACGGATAAGGATACTGACATGATATACATACAGCGAAAATACATAAAATTTTTAAAATATAAAATACGAATACACAAATCTATATATTATATTATATATTTTATCGATAAATATTCTATGAATATCAACACGATACGTTTATCCAACACAGATACGTTATTTAAGAAAAGTTTAACAGTAAAATATAAAAGAGATAAGAGCAGTGATTTGAGAATAGGTGACAGATCTGCAAGTGCCACGTAATAGCTGCCGACTGAGGGTAACGTTGGCAGAAAAGAGTCCAAAATTGGATCCACTTTCCAATTTTTGCACTGACACACTGCTGCAACACTTCTCTTTCTCACACTGCCACACACAATAAATACATACATATACTTAATTCATGAGGGAAACTTTCACAATACCTTTATCTTCAAATTTTTTATTTCTTTAAATATTTATTAATTAAATGTAATATCCCCCATAGGAAAGATTCAGATATAATATAAATGATTAAATAAGTATTTAATAAGTAATTAAATTGTTTTTTTGGATATTTAATTTTACTTAA
This sequence comes from Phaseolus vulgaris, assembly GCF_000499845.2. Lineage (NCBI taxonomy): Eukaryota > Viridiplantae > Streptophyta > Magnoliopsida > Fabales > Fabaceae > Phaseolus > Phaseolus vulgaris. The sequence goes on from NC_023749.2 coordinate 48,490,760, forward strand.
TTTCCTGATTTAATATTTCTATTCTTTTTTATTTTTACTTAAGAATTGGAGAATATTTTGCGGTGTCCAATTTTTATACGAAGGACAATCTTTATTTCTTTTAGTCCTTACTTGAGAGATTTATTTTAATACTCTAAATAATCTTACGTAATTTAAATGGTGAAATCAATAACAATTTATATAAACATATTTTTCTTAATGTTTAGACGTGTTTTTTTAATGACAAAAAGTTAAATCTAAGTTGTAAAACTTATAATATCTTGAATAAGAATATTTATTTAAAAAAATTTGTGATGATATTATATAATTGTATATATAAAATATTAAAAATAAAGAAAATGTAATATATTTTTACACAAAATTTTCTTATTAATAACGTACCTATATTATATAATACCGAGTACATGTCCTATAGAAAAAAATATAAGTAATACAATATTTGTTTTCATATTTTTTTAGAACAAATTTTAATTAATTAAGATTATATTATATTTTTCTTACAACTTATTAGCAAATAGTGTGGGATAGACTCACTAATATAGTTCGTTGACCTACCTAGATCCATCTCACATAATTCCTAGTCCGCATGAACCAAGCGCGATGAGTTAGATTAGTCCCCTTGAATAAGAAAATAATTATTTTATTTTTTCTGCACAAGAAAAATCATGCATCACTCACCAATTATTGTAGTGTGACCTTTATTTTATTTATTTAAAAAATTAATTTTAATGTAAAAAAAATGTTTTAATCATCTAAAAAAATTAATATTAAGAGTGAGAGTAGATTTAATTTTAAATAAAATCTTATATTTAAAACTTGTTAATAAAAAATATATATAAAGAATAAATTTTAATAAGATACTCATTAAAAAATACTCATCTTTATTAAAATATTTTTTAGCAATAATATGATTTAAAAATGTAGAAACTTTCTTGATTTCGAAATATTTAAGATAAAAACTAGTTTTTCATAAGAGTGAGATATTTTAAAGATTCAGTTACTTTTGCTTTTCTGTTAGAGGTTGAAATCCTAGTTTAAAGGATAAATTTCAATTTTTAATCTATTCTTGTAATTATTTTCATAGTTAATGTTTTTATATTTTTATCTTAATTAAATGAATTGAAATTTTTATTGAGTGATTTAAAACATGAATAAAATTTCAACTTTTTAACAATAATTTTTTTTTTTAATTAATACAATTTTATTTTTTAAAAATAATTTTCTTACACAAATTGTTTCTAATCCATAAACTACCTCTTATTGGAGATGAATTAGTAAAATAATCTCACATTAGTCCGTATTATTATCCATTATAACATATTAATTACTTTATCAAAATTATGTATTAATTGTTAATAAAAAAATTATTTAGTTTCACAACATTGAATTAAACTTTTATAAAAACAAATTATATACATTCATAAAAATATGGACGCTAAAAGTGTACTATTCATATTAATTAATATACCAGAAACCTTGTACTAATATATATATATATTGTTATGTGTATGTTTGAAAGAATAGAGGTTGGTGGGGCCAGGTAGGGAACACGTGCGTGGCAGGGTTGTAGGAGAATAGTAGAAAGGATAGGCACGAGCGAGGTGAGGACCTTTTTATTTTGGAATGGAAGTGGTTGAGTCATGTTCCTGGCGTGGGAAACGTTGCTTCGCGCCTTCCACTTTTCTTAAACCCACCTTCACTTTAATCATTTCTTTTTCTTTTTAATAATTTCTATGCTTAGTTAGTGCTCATCCAAAACCATATTTACTCTTTCTATTGGGACATGCATATTAAAAATATATTCAAATAAAAATAAAAAAGTTAAAATTTATTATAATTAATATATATATACATTACAGTAAAATCATGAATAGAAACTAATTTTAGTAATAAAATATAATTAGTTGTTATAGTCATTAAATTAGAGATTATTTTAGGGACTAAAAAAATATTGGTTTCTAAATTAGTTTTTATTATTGTTGAATCGTTTCTAAATTGGTATCCAATTATCTACTAAGGTTTTAGCTACCAAATTTATAATGTAGATAATTGGTAGTTAAAACTTTGGTAGTTAATTAGATATCAATTTAGAAACTATTTAACAATAATAGGAACTAATTTAGAAATCAATTTTTTTTGTTAAATATGTAAAATGGTCTTTAACTTAGTCACTGTAACACCTAATTATTTTTTGTCTCTAAAATTGGTTTCTATTTCATGATTTTTTTTAGTAATATATGATAAATAATTTATTTATGCAACACTTAATTTGATTTTAATATAAGTGGTTTTTTTAACCAATAGTATTTTTTTTTTTAATTTCTGAAGGAGTATAATGTGTCTTTTAATTCTATAGACAACTTAGTTTATTGTGTAAGTTCAGTTTACTATGCAAACTTAGAATTTGGTAATTGGAGAGTCGAATTCTTAATTGTGATTAAGAAATGTTGGTAAGAAATTAGTTGAAATTTGATTAGTTGGGAACTGAATTTTGAACTAGATTTTTGTTTTTTTTTTCTTTTTCGTTTAAAAAAAATGGAAGAAAGGAGTTTTTGGAGTAAGCAATTATTTATAAAAAATAATTAGTATGGAAAAAAGTGATAAGATAAATTTGTTTTTAAAATAAGTGTATTTAATTTATTAATTTAAAGAAGTAAATATTTGAAGAAATAATTATTTACAAGTAGATAAAATTAAAATCAGAAAAATAAGTGAATAGAAAAATTATGAACAAGAGGAAAGAAAGAATTATAAAAAACTGAATGGAAAGTGTGATATAATTGAATTTATTGAGCTGTGAATAATGAAAATCATAAATGAAATATTGATAAAATGAAAGAAAGTTTTTTTGAAATAATTATGAAACAGATAAATAGTTATTTATAGAAATAAATATTTGAAGTAATATTACCATGTTTTTTTATCATTTATTCTTATTATTAATAATGTTTATTATAGTCATGCTTACAGATGTAAATACATTTGAAATTGGTATAAATAAGTGAATTGAAAATTGGCTTAGAATACTTCTTAATGTAGGATTTAAGGTTAAGATGGTATGTTTGCAAAAAAGTATATTAATAAATTTGTGTGATAATATTTGGAAAGAAATAAATTAGAAATAGATAAAAGTAAAATGAATAAAAAAATATTTGAATGTTTGGTTAAGAGGGATTGAAATTTCATTTAATTTTTGTTAAGGAAATACATATAATTGGATATATATATATATATAAAATTAACTAGATACAAATTTTATTTATGAATTTTTTTGAATCGATATAAATATAAATGACGAAAGTCTTCTTCTTTAACTATCACAATGTTTGTGATAAAAATAAAATAAAAAATCCGAAGGAAAGTGCATTTAGTAGGTGGGAGAATGTGTTTAGCAATAACATTTATTCAAAAACTACAAAAAAGCCCAATATAAATCAGGCTTTTAGAAAATTTTAGCCTTTATTTAGGCTTTTGTTTCCTACACTCCATGATTACTATTTGCACCCCTATATTAAGAAGAAAAGAACTAAGATATCCTCCATTGCTGCTCTCCCAAGTTCTGCACTTTGAGAGCATGAAGAAGAAAGAGAAAAATATGTTAGATTTGTTAGAAAGATTATTTATAAAACGTTGATTTTGGAAAGTATCTCATATATTCTGAAATATTTGTTCGAAAATCTTGTTTCAGAAATCCTATTCCAGAGCACATATCATATGATCTAGAAAGTTTATTTTAGAAAACTTATTGTGAAAAGCTTATTTTAAAATGTATTTCATATATTCTGAAAATTTTATTCTGAAAGCTTGTTCCAGAGGGCTTCTATACATTCTCATCCTATTCTACAAAATTCAGAAAATTTGTTTCAGGAGATTTCAAGAACAGATAATAAGAAAGTCACAAAATGATTATGGAAGTGGAGTTAGTAATTATGGGGTGCTGAAAGTAAAAGCATAGGTTTTAAAAGGCCTCTATCTCTCACTGGGCTCACATGGAGAAACAATTAGATTGTCTATAATTTCATTCTAGACAGCTTCTTCCTGCATCTCCATGATTTCTTTCGGCACCTCCATAAAATTTTAAAATATTAAAATTGTCTTTCAGTAAAAAGATAAAAATGAAAATGTTCTTTTACATTTTTTCTGCGAGTGAAAAAGACAGTACTTCGTGTGGTGGTGGGGTGCAAAGTCCTTGAGGTGGTCCTTAAAGTGGTGCTTCAGGTGGTGCTTGAGAAGGTGCTTGAGGTGGTAGTTGGTAGCAGGGTGTTAATGATCGTGTTGGTGTCGACATTGTCATCGTTGGTGAGCTCGTCATTCTCATTCTTCGATAAGCTTTGTACCTTAAATAGTAATTTCTAGATTAGTTAATTCGGTGGATCAACATATCACATAATCTGATGCATAAACAAAGCGTTCTAGTACCAAAATGAACTATGGATTATGTAATCTGGAAGTGATTTTAAAACTCCACATATGCCTTACAGATTACATAATCCGAAATCCATTTTGTTGTATTAATATGACTTACGCATTACGCAATCCGCAAGTCATTTTAAAACTTCAAATATGACTTACGGATTACATAATCCGGAAGTCATTTTTGCAGTTCTAAACTAACTTACGGATTACATAATCCGGAAGTCATTGTGTAGATAAAATTTGACTTACGGATTATACAATCTGGAAGTCATTTTTAAGTCTGGAAAGTGGATTTTATTTTTTATTTTGCATACTTGTGTGAATTAATGAAAATTATAATAAAATGAAAATTTATGTTTTATGAATGAATGTGTAATTATGGAAGAATTAATAAATTTTGTGCATCAACATGGATTGTGTGAAGGGGACTATGGTATCCATTTTACAACAGATGAGGTGAATAAAATTCCATTTCATTCATGTTTATTGCATTATAATTTGAAGAAGTGATTTTGTAATATTCTTATAATAACTTTGTGTAGGTGTTTCCTTCGCGAGAAGACTTACTTGAATGGGTCCGTAAGGTTGGTTATGGACTTGGTTTTGTTATTGTCATTATTAAGTCTGACATAGCAAATGGAAAGCAAGGGAGAAAGACATATGCCTTGTTAGGCTGTGAAAGGGAGGGTAGTTGAAGAAAGTACAAGGATGGTTTGGAGGTTAGTGTAAGTGGTACTAGAAAATGTCAATGTCCCTTTAAATTGCGAGTTGTTGGAGATGGTCAAGGTTGGGTACTTAAGGTAATATGTGGTACTCATAATCATGATTTGTATGATACATTAGTTGGTCATCCATATGCAGGCAGATTAAAAGTGAATGAACATTCAATGCTTGTTGATATGACTAAAAGCATGGTTAAGCTAGGTAACATTCTACGTACTTTGAAGGAGAATAATGAGGAAAATATGACAACAATAAAGCAAGTATACAATGCAAGATACTCATATAAGAGATCAGTTAGAGGATCAAGAACTAAATTACAACAGTTAATGATGTTGTTATAGACTGTGACAACTATCTTCATTGGAGTACGTGTCATTAGTCTTCCAATATTGTTAGTGATATTTTTTGGACTCATCCTGATGCTGGGAAACTCTTGAATGCATTTAACATTGTATTCTTAATGGATACGACTTACAAAACAAACATATATTGACTGCCTTTGCTTGAGATTTTGGTGTAACTTGTACAAGTTTATCCTTTTCTGCTGGTTTTGCATTCTTATCTAGCGAGAAAGAAAAGAACTTCATATGGGCACTACAAAAATTTAGAGGGTCACTTTTGACATCGCATGTGGAGCCTGAAGTCATTGTTTGTGATAGAGATCTTGCTTTGATGAATGCCATCAATATTGTGTTTCCTAAAGCAAGAAATCTTCTTTGTCGGTTTCACATCAATAAGAATGTTAAAGCAAAGTATAAAATGTTGGTAGATTCTATCGAAGCTTAGGAAGTTGTAATGGATTCATGGAAGACTATCATTGACTGTACAAAGATTGGTACAACACTGGGTCGATCTCCAAGCTCACCTCTGCGAATGTATGGGTGTGACATTGTCCTAAACCAAGACATGTACTCAGGAACATATGCAGATGGACTAGAAGAAACTGTCAAACCTATCACTAAATACTGATCAAATTGCAACCACCTTTGATCAATGACATGTGCATCAGGCCTCTCAGTCGGCATCGATGATGGTGGAATGATCTGCTCGTAGCCAAATTGGTGCAACACACGCTCGGGCATATGTCTTTGTGATAAGCTGCCCAATCGCAGGTGACCCGAGAATAAGTAAATAGTCTCAAATGGCCTGCTCAATTGTGGTCCTCATATGGAGTCCAAATGATGTCATCGTGTGTGAGCCCATCCAATTGCACTCGGACATTACCAACAACACAAATCTGATGGGCAACAATGTATCGTGCTGCCCGCGGGTGTATCCCGTCATATGAGGGATTAATATCCCTTCTTCCCATGTCCAAAAAGTGCTCATAAATCCATGCCTGCGTAATTCGATCATATTAATTATAAAAAAATTAATACAAAACATTATGGAATGTAACATGTGATTACTAATTATTTGTATGGTTTCATACCTGAAGCAGTGTCACATAACTAGCCAACTGTTTGGTGTTAAAGTAAGATGCATCCCGCAAATGCTCATATAGATGTGTAAGTATTGTTTTTCCCCATGCGTATCCATGACACATATGTAGATTGTTGAATAACAACAAGTACGAAAAATATACATAGGTCGCACTTTTATCTGCAAAAATAGTGCATCCAACCAGATGCAACAAGTAAGCCCTGACAGCACACTCCCAAACCTCCTAAGCGCAACATTCCTCATATATATATCGGAGCCAACTCAATCGTACGTGGACCCCTCGACACTGTCTCATTTTAGCTTTCCCACGAGCCTCCTCCACCCCTAGTAACTCAGCTAAAATTGTCACAACTCCGTTGTACTCTAAGGGCATATATGTAGGGAATTTACCCAAAATAGGGAGGTGTAAAAAAGATGACACATCATCAAGTGTGATGGTCATCTCACCTATGGGAAGGAGTTTGTCTCCCCCATGCTACCTTTCGACAAAGGCTAAAATCAACCCCTTATCCTCCACCTCATAACTTATATTGCACAAACTAAACAATCCTGAATTTTGTACAATAGGCTCAACATTAGCATGAGGCATCCCAAATTTACGTAAATTTCTACCATGGGATACTAATTTAAGTTCTCCCCGATCCTAATATAAAATTTGTATATATTCAATATAATTAAACAAATTTAAACAATAATTAAAAAAGACAATTTAATTCAAGGTTTTTTTGTTCTTACCTCACCCTCCTAGAGCTTAAAAACAACATGGTTAGCAAAATTTACCAGTAAAGACATATCAGAAGGTCCTCCAGGAACCCTTCTTCTTGGTCTACTTGGTCATCATCCCGTAATCCTTGTTCATTGTCATTATCAATATGAACATCATTACCAATCATTTCCCCAACTAGGGGGATCCACTCCCCTTAGATCTCAATTGGGGGGCTTGTTCCTGTATGCCAATATAGTCCCACATCGCTCAAGAGTCGAGGCCAATGGCAGTTTATATACTCCCTCCTTCCTTCACCCTTCGAGGCGCCTTTTTAGGACAAAATCGTAACGGAGCACCAACCTCCAAAGCGGACAATACCTCGGATGCGGTGATTGACCCTAGTGATGCTGCCCAACAGACTTGAGGTTGGAACATTGGCGCCCTCCGTGGGGCCGAAGAGGCTCCTTCGCCCCTCAACTAGGGGGATCCACTCCCCTTAGACCTCGAATGGGGGGCTTGTTCCTGTATGCCAATATAGTCCCACATCGCTCAGGAGTCAAGGCCAAGGGCAGTTTATATACTCCCTCCTCCCTTCACCCTTTGAGGCGTCTTTTAAGGACAAAACCGTGACGGAACACGGACCTCCAAAGCGAACAATACCTCGGATGCGTTTATTGACCATAGCGATGTTGCCCAACCGACTTGAGGTCGAAACAACTATATTATTAAGATTAAATATCTATTAGTTTTGTGGATGACTAATTTTCACCGTAAAAATGTCTTTGGTTCAAATCAAGTTTTTCTTAAGCATAAAATTCAAATTTGAGAATTTACTTAAGATTTTTGAGTTTAATATCACTCCAACTAACACTTTGTCAGTAGGTTAATCTTCACTCTAATAATTAAGTTATCGACACACATTAAAATAACTAATAACTTTAACATTACATTTATATTCCTCGAGTAACTTTTTCTTAGTAAAATTTGATGTTTATAAAAATAAAAAACCACTAAATTCTAATAATTATCACTAGTAACATTCATTCAACTTTACAAAAGGATGCGTTACAAAAAATGAGCTCAACAATATAATATTTACAATTTTTTTTATAAAGCTTTCATAATATAATATTTACAATTTGACAACGATTGAAACAAAATAAATTCATTCAAATTTTAAGAACCGAACACGTATTTTTTTAATCTTTCATCAAATTAAAAACTCAATAGTTTTTTGAAATACAAAATATTTAAACCATTTTTTAAAAAAAAATACAATTTAAAAAAAATGCTGATGCGTGGGGAAAATAAATATGCCAGTCCTTTGTGTGTAGTAGCCAGCAATCCCTTTTCATCATTTAATTATGCACCAAATCAATAATATAAATATGCAAACATGATAAATATATAAAATTATGAGTTTTCAATGTAAAAAAAAATTACATTTATGTTCACTTATATTAAATATAATATATTGTAATATTTTAACATATTAATAAATATAAATCTTTATCTTCTTTCTTTAAGAGTTATCACTTAAAAAAAATCATGAAATATAAACTAATTTTAGAGAAAAATAATAATTAATTGTTATAGTGACCAAATTAGAAATCATTTTATAAACTAAAAAAAAATTGGTTTCTAAATTAGTTTATATTATTATTAAATGATTTTTAAATTGATATCTAATTAGCTACCAATGCTACCAAATTTAGAATCTAAATAATTGGTAGTTAAAACCTTGGTAGCTAATAAAATACCAATTTAAAAACTATTTAACAATAATATAAATTAATTTATAAATAAAAAAAATTTAGTTTCTAAAATTGATTATGTTTTTTCTTTATAGTGTATAATACATTAGATACCAATTATTATAAAGTTGTGTAAATTGGGATTACAAGTGCACCTAAATTCTAAAGTAGTGAAAGTATAGAGATAAATATACTAATTTATCAAATTGCTTTAACACAAAAGTTAAAATCAAGTTAATGAGTTAAATAAAAAAGGGGTTAAAGAATATCACAGTTCTTGTCTCCTTGGTTCTTATTATAATATCACAACCTCCTTCTACATTCATCTTCAAAAAAGACAATCAAAAGTTTGATTTGCTTTTTCTTACCAAAAACCAGAGTTCATTCTAGTTCTAGCTTTCTGAGATTTCATTAAACAGTCTTTTACATGACATGGATTATCATCAAGATGATATTAACTTTCAGTTTATAGAAAGCTATTAAGGAGAGTAAGTGTTAAACTCTTTAAGAAAATTTATAACTTAGTACCTTCATTAACATTTTTATAAAACTCAATTCACAAATCTAACCTTTGAATTGCACAATACCATCATGATCATCACACATCTCATGTGTATGTGTGTGGAAAAAAAATCCTTATTATGCTCATGACTTTTTCCTATTTTTCACTTAAAGTTGTTGAAATTTTCTCTGTTACCACCAAAGAAAAAGGAAACAAAACAAAATCTTGAAACAGATTACATGACTGCATTGGAGCAACTGATCTTGGAATCCATATTGTCAAGGATAAACTGAAAATTTGGTATGATATGAATCTTGAAAAGTCCATTGAGTTAGAACATAAATGGAGTATGCAATTGCAGAAGCATTTACTTGATGGAGTTATAATAAAGCAAAGAAAAAGGACACTCAACAATTACATTTTGCAAAATGCAGGTACAACCCAATATACTTAATTACATTAGGCTATTATCTGCCAGTTTGAAAAGTATCAAAACACATAGAGTTCAGCCAATTCCTCCAAAGACTCAGAACTAAACTTAGGATCTGCATTTTCTAGCATCCACAATAGATGATCAAAGAGAACCACCTCACAGTTGACCACCAACACAGTACTCTCATCACTCACCTTTGGCTTTGACTTGTTGATTAGTTCATTCAGAAGAGGATGGTTGAGATACTTTTTGCTGATCACATACCGTTTTCTAGTGCTACCAACAAATATTGTTTCACAATGTTCATCTTCTTGCATGCCATGACCACCCCATATGTCTTCTTTAGTGGATTTGGACCTCAGGCTGCTATATGATGAAGATCTTCCTAGCTGCCTTGACAAACTCTTGCATTTTCTGAGTAATAGATTGATCTTCTTCATGCTTCTTTTTTCTGGTGTGTGTGTGTGTTTATTTCATATTTAAATGGATGAAAAGAAAGAGAGGGACAAAGAGACTTAAAATACACTCACAAAAAGTGTGTGAGGTACTTTTACCGAGAGAAGTGGGTGCAAAGTCATTGTTTTCCGGTGCTGAATTGTGGGGTCAATTTGCAACCAAACATTTTTAGTGACACAAACAAGTCATCTTTTAATAAAAATTTTAGGCTAATAGTTTTAACCTGCAACCATATCAGACAAACAGACACAACTGAAGCTCTGGTCACTCATCACTGATCATGGCACCCTACTACAGAGCCCATTGTTTTTCTAAATCCATCTGCTTCTCAGCAAGGACTTGAACCCCACTACTAGTGCCCCATGTCACCCCCAAAGGGAACAGTTTGAATTACATCCATAAAAAAATGGCTGCATAAATATTTTGTTAAACTGTTCATGAATTTTTTCATGAAAAATGAAATTGAATGTGATTTTGGCACATAAGGGCTTAGACAAATTTTATTAGTACAGACAGACATAAGTGTTAATTTGTGATGAAAATAACTTTTGATGCATCACACCCTCTTGAGAAAACTCAGTATACTGATGTGTCAAGGTACAAATTGTAAAAGATGCTTAATGTATTAGCATGGTTGCTGCTTAAAAATGAGTATCAGTTTTTCACTTTTCCTAACAAAACTGAGTAGAAAACTTATTACTATAAGCAGAACTGGGAAGGCTTGAAAGAATCTGAGTTTCAATTTTCAGAGGAAATAGTCAGAAAGACAGAGAACTAATATTAAATTAATTCACTCATATTAAGGACTCAGAAATCTCATATTAGGATTCTGATACCAGATATAGATTTTTTTAATTAAATCTGTGTTTTACATTCTCTTAAAAACATAAAGAAAAAAGAAAACTTCACTGTAAGAGTCATTTTCCTTTTTTATTGTACATAACAAAGTTTTGGTAAGCATTTTTACTAAACAGGTTTGGTTAGATTGTTCAGAGAACCTAGTCTCTTTTGGGGTACAAGGAACATGGTCATTCCACAAGCTCTTATCATCTTTGCTACTCTGCAAACCAATAAGATTCGTGCATGACATGGATACTCCAAGATAACATTCAAGATAGGAAGAGTCATATTCTGACATGTATTTAAAATGTGCTATTTCACAAAGATGTTTTTGTTTCTTTGTTCCAAATATCTATATGGTTTCATCAGATATAGAAAATGGGAGCCATGAGGTTAATGTCCCACAGGAATGGACCCTTGACTAGGTTCTCTGTCTCATGCGGCAGGTGCTTAAGGTTGTGCATGCAACTATTTGTCTCAAAACATCTAACTTTTTTCTTTTCTGACATTAGGGCCTTCTTTATTTTTGGTTTCAATTAGAAAACTGTAGTTGTTCTAACCAAAGATGGTAGGAGTAAACAATGGGCTGCACTAGTTGAACAATTATTGCAATTTATATCTTTGTTCAAGTTGCATGCACAGCTCATCCAAAGCTAACACTAACACTAAACTTTGTCCAGTTCTAAAACCTATATCAAAAGGGTTATTTGTTTTTTAACACTATTAACAGTTTTCAATATTTGAAACATAAAGATAAGGCTAATTCTAGTGACCTATGAGATTAAATGTTTGTTTGCACTATGCTGTGAAGTATCAGTTTAACCAATGAAAGCTCAACTTCTTGAAAAGTATGTCTCTTCATTTAACTATTTGAGATATCATATTATATATCCATTTTTACCTTATGCTAAATTCAATGAAAGTCTTCAAGATTCAAATTCTAAGAAGTAATTAGTTGACTGTTTAAGTTGTTCACATGATTATGCAGATAGGATTTAGTGATCTCTCAGTAGAAATCCAATAGCATGTAAAGCTCAACTTGTAACTTCAACTTCAAACCAGATCAAGATATTTACATTTTCTTCCCTATCAGCATCCTCTACAACTTGTTTCACTTCCTTTTGATCCTTTCAAAAAATGCAACTATTTTGTCTTACATAATGAACACAAAGTTTCACAGATTACATAAATTGCATAATCAATTAGGTGGATAAAGATATAGTTGCCAGGTAAGTCTCACATAACAGAACAAGTTTATGAATGACAGAAGCAATGGAATTTATGATAGGGTGCATTTTGGCATAGAGTCAAAGAAGGAATGAGATAAGTGGGGACACCTTTAGTCCAATCCATGGTTTTCCACATTTGGTATCTAGTTGATATTGAGCCAGCTAAGGATTGACACAACAGAAATAGACCAAAAAGCTTTATCATCATCAAATATCTTCAACAATACTAAATGTATCTCAAGGAACTTCAAATTATATACACTAATAATTTCTGTTAATGCCTATTTTTCATTTGTTTAAGTAGATTTCCCAAGTCATTATTAATTAAAACTTCTAAGGTACTAATAATCCTTACTCAAATTGCACACCATCTTTTTCAATTATGGATGTTGCTTGCTTTCTCCCAATTTTAACATACTTTTTCTTTGCTTTTTTTTAATATTTTTATATAAAGTTATGTGTTAGACCCACCTAGTTAAGTCAAGTGGAATTTTTTAAAATGCTTATTTCTTTTTTCTTATTAGAATCACAACTTCAGATTAAGATCACAACAAGTGAGACTGCATACCAGTAGCAATTATCTCATTTATTCTGTCTAAAAAAATATGTCTCATTATTATTACTTGTGAGGTACCTATGAATTATTTTATACTATAGATATTTATAAATAATTTATTTTTATTTTTTTGTAAAGTTTAAATGAAATTATTTAAAAAGTATACTTCAAAAATATAAATTTATATAATTTTTTTTATCTTAGAGTATAATTCGAATAAAATTGTATCATAAAATATTAGTGCAAATAAAATTAATCTCTCTAAAAATAAATTCAAATAAGTTGTACAACAAATATAAGGTTAAATGAAATTGATCTATTTAAAAATAACTTTGATTCAATAAATCAAAATAAAAATATTAATCTATAAAATAAAACTTTAATCATTTCTTCAATTATTAATATTTTATTTTGTGAAAAAATTTATTCTGATAATTTGGATTTTAAAAAATCCCAATAAAAATTATTAGCAATTTCATTGTTAAAATTAAAATTAATAAAAAATAATATTTTATTAGTTGTTGCATAATGTAAATTAGAAATATAATACTAATTGGGTAAGTATAGATAACATGTTTACCTACCCTATTAAAAAAATAATTAAAATACATATATATATATATATTACAATATATTTATCTCTTTGAGATTTTTATGTTATGGTCCAAAGAATTATATATGTTTTTTATGGTTAGATGTGCCATTTTGACTGTAATGTGAGGTCAAAAAGAGAGAAAGGAATCTGTAAATTTCTTGCAATCTTTTTCAAGTATGAAAATGTACTGAGATGTCCTCTATGATTGCACCATGAAAATGATATCTCATCTTAAGTTTGATGCAGAAAAACTATCACATAAACTGCCAAATGACAAGAAGATGATAGATTAATTTCCTTTCAAACAAGTTATTTTCACCCTATTTTAAGTCTAACCCCATAATTTGTTAGTAATCTAACACAAACTTGTTCCACACAAGTCAATGAAAAATCCAAAAATTTTGAGCCTAAAAACTTCCTGCAAACTAGTGGCTTATGTTGCACACCAAATCACTAATTGATGAAGTTAATGCTTTAACGTTTCAATAACAATTGAACATGTGTGCCACACTCAACTCCATTTCAGAATATTGAGGCTTAGTTAGAAATGTTTGTTGGTATATGTTTTGGTATTTAGCATGTACACTCATTATCATGACCCTCATTTGTGCCAAAATATCTCACATCTTTGTTAGAATAAGAAACAACATGGAGAAGTAGGGTCAATTAGTATTAATAGTTTACCTAATCATAATCTTTAAATAATGATTAAGAAGTTATTAATAAAAAAATTATAATTTTTTCAATATTTTTTTTTTACTTGTAACTCCTTACTCATGTTTCTAAAAGTGTTTTAAGTACTCATAAATATTCTTTGCAAAATATTTTACAATATTAGATATGTTACTTAATTTAATTACATAATTAAAATTAATATACTTATATTAATTTAAAATATTCTTCTTTATTTTTTTTATCTTAATTAACATTTTTACTTTTATTGCTAAACTTAGCTATAGTTAATTATAATAACTAAAAAGAACAATTAAATAAGGTCAATGAAATTTAAAATAACAAATTGTTTTAAAGAGAGTAAAAACTAAACAAGAAATAAAATTATATTTAAACCTAAAATTACAATATGTTTCTTAAATATAGATTTCTTGCATATTTATAAAAACAACTTATCCTTAAGATCATACGTTGATAATAATTAACATTTCAAATCTATTTCTAGCATTCAAATATGTTAAGTATTATCATTTAGATCAGAACCTTAGAAGTACTTTCCAGTCAAATTTAAGATTCTAGATATGGTAAACCAAGCATTACAAACAAAACAATAATACCAATCATCAATCAAGAACAAAATATTATGTTTAGATATCACCTCAATACATAAGAGTTTGAACCGATTACTCACAATCCCAAAGGGTGAAATTAGCCACACATGATGATTGTTACAAGCAGGGAGGGCATGAAAAGAAGATTTACGATGTTTCTCCTTAACGATTGTCTCCTATAATGTTTCGCACACCTCCTATTCTCCCAATCGGGTTACAATTCACTCAATGGTTGTTTTCCCCTCAATTTTGCCCACTAGGGTTATGTATCAAGCCTCCTATTTAACCTAATTTGTTTGGGTTTAAGTGACTTCTCGCTTGGGCGAGTACAACGTAAAAAGGCCCAACGTTACTAGAGCAATTTCCCTTAAGCGAGAATGAGCTCACTTGAGCAAGATCCACTGGTGGTGTCTTGGTTTTTTGCGAGTTTGGGGGCAGCTTCGGTGAGTGTTGGTGCTTTCCAACTTTCCCTTTTTAGCCTTGTATATTCTTTTTTTGCCCAATCATCTCCATTTTGTCCTAAAATCCTAAAATTGACACAAAATTAGGAATAAATCGTTCTTCTTTAAATAAAAATCACAAAATATGTAAAATGGTATAATTTCAATTAGGGGTTATTTTATACTTATTTTAGCAATTAATGCCCATAAGTACCTATATTTTATTATGAAATATTACTAAAATTTGACACTTATCAAAAGGTGACATGGTCACAATAATTAATTTTATTCAGGAATTGTGTGTTGTTTGAATATACTTTAAATATTTTAGTTTGAGATGAAATTATTTGATTTAAATGAATGGAATTTTTCTAGTTTTATCAATTTTTTGTTAGAATATTGCATCTAAGACGAGTTAATTCAAGTTATGGTTATTTTGAAGCAAAATATTCAACGTTAAGGACAAAAATGAAGTGAAAACTTAGCCTAAATCAATTAGGGTACGTGAATTATTTTGTAGAATTTATGAATTATGAGAGTCGCTAGGCAAGCAAAATTCTCGTTGGGTGAAATTCATTAAATTAAAAACTCAAGAGCTTTGATCGTTTGACAAGCCAAATTCGTTGGGTGAGTTTTTTAAATAAAAACTCCTAGTGGTTTGGTCATTGGGCAAGCCAAGTCTCACTGGGTGAAATTCATTTAATTGAAGACCCTGAGAGCTTTGGTTGTTGGACGGATCAATCCTCGTTGAGCGAGATGTTTATTATGAAAAACACCCAATGGTATAGTCATTGGATGAATATTTTGTTCGTTGGGTGTGCTAACACATTTGGCTAATTAAGTGAGCAAAATGATGGCTAGACGAATTGCAGCATGTTCTTAATTTATTGGGTGAGTCAAGTGTTGGTTGAGAGAGACGGTGTTTTCTATTTGATGAAACATATTTTTAAACATTTCTAAATACTATATTTTGTTTATCTTTCACTATATTGTAATATTTGACCAATATATTGTATTTGAACATTATTATAATGTAATGGATATTGAATTTTAATTTATTTGCTTTTAAATTGAGTTGGACGTACATGTATGTATGATGGTATGGTTGCGATATGACATGTGGTGTGTTGTGAACATAATTATTTCCAGAGGGGAATACTATGTTGAGATGTTTAGGATTGTGTATCGGGATTCTAAAGGAGATGATCATGAATCTACTGATAATGGACTCATTTGGAGAAACATAATAGGTGGTGAGAGTCGGAGGAGACTCTTATGACTTAGTATACGGTGTTAAAATAAGTTGTGTCTAATAGGTCATAAAGATTTACCTTGTCATATCAGTGGACTAAGTTCCTATAATGTAGTTTTTGGTGTGGTGACAATTTAGTGAAAGTAGTATGACAAATGCACATCTCTTAGTCTAATTCAACACATGAGTCTTATGGAAGTAGAGTCAAGTGTTTGTGATATTGATGTTAGTAATTTGTGACATGACAGGCAATCAATGAGCTTAGAGTTAGACACTTGATTCTGATAGATGTTAATAATTGAATTGAAATTGTATTCATTAGATTATATGGATGACATGTGTGTGTATTATTATTATTATTATTATTATTATATATATGTGTGTCTGTGTCTGTGTGTGTGAACATTGTTGGAGTGTTCCAGTTTATATCCTCTTGTGTAATCAAGAGTTGATTAGGTTGACATCATCTTGGGTGTTCAAGAGTTTATCTACTCACAAGTTCATTTTTCTTGACTACTTTAGGAGTGAAGGGTTCACTTTCCAAGAATTGCTGAGAAATCAAGGTCTCAAGACCTTTACTAAAATGCAGTACAAAATACTTTCCTGACTTGGTTAGAATTTTCTATTTTAGAATCTCTTACGTGTGTGGAGTATTCATTTCAAAGGTGAAGGATACAAACAAATTATTATTAATGAACATACTTGGGCAAATCTTGCTAAATTTAAATTGGAAGGTTAATTTTCTTCTTCTTGGCTTGAGAATTTAAAAAAAAAACTTTCAATTTATTTGGATTGTTTGAGAAACTTACAAAAAAAATCACCTTCAACCACTTCAAAACTAGTGATACAAAGATGGATGAGAGGTTTTTAATCTTTGTTATAGCTTGGGTCTTGGCTCCCAAAGGGAGTAACCATGTTCAACTATCAGAGGATGACATGTTACATAATTATGTTTTCAAGAATGTCATCCAATTGTATTGGCCTACATTATTTCTAAGGTAATGTTGAAGGCAAAAAGGTTGTTATTATATCTTTCTCTAGTTATTAAACATATTGATTTTTTAAAAAAAGCTCAAACTTCAAATTATTAAAAGTAAAACATTATACTTGTTTAAGGCTTGTACTGGTTGGTACTGGACAAGTCGGTCTCTGTTCTGATGATCGACCGACTGAGTCAAAGAACACCCCAAGACACGTAATAAATGACAATAACGACAGTTACAATAGCACTTAATGAGTCGCATTCATATCCCATAATATGCGAGAAACATCTCTGATACACCAAAAAATAACTGATATCCCGTCCATCACAATAAGGGTTCATAACCAATACTATAAATAAACCTTTTGCGGAGGTGTAAGGTATGTTTTAATCAATTACCAATATACACTATTTACACAGAGTACTTACTCGATAATTATAGTACCTTTTTCATATCACTCCCGACCGAGCATCAGCATTTGTGGAAGGAGACTTATAGGAAGGAATCATAAAATCACCGACCTATTATCAATTGTACGACCAGTCTCAAATACTATATAGGCCTTCTTTGTCTATACAAGTACAAGACTCAATAATAATAATAATAAGTAATTTATTAATTTATATTGTATATCTATATTGTATTGTTTATATATAATTACATACTAAAAGTCATTACGATATTATCTTCCACTAAAAGTCAGATCTAAACATACTAAACTTGATCTGGTCTACTTGCACCCTCCTCTCAATAACAATAGGGAAAAAAAAAACCTTTTATCACCATTAAAACCATATACCTAAATTATGTTAGCAAAGTTCATAATCTTAGAAAAGAGCCATAGTTGTTCATGCAAAGTTGTTACAATGATAGATAATTATCCTGATTATGATGTTTAAGCATGAGGACAGAGAGAAATACCTTTGATTTTACGTACGCATGGCTTTCTCTTTGATGCCATATAATGATACTAAGAATAGATTATAAGCTACACATTTGTAGACAACCCAAATTTGTTAATGTTTACACAAAGGGAACAAAATTAACGTTGTTACCAAGTTGGATTGGATCTGTCTTTTACTTTATCACCACTTTCAACTTCCTAAAATGATGTTTGATGGAGATTTATATGAATTTTGTATCATTTTTAATCTAATTGTTAAAGTAGGAATTGCTAAGCAAGAGTATTATAATGAGAAAATGAAATATGAAAAAATGAAATAATTAAAAAATCATTAAATAGAAACTAATTGTAGAGAACAAAGATAATTAATTTTATATTAACTAAATTAAATATTATTTTTTATTTTTAAAATAATTTTTATTTAATGATTTTTTTATAGTGATTATAATAAATTTTTAATATTATTTTTATAAATAAGTTGAAATTATTGTTTTATTTTATATTTTTAAACTAAAATGTGATATATAACTAAAGAATATTATTATGTTCCCTATTAGTTTTTGCGTGTGTCACACTTACAAATATAAATTCATATTAAATGAATTTTCAGTTTACAATATGATGGTATATTTAAATTTGGTTTAAATTATTTTTTACCTCTCATAAATTTTTGAATTATTTATATGGTTATCAGTAAAATAAATTGCTTTATTATTTTTAATAAAATTTTAATTTCTATTTATATTTTGGTTCTTACACTTCAAGTGATAGGATGTTTGTTTGTTTTTGGTACTCCACAAATTTTAACATTTTTCTTTTTGGTCTTTGATAAAAAAAATTCCACTTTTGTTTTCCTAAGTTTTCTTTTTTTGTTTTGGCCGCTATCATTTATTAGTATTTTTTAAATAATGAATTGTTTGTTAAGTGACCATGTTAATGACTAAGTAAAATGACACTTGTATTTTTTAAAATTGTTTTGCTTAAAGATAAACAAATTAACCAATGTGATGAAAAAAAATATTGTTGCCTTCAATTAGGTTTGCTTTAGATTCTTATTTTCCTTTGGTTTTCATGGTTAAATAGGCAATGTTGAAAGAAAAAAAAATTATACAAACCCTAATTATAGTAGACTACACTTTTTGTTTCACATTTTTTTTTCTACCCTAATTATACCAGTACTCATTGTCAGCCCTAAAAAATTTTGTAATAATATAAAATGATATTACAATTAATGTAGAATGACAAATGACTGTAATTGTTTACAGTAATTACAATATTATTTTATGTTAAACATAAAATCTTATATTTCTTTATACATGAAGATGAAGAAAAGTAAGTAAGATAATAAGACAAAATAAAAATCACGTTACTCAATTAACAGAAAAATTAAACGACAAAAACTCAATTGTAAAAAAATATAAAAAAATTTAGTATTTAATATCTAAATTTAGAAAAAAAACTTAATTAAACTCAATAAAAATAATAAAATAAATTGTGTTTATAAAAGTAAAATCAATGACATTATTATGTACACTAGAAAACGATTAAAAAAATCGTCTATATAGCCTATCTTACTGTGTGAAATTCTTATAATTTTGTTTGAACATACCAAGAAGTGCAATTCATATAATTTTTCTCTTCAAACTCAAAAACTAGGATTTGTAACCATTTGATGATTGATAATGGTTTTACTTCACAGTATCATGATTT
This sequence comes from Phaseolus vulgaris, assembly GCF_000499845.2. Taxonomy (NCBI): domain Eukaryota; kingdom Viridiplantae; phylum Streptophyta; class Magnoliopsida; order Fabales; family Fabaceae; genus Phaseolus; species Phaseolus vulgaris. Next base: position 48,510,985 of record NC_023749.2, read on the forward strand.
TCATGTGTTACATAAGGAATTGTGAGTGTTCATTGCAAGATGACCTCTGGTTTTTGCTTCAAAGCAAATGAAAATCTTCTCCACTTTCTCATCATGCTTCATAACCTTCATTCTTTATTTTTTCTTCTTGGCTGAACCAAAAATTAGTCATGACTTAGAAGCTTGGCTGAAATAGATTTTAAATTGTATATTACATGCCTAAGCAAGATTAGCTGGTAGATGGGTCTTGTCTACTCATCATCATCCTGCTCAAATATAATTCTTTCCTTACCTCCCAAGAATATACTTAGCAATGTCTAAACATTCATGAACAAGTTTAGGCTAATTCATATCAATTTTTATCTGTACCCATCAAATTTTTTTAAATTTCAAATTGTCCTTGTCATCTTTTCTGGATTTTCGCATCGGAATGAAAAAAAAGCTTCTGGATTTTAGCATTCGGAACACATTAATGTGTTGCAGATTGTCATATCCGGAAGGTACATTTCAATTTCAAATTTGTATATCTAGAACTGTCTTATTTGTGTTACGGATATAAATATCCAGAAAAATAAGGGTAAAACAAAACATTTTCTTTGCAATGTTGGATGTAGGTCATAATTGGTCTGGTGCTCGGAGAATTACCCCCATATTTATATTTTATTATTCTAGGGTTTTTTTTAGAATCTGAAAGTTATTTAACTTTCAAACAGTAGAATCCTGAAGGGATAATTTCAGTATATTTTTGAAAGTATGAGAATGCAGGAAGAAATCCCTTAAAATGAAACACATTTAGTAACAGATACTAACCAAAATGAAAAGCCCTGAAAAAAATCACTTGACCCAATTTGATTCCTAAATGGAAAAATCACCAAATAATGAACAAGCATTTTTCAAAAAGCAAAATTATGATAATATGTACTTTGTTTGAAAAACATTTATCGTAATTATTTATTCTAAAATTATATAATAGTAAATTTTCATATATATTATAACTATTATTTTTTATTATTTTAAATCTTTTGTTTTTTAAAATCAAATTCATATAATAAACATTATATTTTTAAATTAAATCCCATGCAACAAAGGTCAAAAAAACTAGTTTAATGATAAAGTTAATGTCATAAACCCTGAATCTTAAACATGTGTATCATTACACTCTGAAAGTCATTAGTGGGTCATTAAAAGTTTTAATTGAAATGGATGAAGGATTAAAATGTTCCAATTTAGAAATCTTGATCAACTATTTGTTGACCTATTTTTCTAAAGGAACTAAATTGGTCCAGTGATTTTTATGTGATGAAAATGTCTATTCACTCAATAATATCACATGCTTTGACAGAAAAAATAACCAAACATTGTTGTGTTCCTCTATCATAAATCTTACTCCCAGCAGACATTTTTCTTGATCATATTCCAGCACTTTTTTTCTGTGGCAAATTTTAGTAACTTTCTTAAACATATGAAATCTGCATAATTCACTAATGCCAACTCATTACTTAATGAAGCCGAATGCTATAATTTTTTAAAAAAATGTATGTAAAGGGAGAAAGACTTTTCACCCTTGTTATCATATTATAAATATTCAAGCACATTTGCTGTATCACACTACTAAAAATTAATTTTTTTTCCATACAAGAAAACGATATCTCTTAAAATTATAACCAGAAATTGGCTGCAAAAAAAAAACTGAGCACTAGCCATCAATTTTGCCAAAATTTTCTGACCTGTAGTCATAAATTGTATCTCAACTTCTTCACTTTCTCCTAGAAGGGGAGCATTTGTCAATTGACAACAATGCTAATCCGAACTATAATCACCAATTGGCTGAGAATAAAAATTCTGACCTTAGCCAAAAATACATCTCAACTTCTCCACTGAGTGGTACAGTAGTGAATTCTGCTAAACATTGAACCGAAACAACATCACATCTCCTTCTTGTACAACATATTCTTTACCTTCAGATCTCAACTGCAACAACATAATAGAGGGAACTAATTTCATGAATTACATGAGGCAATAGACAACCTTTCATTTCAACTTACACAGATTATTTAAGAATACATGCTCTTCCTTACTTAGCCTACTATCATTCCACTATTGACAAGTTTTAATATCTCAATGAAAGAAAGTAAGAGAAAATAAATCTTGGAACAATAGTTCCAACCTCATAGGTACAAAGATGTATTCAGAATGTAAAAAATAAATCTGCTGTTTTACAGTTTCCCTATAAAAATGGCCCTCAAAATAGAATTCTAAGAAACATATCTCTTAATAGTTAATTAAAATAACTAGTTAAGTCTTACCGATACAGACATTAAAAAAAAAAAATTGTTGAGTGTTGTAATATTTATAACATCAGTTGTTTTCTTTTAAAATTGTTTTACTCTTTCATGATAATGGTATCTATAAAGTGTTTAACTAAGAATAGGTGTTGGTTCACTCTTTTAACCCGTACTCAAACCAAGACCAGGAAGTGTCCAAGATGTGTCTCAATTGAAAAATAAATTTTTAGTTGTGATATGGTTGAGGAGTGTCAGATATGTGTTGAAGGTGTTTCCAACGAGTGCCGTGTCCAAAAAATGCTGGACTTGTTGACACTGTTCTACAGATGTGCTTCTTGGTTTACAAATGCTAAAATCGTATACATGAATATAAAACAAAACATGGTTTACTGGGAGTAAAATGATATGAGCAACTTACCAGTCCTTTCTCTCGTGCTGCACCAAGTGAACCAGCGGCAACAAAATCATCATAAGACACCTAATTTAAGATAACATCTTTAATCAAGATCAATGAATACATTAAGCAAACTGCAACATGCTTAAAATAAACATAATAGTATAACTAATAAAAATATATAAATTTTAGGGTCTCACTTTCAGTTGCCCAAGTTCAGTCAGAAGTCACACTACTAGAAAATCATTTAATATAAACTAATTTTAAAGACAAAAAATAATTAGTTACTATATTGACTAAATTAGATATCATTTTAAAGACTAAAAAATTTACTGGTATCTAAATAGTTTCTAAATTTATAAACTAGTTTATAAATTGGTATCTAATTAGTTATTAAGGTTTTAACTACCAACTATTTACATTCTAAAATTGGTAGCTAAAACTTTGATAACATAAAAACCAATTTAGAAACTACTTTAGAAACCAATAATTTTAGTCTCTAAAATAATCTCTAATTTAGTCAATATAGTAACTAATTATTTTGTCTCTAAAATTGATTTCTATTGATGATTTTCTTGTAGTGTAGCTTTCATTTTTGTCTATATTGGACTGTTACGACATATTTTTCACATATTATAACAAACTTCGGAGAAAAAATCAACAATTTTTGCTATCAAAATTTCTCAGACATAGGCCCCATATAATCCAGAAAATAGAACATCAGTCATTACCCTTTTTTTCTTTTTGCATTTAATTTTTACAATATTTGCTATGCAAAGTCATATGCTAATATATATTACAGATAGGAGGAGTTCAAAGTTATATCCTTGATGCTTACTGTCTCTGCTCGAATGAAACCCTTCTCAAAGTCAGAGTGAATAACTCCAGCAGCTTGAGGTGCAGTCATTCCTAGTACAACAAGAGCCTTAAAAGTTAGAGGAGTAATCCAATCTAAGTATAATTCTTATAATATTATTAATTCAATTTGGTTAATCGGTCAGTTAATTATTTCAAAGAAAAAATGAGCAATCAATCTTTTAAAAAATATATTATTATTAATTCAATTTGGTTAATCGGTCAGGTTAGTTATTCCATTGAAAAAATGGGCAATCAATCTTTTAAAAGAAAAGAACACATATTCATTTATCACAGGCGTTTATCAGCAGTATCCCTTTATTGCCATGCAGAGCAAAAACAAACTCTATATAAAAGTCTGTTTAAATTACAATATGACCAGTTACTTGAGCAGGGAGTTCAGAAAAATAATAAAATCAAGTCAAATTAATGTTAGAGTATTGTGCAATGTAAAGTCTCATCCAGGGAAAAACCTAACCTGAAAGTATTGTCCATGCTTTTGTCTCCTGTGTACCCGTTAGAAAACAAAATCAGTTTTGAACATGAAATATGATATGCAATCTAAACTTTGGGAGTTATAGTTCAGGATGTCTTGGTGAACAATTTTACAGTTCAGGGTAAACAATTACTAGAATAATCAAACAATTCAAATCTTTGAAAGTTGTTACCTTGCCATGACATACATGTTTGACAGGATATTCTAAAATAAATTCTCTCTAAAAACATTTCCGGTTTTCCCTTACCTTTTCACCAGAAGTAAAATAAGTTCTCAGACCCAAAAGGTCATAAGTTGCCCTGATTAAGTTTCCAAGACCACTTTCACTAACACCAAGAGATTGCAAATATTCTTCTCGTTCTTCAGTCGGTAGCTCAGTAAGCTCTGCCTCAACCTGCAAGGACAAATATCCCCATCTTGATTTGCTGTGGTGACTAGAACAAAAATATCAATAATTGTTCTTTTAATATTTAGAGATTATGATATACAGACAAGTAACAGTTCTAGAAAAAGGTTATATTACACAACTTTTTGTGAACACTTTATGACTTCATAAAGCTTCATTAATGACAAGGTGCAGATGCATTACATGGTATAAGGATCAGATGAAAAAGTAAATCAGGGACCAAAACTGAAATATTCTGCTTTTATAAGGACCAAATACATATTTAATCCTTTGTTTTTGCTACATTTAATGGTTGGCACATCACTTTTTTAACCATTTCAATGTCTCATCATCCCTCAACAGTAAGTAATTAATTGAGGGTTGATTTGAACTGACAGGGACAAACAGTGGCGAGTGGAATGGAGCATGGGCTGCACATACCTACAAAACTGTGGCAAAAGAGGCATGTGGAAGGGCATTGGTGGCAAGTTTCTAGAAACTGGTCAAACAGACGATGGTGGACCCAGTGGTCAGAGATTGAGTGGTTGCATGAAGCAGATGGTAGTTGACAGCAAGCATATTGATGAGAACGGCAAGGGGCCACAACAAACGCAACCAAGGTTTACCAATTGGGTACACTATGAAGGTGTTTTACTACACCGAAGGCAGGCTAATGTCACCAAAATGGAGGCTGCTTAGGATTTGCGGAAATAGGTCTCCGATCAGAACTTTAATAACAACTTGAAAGAAGTGAACTGTGAAAAACTTGAATATTATTTCTTTGATAATTTTTCTACAGGGAGATTAAAAATATATAGGATGACTAATTAATTCCAACTTAGTAATTACAAGAAAGAATTATATTGATGTGTTGTCCTAGTTATAGAAATAAAATAAATCTGTACGCAAACGGAAATTAGAAAAAAAAAATATCTCATGTCACAATACTATCAATATGAGAATCAGCTTGTAAATGTCCACTAATCTGAGACCTCATCTTCACAGATAAGGCCTTTTCATGGAGCTCCTTTGATATATTGATCATCACATCTCAATGATCCTCAAGTAGGAAGGCTAAGAATTTTCTAATCATACTTATAGCAAAGAAGATAAGCTAAAATCTATTTTTAATCTCATATCATTTCACTAAAAATCGTTCTGATCCCTTCTTTTAAAAGATTCGTTTTGGTAATCTATCTCTAGTTCGGATCAATGTCTCCATTTTGAGACAGCGATCATTTTTTGTATTGGAATGGAACACAAATTTGTGCATGAATCATCATTGGAGAGATCACAAATGAAAATACCAATAATGATGGAAAGATATAGTAAAGGCCATGTGAGTCACATCTAACACCAATCATCCTTCTTGATATTTGATACTACAAGGTAACATTCTTTTTAATAAAGGTGAAGATAATGTCATTGTATTGGGTCAATCAGATGACAGAAAGTAGATTAAATGGACAGTAAAGGACATAAAGAATACTGCAAGCTTGTGTTTTTTAACCATTGGCAGCAGTGATAGAAGGCAAATTGTCAATAGTAGTAGAAGAAAGTAAAAGGAAAAGAAAAAAAGGGAACAATCATCATATATATGAGTGATTACAGAACAGTCAATGATCCAAGGACCAAGAAAAGGAATTGAGAGAAACAAACTGAAGAATTACAAGTGTATGCCATCAAGGAAGTGCTAAGAGTAGATTGGCAAGTCTCACCATTTGATGAAGTCTTCATATGTTGTCAAAATGTCATATGAGGCTGATTAGTTGGTAATATAGGAGCAACAGGTGACTCAACAATAGATGCCTAAACATTATAAGGTAAATAGAAGGGCTTCCATGCAGCTTCCAACACTCATCAGTGTTATGTCCAATGCAATGACAATGGTAGCATTTTGGAGAATTTTAAAATTACCTATGCAAAAGCGTCAACAATAGATGCCTAAACATTATGAGGTACATGAGAGGGTTTCCCATGCAGCTTCCAACACTCATCAATGTTATGTCTAATGCAATGACAATGGTAGCATTTTGGAAAATTTTTAGAATTACCTATGCAAAAGCGTCCAGAAACATTACTTTGTGAAACAAATGCAGTATTGTCCCTTGTAGACAAAATATGTGTCTCTGTGTTTTTAGAGGAATACAAAGGAGCACAGACTATGCAAAAGTTTAGACTTTATCGATGGTCCCAAAATTAATCACAATTAGTAGCATACTCTTGTGGCAAACCAAACAAGGCTAAGGTCATAAAAAACGTACTACAGTTCTCAAGTTCCAGCTTTACATGAGCATATGGTGCAAGGAACTCGTTAAAATCATGTAAGGCCTTCAAATTGTCATGGAGCAAGAAGTGTTGACAGATATTGGCATATACCGTACAGATGGTGTTTGTCATTTGTATAAAGGGCACAAGCCTCGCTCCAAACTGATGTACAGGTCTCATGGGCATGGAAAATAGGTTTGACTAAGGTGTGGATAGTAGATTTGATAACACTACACAATTGAGCATCAATCTTTATCCATTGTTTGCATTATTCTATAGGAACGGATTCAGTAGTGGGAAGTAATATAAGATCTCTACCCAACCCACTTAACCAATACCTAATTTCAGAAGCCCAATTTGAATAGTTAGACTTGTTCATCATCTCAATGCTAACAATATGGTTAGAAAATATGGGAGAGTTTGTTATAGATGTTGATTAGGTGTTGGAAGACATTTTTGAAATCTGAAAAAAAGTAATAAAATAATCCAAGAGAGAAAACTAGATGGAACCACCAAATGAACATTGATGGAGCCGCCACCACAAGGTTAGGGTTGCACAGAGGAAGCAACCTAGGCACAGGTTGGTTGGCCGCCAACCACCACTGCACACACCACCATGCGCCAGTGGGAGTTAGAGAGATGACCTGTGTGGATCGATGGTTTCTCTCAACACTTATATTATTGGATAGATCGGCTCAATGTGATACCAACCCTATGCTCGCCAAAGAAAACGAAGGTCGTTAAAACCGTCATTGAAACCGTGCACGTAAACTTGGGAGCAAGGTTCACCAAACAAAATCTTCCAGAGACAGTGGGTCTACCAAACCAACACGATTTTTATAAAGACTCTAGATACCATGCAAAACTATAAGAAATAGAGAGGCATTGAACTAAACCGTGCATTTCTGAGACAGCATGAGGCTTTAATTATATTGAGAAAACAAAATCAGTAAATAGAGGAGATATGGTATCCTATAATAATTAAGATATGATACGGGAATAAATAAAATGTTCCTAATAGTACATATATAATCTTAATATTTCTAATTATAAAAGATACGCACCTAACCTAAGGCCTTGTATATCCCATACCAAAATCTCATGCTTCCACCATGTGTCTTCAAATCTTAATATTTTAGAGTACCTTAGATAATCTCTTAGGATTTATTCTTCTTTAATATTTGAGTTGTTTCCTTATTTAATTAGGATCTTTGTATTAAAATATAATTTATAGGTATATCATATCAAGTATTTATTGCCATTAGCTCATATAAAATGGACTCTGTTGTGTAGTCCATACACAGCTTTCAGCATTTCCTCCATCTTTTTTTCTCTTTCAACATTAAGAATGGCAAGTATGTGTTTAATGATCACCACATGCAGTGAGTGTAGATGTCACTCCCCCCCACCCCCTCTGCAGATATCATGTGAAACTAGAAGGGAAAGGAGAAACCATTAAAGAGGGGAAGTGTGACATGCCAATACTTCTGACATTTTTATGAAAGCAAGAAAGCTTGTTCAAGAAGCTTAAATAAATGTTCAAACATTTAAAAAAAAAGGAGGCTAACATCACTATTGATCTATCAGTGTAATGAACTTAAAAAGCCTTCTAAATGTATACCTGTGCTGAAATTGTTACAATTCTAGACTGCAACTCAGATGCAACATTTGTAACATCCTTGACAAAATTATTGTTTGCAGGATCTGCAAGATCAGTTTCTGCAACATTTGCCACATATATAATAGGTTTCATGGTGAGTAAGCAGAGATGTTTTACAGCATCACTTTCAAAATCTGTTAAGGTCACAGATCGTGCAGGCTTTCCATCCATAAGCACCTGTTGAATCTTTTCCAATGCAGACTTTTCTGCCTCTTCCTACAATCAAAATTTTCAAAATCAAGTTGAAGGATGCATTTCAACTAATAAACACAAATTGATGACATGTGGTAGCAGTTAAAGACTATAACCTTGAGTTTAGATTGTGAATCCCTTGCCTTGCCCTTCTTTAGCTTTTCAATTCTTTTCTCAATCTGCATTGCTTAAAAAAGGAATATCTTAGCGTATCAGTCAAGTTTGTCATATAATTTCATAGCAAGTGTTTGTGCATGCACAGATAGAGTTCAAAAACCCAGAAGCACAAGGAAAATAATATAATATCATCCAAACAAATTAATAGATCTGACAAATATCATAAAAAGTCAAATGTTCAACACATTTAGAATGATAAATAAGCAGTAAAATGATGTAGAATGATAGTTAGTAAGCTGACCTGATCCAAATCTGAGAAAACGAGCTCCAAATTGATAACATCGATATCAGACTTGGGGTCAACTTTCCCACTCACATGAACAATGTCATTGTCTTCAAAACATCGTACAACCTGATTTGATTATTGAAAAGCAATAGATCCATGAATATTTTAAACAAGTAAAGGGAATAAAAACTACCCTGTATTTTTTACCACATCAAATGTTTCCAAACTCCAATTTAAGATTGGCAGTGTACATAGCTACTAAATTAGTTCATAAAAAAGGAAACAACTACAGAGAACAAAAAAATTAGATGTAATACTTGAGGCTGAAAATATGATAAAAAGAGATTAAGAGATTATCTCTTAGTTTATCCTAGTTATTTATAGAAAAAATTACATCAGGAATACCAAGAGGTACAAGAAAATGCTATATCTAGGCAATTAATGCTAATAAGCAAAACAGCTTTTTGGGACAGACTACTTATCCTATCTAAACAAGCAATATAACAAAGATAAATTATTCCAACAGTAATCATCTAAGGCCATGATAACAAGGAAATGACGATAGATACACACCTGAAGTATAGAATCCACCTCACGGATATGCGACAAAAACTTGTTACCCAACCCCTGCAACAGTTGAAAAGAGAATTGAGGTCAATGCAATGCAAATGCCAATTTACTACAAAACATATGAGAATTTATTGAAAGTAAGATAAAAACAACTGTTTGTTGAGACCAAAAACAAAGAGAAGAGAAATTAAAAAAACCTCGCCTTGACTTGCACCCTTGACAAGCCCAGCAATATCCACAAATTCTATAGATGCTGGAACAGATCGTTGAGATTTGCTGAGATCAGAGAGTACATGAAGACGAGAATCGGGAACAGCAACAATCCCTACATTTGGCTCTATTGTACAAAATGGAAAATTAGCAGCTTGGGCCTTTCCGTTTTCCACCTAGATAAACAAGACCATTATATTAATTAATAATTGATAAATTATGATAAGCTTTGGAACTAGGGTCACACACAAAACATCAATAAAACAATCAGCACAAACATTGAACAGAAATTAAACAAACTAGATAAAACAATCCTCACAATATTTTGCTAGTTAGTTGATTACAAAGAAGCATAAGTAGTTACTGCAAACTCAATTCTAATATAATAATGACATTTGTATTTTTGAAAAGTAGCCATTCACAAGTTCATATTTGTCCATTGCTATTTCATGGAGAAAACTTAAGAATTGATTCAAGGGTTGACTATCCACTTACCAGGAATAACAAATCCAAGCCATCATTTCAAAAACTGTAATTTCAAAATCTCATAACATGTATTCTGCTGTTTGGTATGATTCAATCATTTTGAAATACAAGTCACCCCATTACAAGAAAGCTCACTCTGAAGTATATAAGTACGACTTTTGAAACAGTGCTCTTAGATTCAACCTCGATGTCAGACTTCTCAAACTTCTAAGGGATCTACTAAGCAATTCCACAAAAATCTGTTGCACACTGATAGTGAACTGTAGATTTTGTGTGCATTTTTAAAAGGATTCATTGACATATTTATAGATTACTTTGGTACTCTACAAATATGTGGACAATTAGAAAGGAATTTAAACAAATATGCACATCTATTTCCCTTTGCAATAGCTACAGTTAAGCATATCTTCACTATTTAATATTCATAAGCAGAGAATTCATGTCAAAATGTTTACTAAGTATATGCAGTCTATTTTTGCCATAGAAAGTTGAATCTCTAGTCTTAAATCAAGCCAAGTGGCAATTTGTGATCCTTGTAGCCAACCTCATAGGGATAAGGCTTTTGTTTTTGTTGTTGTAAAGTACGTATTTCAAAATATCAAGGAAAGCTTGAAATTCTTACACATTGAGCACTTCTCATCCACTTTAGTCAAAAATTCTTGCATTCTTACAAAAAAACAGTTCTTCTTTTATGGTTAAAGCAGTAATGCAATATCAGATGCTTTTTGTTCATTACTAAGAACAATAATCTTCATGTCCTCATTTCCCTCCCCCCCCCTACCAAAAACCCACAATTGAAAACTTATTGAATTCAATTTTAGATATGTTGCCAACTAGAATTGAGTCTAGTGGAAGGAACTAGTCCCTCAGAATGTGGTGAAAAAGGTTTGAATTTCCAGGATATGTGTCCTGCACTACATAGGAACACCCCCATAAACTCAACTTGTTAAAAGCATCTCAAATAAATACCCATCAAAGAAATTTACACCCAAATGAGTTTATGACCAATACGTAAACCCCCCAAATGCCCATAAACTGCATGGATGAAAAACAAAGAGCATAAAGACTCTTCCTTTGCCGACTAGAATTTGATCAAGCAGAAGGGGCTAATCAACGTGGCAACACAAAGGTTCAAATCCCAGCTTAAAAAAGCTTCCACATTTAGTGTCCCACAATGCCTCAAATAGGGTCACAGGATACATGAGGGGGTAAATTTTCATTTCAAGGAATACCCAGAGAGAGATAGAGGGAGTGGCTTACAACGGCATTGAAGAGAGTGGATTTGCCAACGTTGGGGAGGCCAACGATACCAGCCTTGAGGCTCATGCTTATCTTGGATGAAGAAGAAGAGAACCTTCGCTGAATGTCATAGAAGCGAGTCCGTGTGGTGGTAGAAAGAGTGTGATTTGTGAAGAGGGTTGACTTCAATGGATGAACTAAACTTGGAACCAAGTGAAGATGGTTGCAAGCTGCTCGAGCCATCACTTGCAAGAACACACACACGCAGAGAAGATACAATGCAGTGTGTTTCTGTTATCTGTTCTTCTTCTGCTGCCTTGTATTATTATGGTGGGTGCTTTCTATGCCCTTCGTTTCTGATTAGGTTTTTCTGCAAAATTCTAAAGCATATTTTAGGGTAAAGTTTTTATTATTATCTATTTTTATTCCCTGAAAATTGAAGAAACCTCGTTTTGATGTCTAGATTTTTAAGAAAAAAAATTGAGAAAATGATATTTTTTAGTTACATTTGTTTATATAAACTGAAAATGGTTTTGAAATAATTATTTATCTCTTAAATTTAGTGTTTAAGAGCTATACACTTCTACTAAAAAAACTACAAACTCTTTTAATTTAAATATTTTTTTTTTAAATTTGAGATATGAATATTGTCTCCACTTTGAAAAAAAAAAGACAAATATAAGAGTAGAGTAATATGATTAATTAAAAAAAAATCTCAAAATTAATCGAAGAATAATAAAATATCTATTAATATTAACATTTTTATCTAAATTATCTTAAATCTATAAATTATTGGTATAACTTTGAGAATAATTAATCTTTCACACTAAATTTGATGATATCTTAAATATAAAGTATGATTAAGTAAGATGTTCTTGATAATGGAATTTATAAAGGAACAAACTTCCAATTATTTTGGTTATTTTTTATAACATCTCATATATTTCATTGCATTGTGATTTAGTTAAACTATATCAATATTTAGTTTGACCTAAAGAGATGAGAGGTTAATACTATTTGTCGATTGATTTTGTGCAACATTGATTTGTTTTTCGTTTTTTTTTTGTTTTAAAAATTGCTCATTAAATAGGATTAACATCTTTCGATATATATAAGATTTATGTTCTCTCTTTTAGTTTGCTAGATGAATAGGAACAATGTTATCTTTGAAGTTTTTTGGACATAAAATATTTGGACATAATTTCAGCACCATGTAGCATTGTCTGTGTCCGTTCTTTTTCTTGGCGAACGATTTTAAATAGGCGCTGAAAAATATAGTCGTTGCAATTTCGCTTTTGGTCGTTGAGCAACTTCAATTCACTTGAGTGTTGTTCTTGCGTCTGACAAGCTTGATAATTAATGGTGTATTAAATGAACTTCATACAACATTAATTGTTTTTTCTTCCTTACACAACCTCTCAATAACTTGATGTATTTATCTCTTATTGGACAACATGCATTTACTTTAATTTGTGTAAAGCGTATGGTTGTATGAAGCATATAGTCTTTTCAAAGTTGACAATTCTAACATTAGAGAGTTGTTAAATAAAGCACTTTTACATCTCCATTAAGGAGATCATTCAAGTGACTTGTGCTTGAACAAATCTTATTGGCAAACGAAAGCAATTAACATTTTCCTACAACATAGAATAAGCATGTAAATGTTCAAGTAGTACAAGGTTAGGTTAAAATATGTGAGCATCGTTTGAGAATATTAAATGTTTATCAAATGTAGAATAAGATTGTACAACGTTATATCATCTAACAAATGAAACACTTGTCTCTTACAAGATCTATTGTTAAATGAATATTATTGTCTTACATACGAAACATTATCATGTTTTATATTTAGTTGTTTTTAGCACTTAATCAAAATCATGAGTATTGGACTTTTCACTAACACAATCCTTAAACAATAGTATGAAGTTTGAATGAAAAGGTCTACTCCAATTCCAAACCAAAGGGGCCTAATAATGGCATCTAAGTTCAAGTATTTAGAAAAACTATTAAGTAGAGAAATAAATATATTCTCAAACTAGTATTATTAAATAGGAAACTTTGGGAAATCAACTTCAAGGATAATTAGAGAAAGAAGCCTTAAAGAAAATTGATTCCGTAAAAAATGAAGTTGAAGGATCAAAGAAAGAAAACGTTGTAGAAAAAAAAAACTATTAAAATGTATCCAACTATGCCACTTAGTGAGAATATTAATTAGAATGATCAATAATACATGAAACATGAAACAAGTGATGAGAAAAATGCACGCGGAAGCAACACACAATCACGAATCAACTGCAAAAAATAAACAACACAAGATTCAACGTGGTTTGATCGCCAACTGCAACCTACATCCACACGGGCAACTATTAGGTTTACATTATATCCTGTTGCACACCAATTACAAGTACAATGATCTCTTTAATTAGAGATAAATAGAGATAATAAAGGGACATAGTGATTAAACTCACTCACTAAAACATGGTGTCTACTCAGCCCAACCCAATTGGTCCTGACTTCATACCCAACAACAAGGCGAATGTCAACTATGATAGTGATAAAATTGGAAAACTTGATGATAAGAATTCAAAAGGTAACATCAATAATTTTTTTCATTTTTACTCATTAGTGTTTTAGTCAACTTTGTTTACTTTTGTCCAATTTTTTAAAAAAAGTGAAAGTTTCGTACTATTTATCTTTTTTTATTCTTAATTAGGGGAACCAAAAATGAGGAAATGAGAAAAAACATTATGTCTTGATATTGTTGGTAAATCTTAAACATCAATAATTAAAAATCTTAAACAAGAAATACAATTATTAAAAGAAAATGATATCTTATTAGAATACAAATTACTAGAACTAGAAGGAAAAGAAATAATAAGATATAAAAAAAAGGTACTGATTCAAATAAAAATTATATAGAAGAGAATAATACGAAAACTTATATTAGTATCTTAAGTCTAATTACCACTCATAAATGACATACTGAAGTAACCTTAATAACCAAAGAATAAACTTTTAAGATGATAGCCTTAATAAATTCAGGAACAAATATTAAATTCAAGAAGGAATAATACCTACTCAATATTATGAAAAAATCGTAGAGAAAGTAACTAGTGCTAATGGGACAAAAAAAATAATATTCAATACAAATTATCTAATGTCAAAATATGTAAGAATACAATTTGTTATAACACTTTGTATCAATAAAAAATATGAATACCATAATGATTTTGGGAACTCTCTTTTTAACTTTATTATATCATTTTCAAGTAACAGAAAAAAGATTAATAACTTAGACCTTTGGAAAAGAAATATGCTTTGAATTTATAAAACCTCCTAGAACAAAAGAGTTAAATTTATTAAGAGAAACTTCAATATCTCCTATAGAAAGTGAGAAAAAACAGATAAATTTATTAAATAAAGAAATCATATTTAGAAGAATAGAGGAACAACTAAAAACACGTAATCTTAAAAACCTTATTAAAGATTACGAAGATAAACTAAAAAATGAATTATGTGAAAATAATCCTTAGCCTTTTGGCACAGGAAAAAATATACCGTCTCATTACCATATATATAATTTTGATGAAAAAGAAATACCTAAAAAACCAGACTGATATAATTAATTACAAACCATTAAATAAAGTATTAAAATGGATTAGATGTCTATTACCTAATAAAAATAATACATGATGCCACAATATTCTCAAAATTTGTTTTAAAATCAAGATGTTATCAAATCTCTATAGAAGAAAAAGATAAGTACAAAACTGCTTTTGTAGTACCCTTTGGACATTACTAATGGAATGTAATGTCCTAGGGACTAAAAAACGTGCCTAGTGAATTTCAAAATATTGAATAATATATTTTAGCCTTATATGAAAATTTCTATAGTATATTTAGATGATGTTTTAATATTCTCAAAAAAAATATTAATGAACATAAAAACATTTGGAAGAATTTATAAAAATAATTAAAGAAAAATGGATTAGTGATTTCAGAGAAGAAGATAAAAATATTTCAGACAAAGATCAGATTTTAGGATATGAAACATATCAATGTACTATCATAGAAAGAACATTATAATTTACAAATAAATTTCCAGAAGAAATAAAGGAAAAACATCAGTTGTAAAGATTTTTAGGATGTGTAAATTATATAGCATATTTTATTTCCAATATTAGAATAATGTATGCACCATTATATGCAAGAATAAGGAAAAACCCTCCAGCCTAAAATGATGATATGACCAAAGCCATAAAACAAATAAAAGAAATAGTTAAAAAAATTACTCTGTCTAGGAATACCTGATCCGAAAGCCTTTCTTATTGTAGAAACTGATGCCTCTAATTTAGGATATGGGAGAATTTTAAGACAAAAAATTTCAGAAGAATTAAAAGAGCAAGTAGTCATATATTATTCAGGAATTTGACCTTTTTCTCAACAAAAATATTCTATTATAAAAAAAGAAATACTTTCAATAGCTTTGTGTTTGCAAAAATTTAAAGATGATTTATTTAATATATTTTTTTTAATTCGTACTGATTATAAAACAACTCCAAGTGTTTTAACCAAAGACGTTCAAAATCTGGTTTCTAAACATATTTTTGCAAGATGGTTGACTTTATTATCTTGTTTTGATTTTGAAATAGAACATATTAAGGGAAAAAATTTAGGGTTTAGGGTTTAGGGTTAATTTTTTGCCAAACTTTTTAACAAGAGAATTTTTACAGGCTTCAATATGAATATCAAGCCAAAAGGAAAAAGATGATTATGATCCCCCACTGGGATCAAATAAAACATCTAGTTCAATAAATAAAGCCCAATATGGTTCCTCACTGAAATCCAATAAAGTCTCTTCATCAATATCATTAAGACCATCTTCTTCATTATCTTTAAGACCATCAACACCCATAAAACCAACATCTACCTTAGCAGAAATTATAAGAACTCATCCTCAAATATTGAATACATTAATCCCTTCAAACATATTTACCCCCACTATATTACCAAAAATGTATTAGTCAACCCAAAAGACTTTACCAACAAAACTCCTATCCCAACAGATTCTCCAAAATCAATACCTTCAGATGAATATCTAGAAAAATCCGAAAGTATGTCAATATTGATATTAGAGAAAGCATGGATTACTCCAAACCCCAGACAGATAGTTGAAAACTTGTTTCCCCAAGACTTCCATTATTTACCCATAGACTTATGCAACCAATAATTTTTTATGAATTTATATTGGTGGATACAAAATCCGTAGAGATATCTCACCAAAAGGATGATGAAGAAAATATTAAATTTTCCAAAATAAAAATTCTGCAAGTCTTAACCCCTTAAGAGTGGAACCAACCTCTCCACAATAAAAAATCGTTTTCAAGGATGTTTGATCCACAACAATACAGTTATTATGATTATATGGATGCATGGACCAACGTGTTTTTGTTTCTCTAGAGAAACATTCTTGGTTCATCTGGTTTAAAAAGGGAATATCTTTAAAATTTTCAAGATGGTTTATAAAAGGATTTGTTGACTTTGGACCATTACCCTCACTATTTCCAACAAAAATAAATGAAGTGTATTCGTATTTTTGACAAAAACTCTACTTTTGTACCAAGATATATGCTTATATCTTTCACAGCCTTTCAATCTACTACTTGGATAGTAGCTTGGAATTATACTATGGTACAACCATATGAAGGGGGCGAAATCAAGATGTTATCAAGAAAGATAAAGATAAAATGGAGGGAAAAGTTCAATAATAAACTTGTGTGTAAGCACAAGATTCAAGAATGGATAAAGCATAATGCTGGTAGTAAAGATAACCCTGCACTTAAACAAGATGTATTATTCTTAGTAGAGAAGCAACAATTAATGGAAACCTTAGCGTCAACAACCTCAAAAGAAGAGTTTGAAAGAGCTCTTTAGAAAGCCACCTCATCAAAAGGCTCAGACAAAGCCAATACCGACAACGAGTCATCACAGTCCAATCCTTATATCGACAATAAAGACATGTACTAATGAAGATTCTATTTAGGGATGGCAAAGCGGGACGGGCCATGCGGGCTGGCCCGCGACCTGTAGGTAAAAAACGCGGGGCGGGCTAACCTTTTCAACCTGCTAACCCGCATTAGCCCGCGGCCCGCGCGGGCCAGCAGCGGGGCGGGACGGGCTGGCCCGCTAACCCGCAAGAAAAAAAAATGTCATTGTTTTAATGTGTGCAGATGACGGAGAAAATTATAATTATGAAAAAATGAATGAAATTTCTTCTAAGGCGACATCCAATGTTATTGAAATGGAAGAATGACAATAATGTTTATGTTTAATGTTTTTTAATTAATGTTTATGTTTATGTTTAATGTTTTGGAATTAGGTAAGTTTAATGTTTTGGAAGCGGAAGAATAGTGATATTTGATATTTATCTTAATGTTTAATTTTTTTATGTTTGACTATGTTTGAAAAGGAAGAAAAAAAATGGATTTGATAATAACAAATATATAGGTTTAATTTGACAATTTTTTAAGAACAAAATGTAAAAAAAAAAAATTATTTAATTTAAAAAAAAACGCAGGCTGGACCGCAAACCCGCGGGCCAGCTCTTATGCGGGGCGAGTCGAGAATTCTAACCCGCAATAACTTTGTGGACGGGCCAACCCGCCCCGTATTTTTGCGGGTCAAGTGCGGGGCGGGCCAATGCGGGGCGGGCTGGCCCGCTTTGCCACCCCTAATTCTATTACCTGTAAAGTGTCAAGACAAATTAAAGAGAATCCAAAAACAATAGAAGGAGCATCTGACAACCGTAGACGTGACCAATGTCAAAAGATTTTTAAGCAAAACATTAAAAGCCAGAAGATTCTTCAAGATAATAATAATTTCAAATTTGAATATCATTATAAATTTGTTTGAACAATAATGTAACACACTAGATGTCGTATGTAATAATATAGTATGTCGATATAAAGAAGCTTTTCCAAACAAGAAGGACGAAGTTGAGTTATGAATACTATCACAAGCTTGTTTGAAAATTTTATAAAATAACTTGTTTACAACTCTCTTCATGGTTTTTGTAAGTCTTTTACAATCTTCTCCTTTTAGTTTTTCCAATACAATATATCTTATTCTTTTATTAAGCTCTTCCATTACATGCTTTATACTTATTTCTTTTATTACCTCTTTTATTATGATTCCTAAGATCCTGAATATTTTTGTTTTATGTAAGGAAATATAATTAGAACAAAATTTACGTCTTGATTCAGTACAAAATGTTTAAAATTATTTCTCAAAACTTAAATTTTTTGAAAAGATAAATTAACTTAAATTATAAAGTTAAAGGACAAAAATATTAAAAAAAAAGAATAAAAGACCGAAATGAATCTTAAAAAGTAAACAAAAGACAAAAATGTATAATTTAACCTTTTTTTATATGAATAGAAAATGATAATTTATTTCTATAATTGTAAAGTACATAAAAAGTATAAATTTTGGACGCACGTATTTTTATACTTTATTACTACATTCTAAGAATAAACTGCTTCTATTATATTTATGGAGAAATTGTACTCACATAAGTTTCACATTTTCTAATTTTAAGACAACAATCCACATTTATTTTATTAATAAATAATATGCATAAATTTTCTAATTTATAATAAATATTCATATCTCTTAAATTTACAGTCAATTCTCATATTTCATTTAAAATAACATGTTAATTAAAAATAAATAAAAATTATAAAAAGTAAAGTTTTTAAATTTAAAATACTAAAAAATTATAAAAAATATAGCGATTTAATTATAAAAAGTTCAACTCAACTTTTAAATGGTCTTCTTAACTCATTTATATTTAACTTTTATTCAAGTCTTGATCTATATAATATTTTAAATAAAATAAAAAAATAAAATTACATATCTATGATCTATAACAATGAGTATTCTCCCTTTGTCTACATACTTTTTTTTTATAATTTAAAAAATGACAAATTTAAATTTTAAAAAAATAGAAAACATAATTTTAGAATTTTAAACTAAAAATTAAAATTTAAAAAGAAAATTAATAAAAAAAGAGGATTACTTAAAGCGTAAAACAGTAAAATTTTATATACACAGGAAAGAATAAATACTATATATTATATTATATAAAGACATCACTTCTTTAGAATAAATACTATAAAGACATCACTTCCTTAGAATAAGAGAATAAGTATTTTTATGACAAAATATTATATAAGAAAATAATATTTAAAATTTATCTATACTATATATAAAGGATTTTTCCTGTACACAATTTTTTTTCAATTCTACATTTATTTAATATATTTTTTTATTAATATAATGAAGTATTTTGTCATTTTATACAAATTATTTAAAAAATAAAATTATTTTTAAATTTTTTAAATTAATATTAATGTATAATTTTTAAGACAACAAAAGAAAGTATACTCTCACACAGACCAAATCTCACATATAAAATAAAATAATCTTTACTTTCAATCACTTTCTACATTTTATTTTTTGTTTTTTAATTTTTATTCATCTAAAATTATTTTTATACGTATATACATTTCTATCTTCGTAAAAATTAAGTAAAAAAAAATGGTGTCTCTCTTTTCACTATTAATAATAATAAAGTGAATTTCAAATAATTGCAATTTCACCTATTTTTTAAACCATAGAACCAATAAAAACAATAAAATAACTTTGTAGGTTTTGGTATCTTCGTTAGAACACACAATCCCACCAAAAATGTTCCCTCAGTTAAATTAAAAAAAAATTAGGTACGCTATCTCAACCATAACACACACTCTCTCTCTCTCTCTGGTAGGGTTCTTCTCCATTTTCCTCTCTCAACCCAAACCCATTTCCTTCAATCTCTCGCATGACCTAATTCACAATAACTCTTCCTTCCAGAAGCGCGTTCAACTTCGCTTCTTCCTTCGCGTTTCTCTCTTCCTTCATGGCTGGGTTTGGTGCCGCTGCTACCACCACCCGTGATCACAGACCATTGGGACACACTTCCAAAGGTTCCTTTCTTTCTCATTATTTTCTTTTATTCTGTGCTGTTTTTACTTCCCCTGCGTTTTTATTTGTTTTTCTTACGCGCTTCCTGTAATTGCTTCTTTCTTGTTTTGCGTTCTTTGATTCTGCTTCTGCATGTAGATCTGGTTCTACTTAGGAGTTTGATCGCGAGAAAAAGACGGGGATTAAACTATCTGCTCTGCGTTTCAATTTCTTTTTTCTCAACATGTTTAGTTCACTGCAGCACAATGAGTTCTTGTAATGTCTGAACTGAGGTTTAAAGTTTTGCTAGTTTTGAAAAGAACTTATTGTAAAGTCCGAATTGATGTTCTTTTCTTGATGTCTTTGGTTATGCTGTTGTTGGTCCCTTTAGTAGGTAAGTGTAGTGTATGTCAGTGTTTCTTGAGTGCAGAACTGCCAAGATTGCAAATATGCGATTTCATTAGTTGTTCTATTTGAGAGCCTTGTTTTTGTATGCTCATTGAAGATCGTGTGGCGTTTCATCATCGGTACTTTTGTTTCAGAAGGTGTTTGGTTTGTCTTTTTTATTGGTGGGCTTTTAGATGTGTGAACTGCAAACTGTGTTTTGTATGTTAAAACTGTTGAAATGTCTTTGATTTGAGTTTCTTCTCTTTTGCAGAAGGTGAAGTATTTGATGCATCACAGTATGCATTCTTTGGTAAAAATGTTGCTGAGGAAGTTGAGTTGGGGGGGTTAGAAGATCAGGATGAGTATAAGGCCATGCTTGCTGTGGAGTTCAACGAGGAAGATTTATTTCTCAATAAAGAAGAGGTATTATTCAGTCTAATTATCTTACTTTTTCTAAAATTTAAAGTTTGTGCAACAATGCCTGTAGCTTTTTACAAAGATAACTTATCCGAGACTTATAATTCAGTGAAAACATCTATCACACTGCATCATTTGAATTGCCAAACCTGATATTGATGCATGAAAATTGAGTGCTTTCTTTAAAAAATGATATCTTAAGTAGTTACCAAACTAGAGTCATTTGCATGATCTCCAAGCTTTCTGAGTAGTTGATGTATTCAAATGAGGTGGTTGTGAATCGATATTCCATTTCAGCACTTGATTTTATAGTTGCTGTCATTCATGACCATTTTAAAATTTTTGTTGTGTTGTCTTGGAATTTTTAGTTGTGGTTTACTTAGTCTTTGCTAAAACATTATATTTGACTTTTATCTAGTTAATCTCAATTCCTAGTCAATGTGGGACATAACAAATTAATATTTGCAAATAAGATGCTAGAATTTCCTCCAACTAACTGACATTTCCACATTGCAGGCAGAGGATATAAGATCACTTTCTGATATTGATGATCTCACCACCACTTTTTTAAAGGTAAGGTTCTGAAACTGTGATATATCATGCTTTCTTTGGATGCTGGGGAGTGTTTGATAAAACTCTACATATAGGTTTACTTAATGAAAGATTGGTCTTAATGAAACATATCTCCATTCCTTAATGAAATCAAGAATCAATTTGGCCAAGTGATCAAGATCTTAAGGAATGATAATGCCAAAAAATACTTTTCTTTTTGGTTTTCCTACTCTTTTAATTTTGAACTCACATGGCATTTTACACCAGTCCATGTGTCCTCATACACCTCATCTTAATGTAATGGTATAGCAGAGAGAAAGAATATACATTTAGATGAAATTTCTCTTACCTTAATACTTGGTGACATTGTTCCTTTAATCACTGGGGTGATGCCATTCTTAGTGCCTATTATCTTATTAGTAGAATGCCTTCTTCTTTGGACAATACAGTTCCATATTCCATTGTGTTTCCAAATGGACCTCAATTTCACATTTCTCCTCGTGTCCTTGGTTGTGTTTTGTACATGACGTCTCCAGGTTTGGATAAAGTTTCAACCCGAGCTATCAAATGTGTCGTTTAAGGATATTCTAATCTAAAAAAATTATCAATGTTATTCACCTGACACTAAAAGATATTACATGTTTACAAGTGTCATATTTTTTTGAAGAAATTCCTTTCTTCACTTCTTCCCTACATGTCCAATAGGTCTTGCCTACACCTTTAGTTGAGCCTTTGGTGTATCCTACTCCTTACGTTGTTCCAATATCTCCAAATAATTTAAATTCTTCTCATCAACCCAATTTACTTGCACCATCTCCTCCTCCTCTTATCACCTCCCAACAACTTAGTCCAATGACCGGTTCAAAGCCACATGGTAAATCCTTTTCATCAAGTCGTTCACCATCGTTGTTCCGTACTACTTCTCTTGATAATGAAGATTCCATTTGGCCTATTGCAATTAAAAAGGTACTCATTTTACCCGCAATTCTCATCCTGTTTACAATTTTTTAAGCTATCATTGTTTGTACTCTCCTAATTGTTCTTTTATCTCCTTTGCATCTTCCATTACCCATTCCTAAAAATGTGAAACACTTGATCATCATGGATGGCGACAAGCCATGATTGATGAAATTCAAGCTCTTGAACATAATGATACGTGAGACTTAGTTCCTCTTCCACTTGGAAAGAAGGTTGTTGGTTGTTGTTGGGTTTACACCATTAAAGTTGGGCCAAATGGTGAAGTTGATCACCTCGGAGCTAGATTGGTGGCCAAAGAATATACTCAAATCTATGACCTTGATTATGGTTGTACATTTTCTCCCATTGCCAAAATGACTATTTTGCGTATTTTCTTTGCAATGGCAACTATAGTCGTTGGCATCTCCAACAATTAAATATTAAATATGCTTTCCTTCATAGTGATCTAGAAGGGGGGATTTACATGGAGAAACTTCTTGATTTTGTTGCTCACGAGGAGTCTGACATTTATTGAATTTTGACATGTATTTTGAAATGTTTAAATCTTGTGTCTGTCAAACAAAGTATACTTAGTGTCTGTTCAAGCAAAAACGTATTTAACTAGGTATACTTGCTTGTGGCTGTTCAAACAAAACTTATCTGACAATGCATCTGAACAATACTTGCGTCTGTTAGACATAACATATATTAAAAACGCTTACATTTGTCTAGTCACACAACTTGCTACATTGGATACGTTATGTTTGACATGATTTGACATAAAAGTTATTGTTTATACTTGGTTGTTTAACCACACAATCAAAACTAAACACATGGTCTCTTCAACTTGGATCTAACAATTTGAATTTCATCTTCGTCATCCCTGCACCATCATTTTCCACATTTCTAAAAATCTTCTTGGAATTTTCCTCTAATCTAGCCATTTGTTTACCCAAATTTTCTATTCTGGTTCTGATGTCATCTACTTTAATGTCTCTCTTAAAAAGTGAACTTTAAGCTTAACTCAACCTCATAAAGTCTGTTTGTAAGGTTAGGTTTGCTCTTACTTATATACTATAATTTAAATTCCATTCTCTATATGATTTCAATCACTAATTGATTTTGTGTTCAGTTTAATGTTTTGAAAATAATTCCATTCTCCTTTAGTTTAATGGATATTAAGCTTTTTTTTAAAATTTATTTCAGTTGAACAAGGTTGTTACTGGACCAAGAAGCCCAGGAGTTATTGGTGAACGGGGATCAAGAGAAAGTGAGTAAGCAATTGAAATGAATTTGGTACTTTTTAACATTTATCATTTTGTTATAATATATATTTTTTAACACGTTTTGATTGGATTTCAATATGTTTAAACACGACACTATCATCTATTTGTGGCTTTAAATTGTGATAGCAAATGATAATATTGTGGTGTCAAAGTAAGAAAATGTTTGTTACGTCCTATCATTCTTCTTTTAGACATATGATGATCAGTGGCCCTAACAAAGTACAGTAGAATTTTTTTATTGGAATGTATATTAAGAACATAAAATCCTATCCCATTTAATTTAATACATTTTTTAAGTAATTAGAAGCTTTTAGCGTATTTATTATATATTTAAAGTGCAAAATCCTATCACTTGTAATACACATTTCTAGGGACATTTTGTTTACAAGGCCAGTTCTAATAATTTCTGCGAAGTGTGTCTTACACTTACTTGATGTCAATATACTGTACACAACAAAGTTGGAAGAAAGAAATTGACAACGTCACTTAAAGAGACTATTTAGAAGTATCAATATAATGTAGTTGAAAGAAAAATAATTTGTATATTAATTATGTAGGATGTACAATCACTTGTCTCCCTTCTCAAGGGTAAAGATTAAAAAAGGGAAATAACAGGAAAAGGGAAACAAAAAATCCCATGATATCCTAAAAATAAGTATCCCATTATATCTTAAAGACAGATGTGGAAATAGAGATTTACGTTAATTAGATGGAGCATGTCCAAAACACTTGTAATGAAGCTATATTTGGAAAGCTGCTGATGTTTCTGAGGTAGCCTGATGACTGGAAGGCATCTCCTTTATTCTGGTGCTATCATCAATTGTATTATGTTGCAAGTATAACACATCTTGCTTTTATTAGCATTTAAATTCGTCCTCCTTGAGTGAAGGTCTTGAAATACACAATAAAAATGAAAAAGTTTCTGAATAGTCCAAGACTTGCGTAAGCTTATTTCTAGAAATCAAATTATTAGCCAATTTAATACATAAATAATTAAAACAAAATAGTCACAACTATGAATAAAGGAGAAAAATGTGAAGCCATGAGTGCTGTGTCTGCACAGCTTCACTTTTGGCATGGTTGAGCAATTGGAACAACCACAACTGATCAGGTTTTTTGTTGGGGAAGGAAGTTGCTTGGTGGATAGGAAGGTAGGAGAAATGTAACATTTATTACATAGTTATTTGAAACCAATTGTGCATGAAGGAGAACAGTTTATTGGGCTTGGGTTTTAACCTAAAGCCCATTGACCCAAGAAGAGTTTTGTGTGACAGAACCCAAAATCACGGTATGTGACGCAACAAAACACAATGATTCCACTGTTTCCGTTATCTTCAACGACAATCCCACTGATCCCACTTTGGCATGATCTTTGGGCTCTAATCGGATATGGTTGGTGGAACCATTAAATCGTGCTATTTCATGTTTTTAATCGCGATTTTGACTACAGTGCTGCTACTCCTTTGGGGGTGTATGGTCTTCAAAGTAACAAATTGGTATCAAAATTATTATCTGAAAAATTTTACAAACACTAGAAGGAAAACCAGGAACAAGATGTATACTGTTTTTCATTTTTGTCTTGTTGTGAGGTTCAATCAGGGTTATATTTGTATTGGTAAGAACAAAATTAAATTAAATAAAATAGATCTGGATATATTAATTGTGTAGGTAGGATGTACAATGATTAATCTCCCTATTGAAGGATAAAGATTAAAAAAGAAAATGACAGGAAACTGGGAGATAGAAAATACCACGATTTCTTAGAGATAACAAATATCTCATGATATCTTAAAGATATATCACACGCATCTCAGCAAATTTTAAGATGATTTCTTCAAGTGGAAATCCATAAATAAAAAAGATATGTAAAATTGTCTTAAATGTTTGTTCTTTGGCAATTTTGTGTCTTCTCTTTAATCTTGGACACACACAACCTTGGTTACCAAGTGAAATATTATTACAAGTCTGTTCAAATTAGTGTAAATCAAAAGAAATTTGGGTTATGGTGATAATTACCTGATACTTGAGAACATGATGTTCTAAATAATCTAAAGGTTTTGTGGTAGTTTTTTTTTTCTGGGTGCTTGTGCTGTGTACCTACGCTCTATAGAGCTTTGTCAATGAGAAACTTGTTAGTTAACATGCATTGTCATTTAGAAATATTAAGTTGTTTACATGCGTTGATTTATATGCGGATCTGTTGGCTTCTGCTGCAAGCTATTAGTATGACGATCTTTTAAGTGGGTAAAGTTCCACCAATTATAGAAGGGGCCTGTGAAATGTTAGGTCAGTAACATTTTGGTTGAGATTCAACTGTGGTTTTCTTGGCTCTTTCAGTAGTAATCACACTAATAAATACAAAGTTGTGCAGTATGTATTTATAGAGGAGGTTTCTCTGGTTTTGTGATAATGCAAGAGGTGTGTAGTGTGTGTGTGTGTGCGTAAAATCCATTTGCATTTTGACAATGGTGTAAAAAACACAAAGCAATGCATCAGTAAGGTTCTTGAGAATTTATTTGGTTGATAGCTTCATAACGTTTTCATTTCCATGAGATGAGGCAGATCTAGCTTCACAACGTACTCATCATGCATATTTTCAATTGACTGAATTATTTCTTTTCCTATATTTGACAGATTCCTCTGCTTCTGAATGGTCACAAAGGGATGACATTCCCTACTGGTTTGATCAGCATAGCTATGACAGTGAAGGGCAAGGATCTCAGGATGGCAATAGATGGTCATCACACCCCCATTCTTCTGTAGCTCAGCTACATGACTCAAAGCCCTTGTACAGAACATCTTCATATCCTGAGCAGCAGCGACAGCTGCAACACCAACTCCAACATTGCTCTAGTGAACCTGTTCCTAACTGGTTTGATCAGCATTTTTATGATAGTGAAAATACTGAGGATGGAAACCGATGGTCATCACATCCACATTCCTCCACTGCCCAATTACAAGAATCAAAGACCTTGTATAGAACATCTTCTTATCCTGACAAGAGACAGGAACTTACTCGGTTTTCTAGTGAACCTATTTTGGCACCAAAATCTTCATTTACTTCGTATCCTCCACCTGGTGGTAGGTCCCAACAGTCTTCCCCAAATCACAGTACAGGTCACTTGAACATTCCTTTTCATGCTGGTGGAGCTCATGTGGCTTTGCCGTCACAAAATCGTTCTCATTATTTCAATTCTGCACTACAGTTGAGTGGATCAAAACATGAGTCACATTTTAGTGGAAATGTGCGGCCATTTACAACTGGCTCCCCACTAAATTATCGAATGCAGAATCCCTGGGTCAACCAATCTGGGTTGTATTCTGGAGATCATCCAAACCTCAGTAGTATGTTGCAGCAACAATTACACCATCAGAGTGGATCATTATCACCTCATCTATTGACCCAATTGCAGCAGCAACAGCAGCATAGACTGCTTCATCCCATTCAGAAATCAGGACGCTACATGTCAGGTTTCCAATCCCATTTATTTAACCCTCAGCTTTGTTCTGGATCATCCATGGTTAGCAAATATGATCATATGCTTGGTCTTGCTGATACCAGAGAACACAGGCCAAAGTCAACAAATAAGGGTAAACAGAGTCATCGTTTTTTGCAACAAGGTTCTGATGCCAGTAGCCAGAAGAATGAAAGTGGTTCAGTACAGTTTAGGTCCAAGTATATGACTAGTGATGAAATTGAGAGTATTCTTAGAATGCAGCAAGCTGTGACTCATTGCAATGATCCCTATCTTGATGACTATTATCACCAAGCTTGTCTTGCTAAAAAAGCTGGGGCTAAGTTGAAACATTCATTTAGCCCAACACAAATAAAGGAACTTCCTCCACGAGCCCGTGCCAATCTGGACTCCCATGGTTTTCTTCAGGTTGATACTTTAGGGAGGGTTTCATTCCTGTCTATTCGTCGACCTCAGGCTCTTCTTGAAGTTGAATCATCAAACTCTTCAACTAGTGGTAGTTCTGAACGTAATATTTCAGAGAAGCCCCTTGAACAGGAGCCTCTGTTTGCAGCCAGAGTCACAATTGAGGATGGTCTTTGTCTTCTTCTTGATGTAGAGGATATTGATCGTTTTCTACAGTGTAATCAACTACAAGATGGTGGGGCTCAATTAAGACGAAGACGGAAGGTCCTTTTGGAAGGACTAGCAACATCTCTCCAACTTGTTGATCCACTGGGAAAGAATGGAAACAAAGTTGGGCTTGGTGCTAAGGATGATGTTGTTTTCTTACGATTAGTATCTATACCCAAAGGTCGTAAACTCATTTCAAAGTATCTTCAGCTACTTGTTTCTGGTAGTGAGCTTATGCGGATAGTCTGCATGACCATCTTTCGTCATTTGAGATTTTTATTTGGTAGTCTACCATCTGAACCTGAAGCTGCCATGACTACAAGTGACCTTTCTAAGATTGTTTGTAAGTGTGTTCAGGGAATGGATCTTGGTGCCCTAGGTGCTTGTCTTGCAGCTGTGGTTTGTTCCTCAGAGCAACCTCCTCTACGTCCCCTTGGAAGCACAGCTGGAGATGGTGCCTCCCTCATTTTAGTATCTGTTCTTGAGAGGGCCACTGAACTTCTTACAGATCCCCATGGTGGTTGCAGCTATATAGCCAATCGTTCATTTTGGCAGGCCTCATTTGACGAATTTTTTGGCCTTCTCACAATGTATTGCATGAATAAGTACCAGAGTATCATGCAATCACTGCTTGTACAAGGGACGCCAAATGTGTCTGTAATTGGATCAGATGCTGCTAAAGCAATTAGTAGGGAAATGCCTGTTGAACTCTTAAGGGTAAGTCTTCCTCACACCAATGACCACCAGAGGAAATTGTTACTAGATTTTGCTCAGCGCTCGGTGCCTGTGGTTGGATTTAACAATTATACCGGGAGCAGTGGTGGTCATGTTAACTCAGAGACTGTGCTAAGTTGATAGATGATTGGAGATAAGTTCTCCAAACATAATAGCTGTGCTGAAGGTCTCATCAACTGTACAACCTTGCATCTGTACTTGTTGAGTATATATGGAGCAATCTGAAGTGGAAGTGCAAGTTGCTTCTATGGCAAAGTTTCTGCCCCTTCTGTATATTTATCATAATGCCATGACAATGTAGTAGCATTGTGATATATTTGCAATCAGGCTCTCCGTGTATCATGATATACTCAGCTTGATCTGTTCCCTCTTGTCTTTTCTTTTTCTCATGACAGGGGAGCTTACTTTGTTACTTTGTGGCTGGTATAAACTTTTAGTGGTTAGCCTGTACAGGTTTAGGCACATTTGATTCCCAAGTTCCCTTTCTACTATATATACAAGGCGTGGGGTGGGGTGTATTCAAATTTACTTGTCACCATTCTACTGGAAGTGGCACTGGGTGCCATAAACTTTACTGGGAAAACATGTTTACAAGTTGGTGGTGTACTGAAAAACATAGGAACTAATGTGGAATAAATTATGCTGATGCATAATTTTCTCTCATCATTTCCTAAATTGTCAACTTGCGTATATCTTTTCTTATAGCCTCCCTCCATTTAATTTCTGATTTTTGGTTTAAGTTTCTTTGGAAATTTAGAGATTCGTTATATGTTCCTGTTTGAGGAAAATGTGACTTTATCTCTGCCGATGCCCGTTTATAATGAGATAAGAAAGGTTAAGACTTTTTTAGGTTTTTGTATGGTGGCTGGATGCTCTCTTTTTAAGGACAAAGAGGGCTTTTGTTTTCCGGTATCATTTTTTATGGCTAATTCTCCCTGCATCAGATCAATTGTGATCTGCACCCAACATTTATTTTAAAACCCTAAACTGCCTTTGTCACAAGAATAAGGCAAATAGTAGTAAACTTTGCCACAAGAGAGAATATACGAATAAAATTATGACCCTAAAAAGATGAACTTTGTATCCTCAATTGAACCATCTGAGTTATATTTAACCTTGTAAACCTGGTAAATTAAATGAAAATTTTGTGAGGAGGAAGACCGTGGATACCAAGCGTTATTTGTTTTTAAGGGTAGTGATTTTGACATGCATGGGTTTAATAAAGGAATTGGGTTTCTTAATAGATGAAATGGAGAAAATAAAATGGCAAAAAGATTTTTGAAGATATTTTCTCTTTATGTTTTATCAAAATGTTTTTGAACTTTACCTAGAAAGTGCCTAACAATAAGAAAATTACCCTCATGGGGTATTTTAACCTCACTATCACTAGAAGAAGGAGATGAAGATGATGAACTAGAAGAGGAGGAGGATTAAAATCTTCACTTTTCAGTTGTCCCACATCTCTTAAAATCATGGTTTCCTTGTTTGGGTACTTAAAATCTTTATGACCATGGCCCAAACATCTAAACAATTTAACGAACTTGAGTTTTGAGAAGTGGAAGGTGTGGAAGTTTTATGGTCCAGAATTACTATATTAAGCAGAATCTTTATATAATAAGGAAGAATTTTTATCATACTTATTTTGATTTGTATCCTTGTTTTTACAATATAAGAGACCGAATATCCTCTATTTTCTGTCTCCTCCCGTTGTCAGTTCGTTTGATCCGAGGGATAGGGTACCTGCCAATAATATGTAATTCGTTCATTACGTCTCCGTCTTTCCTAAGCATTTGAGTATAGATGTTGAGAATCCCCGCTTGTACAAGTCTTGTCGATTGACATAAATCTTGATACTTTTCGTCTCAAACATGGATCCGGTATGTCCCTTCCGGCATCTCGGTCTTGCACTGCTCTCTTCACAGTGGACAACCAGTCTTGTGGCGCTGCATCTGTGTTTAGGCATAACTTTGTTACCACTGTAGGTCCGGGGAGTATTTGCTGTATAACTGTGTCGAGTCCTTTTTTCTTTCCACCACTAGATTAAACAACATGTCTACATGGGTGTTTTCCTCCATTCGAATATGATGGATTACTATTTCTTCGAATTCACCCATGAGAGCTAATACTCGATGGAAATACTTTAAAAGTAGGGGTTTTTTTACTTGGTATTCTCTTTGGACTTGGCTAACCGTTAGTTGCTAGTCGCTTCGGCATCGGACCTTGCGTGCCTCAATGTCCTTGGCTAATAGAAGACTGACCACCAATGCCTTGTACTCGACTTGGTTGTTTGACGCTCTGAATAAGTTCAAAGATTGTTTGCTCTTTATGTGTCCTGGTCCTTTGAGAACTATCCTGGCTCCACTTCTGGATGTGTTTGACGACCTGTATACGTACAACGTCCACCATTTGTCAACTTTCGGAGTATCTTGTAATTCCGAGATAAAGTTTGCTAAGCATTGGGACTTTATAGGTCTCCTAGGTTCGTATTTGATCCCAAATTTGGATTGCTCCACAGACCATGCTATCATCCTTCCCGTGAGTTCTGGCTTCCTAAGCACCTTACTTATCGGACAATCGATTTTTACTATCACCTCGTGGCTTTGGAAGTAATGTTGGAGCCTTCGGGCACCAGTGCCAGTGCAACTTTTTTAATAATTTGATATCGTGTTTTCGAGTCTTGGAGGACGCGACTTACGATCTTGGAGGGTGGCGTTGCTAGTCCTTGTTGGACCGAGAGAATGTAACTTCACACACCTCATTCCAATTGAATTTATTTGCCTTCCTTAACTTGAGAATGGGCTTTATCTTTTCTGTCACTAGGGACGAATCTAGATAGCGTTGTCAGTTGGTCGATAAGCCTTTGTACCTCTTTCAAGTTCTGGGGACTCCTCATCTGTTCCAAGGCCTTGTATTTGTCCGAGTTGGCCTCTGTCCCACTACTTGTGAGTAAAAAATCGAGAAACTTTCCTCCTTCAACCCCAAAAACGCACTTCGTGGAATTACATCTCATATCAAACTTTCGAAGCCGACCAAAAATCTCTGCTAAGTCCAAGGCGTGCTGTGCCGGTGTATCGAACTTTACGATCATATCATTAACGTAGACCTCCACGTTTTGCCCGATTTGTTCTCGGAATACTTGGTCCATCATTCTCTGGTATGTGGCTATGTTGTTTTTCAAATCGAATGGCATCACCTCGTAACAAAAGTTGAATTTTCAATCATGAAGGCTGTCTTGGGCTTGTTGGCTTCATGCATATGAATTTGGTTGTACTCGAAATGTGTCTAGAAAACTCATGATTTCGTGGCCTGCGACGCAATCCACCAATCTGTTTATGTTTGGGAGGGGGTAGGCATCTTTTGGACACGTTTTGTTAAGGTCAGTATAATTCGTACACATGCGCCATTGGCCGTTGCTTTTCTTTACCAGAACTATGTTTGCTAGCCTGGTGGTATATTGTATTTCATGGATGAACCCGGCTGCCTGGGCAACGAGTCTTCTTTCTTCTCCCAATCTTCTTTTATTTTAGGATATCGGCTTGGCCTCTTGGCAGATAGATAACCTATGGGACATCACTTGCAGATCTGTCCCCGACATGTCTGTCGCCGTCCATGCGAAAAGATCTTTATTGTCAGCAAAGACATGAATAATCCTCTACTTATCCTTTTCTTGAAGATTTGCGTTGATCTGCGTGTCTTGTCTAAGTTTCTTGATCTACTAGGGAATGATTTCGTCTCTCGATTCCACCTGTGGCTCGTAATTCGGTGTCGGGTCAAAGTCGATGTTTCCTGCTATTGCATTTACTTCTTTCTTTCGAAACCTGTACCTTAGTGAAATTTTTAAATTGGCTGCGTAGCATTCTTGCACGATCATTTGGTGCACCCCTAGCGTCGCAATACTTCCATTTTCTGTCGGAAATTTCATGATAGACCAATAGAGAGAAGTGTCTATATTTTCTAAAATAGATATAAGGTCAAGATATCCCCATATTAGAATAAAATCAGAAGATGTACAGAAAACCGCTTTTCAAACAAGATATCAACATTATGAATATCAAGTGTTGCCTTTTGGTATGACTAATGCTCCTACATTATTAATAAGTTACATGAATATGATTTTTCCATCTTAGATCATTTTATAATTATAGTCATAGATAATAACATTGTCTATTATGAGACGCATGAGGAACATTTTCTAATTGTTTTTCCAACTTTAAAGGATAAAAAATTGTAAGCCAAATTTTATAAACATCGCCAAAGAAGGTATATTAATGGATCCAAGTTTTATGAATATGATTGTTTTGTCTTGTCTTAAATTATTTTAAAATTATATTCATAGATGATATCATTGCCTATCTTGGGACTCATTTGGAACATCTTAGAATTTTTCTTCCAACTTTAAAGGACAAACAATTTGATTTTTTCTTCCACTTAGTGAGGGTCTAGCCTACGCTATTAGCTTCAAGTTAGAAAGGGCTCAAGCCACAATATTAATGTCAGTCTTTGCAAAGAATGAGCACACTCTATTAGCCACAAGTCGAGGCAAAAAAAAAATTAGCTTCCACGTTCAAAGCGTTCATTTTAAAACCCACCCATGGTTGACTCAAAAATACAATTAGAGTCGATTTTTTTATCCTTTGAGACGATTAGTTACCCACTCTATGTTTTCTTGTAATGCATCCTTATGTAATTATATAGGAGTAGGTAATTATATACGAATTTAGTTTGTAGGTAACTCATATGGATTTAGTCCAGGTTAATTTGCAAATTCAAATTTAGTTTATTGGTAGTTAAATATTAATGTAGTATGTAACTAAGTACATGTGTACATTATATATGAATATCGTATATGAAATTATTTTTAAATTTCTAAAATTCGTAGGTAATAGCTTTTTAAGAGGGAGTTACAGATAACTCTTAATGTTTTAGTATTTTTCTAGATTAATTGCGTTTTCTTGAGGTTTCTTCTGTTTTTATTTTTTATTTTTAAAATAAATTTTCATTTTCATAAAAAATATAGACTTTTTAAAAAATGTCTTTTTTTAGCTTATATATTGTTTGATTAGTCTAATGTAAATTTTTTACCTTTTGTATATGACTTTGAACTGAAACTGACTTAGGAAGCATGACCAAAGCCATTTAAGAAGGGAACTTAAAGACCAACAGCTTAACTGAAGAAAACGTATTGGAAACCTACAATATAAGGTCCATGAAAAGCATTGACTTACGTTAGACAGTCAACAACAATTGAAAAGGAAAAGTCAACAACAATTGAAAAGGAAAATTTACAAAGTTATTTAAGAATGTAACTTGGAATTTGAGGTTGTTGACTGTTAAATCTGAAACTCCTTCCAAAATAGAAACTCTATAAAAGAGCATAAAGAAGAGACAGAAAAAAATCACACAACGAGGGAGACTAGAGTCAAAGTAGATTAGTTTAGTTCCTTTGCTTTTAGTTATCTTCTTTCCTATGCGTTCTATGTTTTGTAATTGTTTTTTGAAGTTAACTTAGTTTTGAAAACGGGTAACAATAAAACAAGAATCGTGTCAAATGATGTACTCTATTAGTATTTTTCTTCTTAAAAATCTATTTGGGAACTCTATTTTCGATTGAAAAGTAGTTTCTCTAAGAATATTCGAATCTATTGGCTTCATTTTCTTTAGTGACAAGGATTCCACATTTGAGTCTCTTGCAAATTGAAGATGAAGATTACTAACCATGATTTTCAATTCGTTTTAATTCTTTTTTGTTTACATTAATGCAGTTTACAATTCCAATTTATAATTTCTTTTCATTTCAATTACATTTTAATTCAATACCCTTTACATTTCTCACAATATCCTATTTTAAGTTCATACACTACAAGAAAATCATGAAATAGAAACCAATTTTTAGAGATCAATATACAGAAGCTTAGGGAAATGAAATGGTAGAGTGTAATGAAAAGTGTTATAAAAAATGGGAGGTTGATAAGTAGGAAGAAAGAAGATAAGGAAGGCGAAAGTGGAAAGCATAAACATAGCAGCAAAATATGATTTTCTGGAGATGAAATACAACTACTGTCAAACCTATAACCACTGCCTCAAACTGGAAACACCTTGGTTTCACTCACTACTAAGAAAAACCTAATGAAGGGATAGAGGTTAATATTGTAATATAGCAACATTGTTCACAATTTTTTTTTTAAAATAAACTAAAGTTAAAAATATACTTAATATTATAATTAATTAAAATTAAATAAAGTTTCTATAGAGGATAGAGAAAATAAAAAATTATGTTTTATAATGACTGTCAGTATTATAAGTAGATAGATAACTTCTTATTTATTCTTTATTTTTTTCAAGTAATTGTTTTTAATTTTAAAAATAAAGAAGTTTTATTCAATTAATCTATGACGTAAAAGGGAAAATATTGGGTTTTTTGACCATGATGGGGTTTTTTTTTTTTGTTTTTACCAAAATGGGGTCCGTTTAAAAAAAAATTACAAATTTAGGCAAGTCGTGCCAATTCGATACGACTTCATATGCAGAAGTCGTCCCAATTAGGCACGACTTCTGCCATGTCATACTAAAGTCGTGCCAACTTGGCACGACTTCAACCCTGTCATACTGAAGTCGTGCCAACTTGACACGACTTCTGCCCTGTCATATTGAAGTCGTGCCAACTTGGCACGACTTCTGCCACATCATAATTTTTTTTTAATTTTATTGTTTATATATTGGGTAGTAAGTTATGTAATGTTAAAAACTAATGATACATCATTTTCTAAGAGTGTTAGTTTTAAGGAACAAAAAATTGGATAATCATGTATGGATCATATTAGACGGTAATGTAATACAATAACTTGATTATTTGATTAATTAAAAAAATGAAGAAAATTGTTATTGAATTTGGAAATAAATACATAAATGAAAATTTATTGTATTTGAAAAATAAATAGAGAATTATTGTTGTGAATCTGTAAAATAAATAGCTTGAGAAGTAATGATTTTACAGAACACGTAATAATGAGAAGAGATTAATTAGAACTAAACAAATTAGTAAGATTCATTACAAGATATAAAATAAAACTATAAAGTTGAACTAGAAGTAAATTATTTATGGGAAGACGTGACACAATGTGGTCTTCGTATTTGTCGTCGAGGTCTTCGTGGAAGAGGATCATCAACAACATGTTCATCATCGTTGTTATTGGCTTCATTATGAGATGCTGGTGAGGGCATTGTGGGTCGATAGTGCATGGATGATGTTGGATTATATGCAAAACGAGGGGTGAATGCCAAAATTCCAAATATATTTGGTGGAGTGGAAAAAGTACCTGAAGGAGAAGGTAAAAAGTTATACGTGTAAGGAATCTGATGGTGTGGAGAATGAAGTTACAGGGTAGAAGTCGTGTCAACTTGGCACGACTTTAGTATAACAGGGCAGAAGTCGTGCCAACTTGGCACGACTTCAGTATGATAGGACAGAAGTCGTGCCTAATTGGGACGACTTCTACATATGAAATCGTACCGAATTGGCACGACTTGCCTAAATTTGTAATTTTTTTTAAATGGACCCCATTTTGGTAAAAACAAAAAAAATAACCCTATCATGGTCAAAAAACCAAAATATTGTCATCACAAAAACTACAAAAATATATACGATTTAGACCAAATTAATGTTAAAGATATCATGTTAAATACCAGTTGGATCTCTTTCCGTGCAAAAGCAAAGTTAAAGTTAAAGTTATCTGAAAACACGTTTCTACAAAAGAACAGCCAACGAAGATCCCTTCCAATCGTCATATTAATGGTTGCTAACATGCCACATATATTTTTGGTTAGATTTTACTTTCTAGTTTAAACTTATTTTTTGCTCACTTTTATTTATTAACTTTTTTTTAAATGTCCATCGTAGTCTTTTAAATTTTTGAAACAATTCATCGCATATTGGTTAAGTTAAATCTTACTAACATTCCTAAACTATGTGATACAATAATTCATATGATAGTTCAAGAATGTATGGTGCTACAAGACTCTCTTTATTGACTAGTTCGTCTATCTTCTTCAATGCGCCCATCTTTAGGGTTTGATAGTATTAGATAGTCTATCCTATGATGGTAATTTTCTTTGTCTCTCATCCTTCGTAACGTTTCGAGTTTATGTGTGAAAGTATTGTTCAGGTGACTTTTTCACTAGTTTATGTGTAATTTATGAAAACTAATTATATAATATTTATTTTTGTATAAATAAGGTGTTGTATTAACAGTTTCAATTAGTTGAGAATTATGAGTTCTTCAAGAGAAACTATACGTTAATAGTGAATTTCTAACCATAGATGTAGATTGAAGTTTGTTAACACTTCAATTGAGCCATGTTAATTTCTTCCTATGTTTTCAACCTTATTCCTTTTTATTAACAATCTAGCTGTTCTGGCAAGTTTCTCCGTTATGATTTTATTTTATTTTATTAGTAGACGATCTAGTTAATTTGTTTTAACTATTTCCACATCATTTCATTTTATCCTTTTCTGTCACATTGTCTATGAAAGATAAAACTATAAATATTAATGATATGACATAGGGTGCATGAAGCTTCCCTCCCATTTCATCCTAATATGTTTTAGTAGATTCAATTTTTCATGGTTTTTAGTAAGTTCCATTTAGTCCTTTACATAGTAATCCAATCAATCTCAATACACACTTACTAAAACCAAATCTCCCTTTCATATTAATCCCAATTTTGATCTGAGCAACTCAAACTCAAACTCACATACAAAGTATGTTAATGGAGGTATGATAAGTGTGATAACTTGGTTTATCGTGTTAATTGAATCTCTTGTTTCATGCAAAAAAAAATAAGGCTTTAGCACTTTCTTTTGGATATAAAATTGATTAATAATAAGTGTCATAATTCAGTAATATTTCAAACAAAAAGATAGACATTTATGGACTTTAATTGTTAATAAAGTTATAATTCAAACTTTAATTTAGGAATTTGAACCCTTTTACATATTTTTAGATTATAAGATGAATATGAACGATTTATTCTCAAGTTTGTGCTAATTTTAGAAATCTAGGGGAAGATGGAGATAAAAGAACTAAGGAGTATGAAAAAGTTTAAGACAAGATGAAAAGACAAAGTTGGAGATTTAAAACTCGCCCAAGGCTCGCTTAAGCGAGTTCACTCTAGTAAAGTTGGACTTTTTCTTGTGAAACTTGTTTATGCAAGCAATATTTCGCTTGACCGAGATGTCACTTAATCGTTGTTTCACCCAGTGAGAAAGACGTTTTCTCAGTGAAAGGATAAAGTTACAACTGTTTAAAAAGTTGTTTCTCATCCAATGAGTGGTTATTTTCTTCTAGCGAGAAGTCACTTTCTTGGAGTGGTTGAAAAGGAGAAATCAAAACGAGAAAGAGAACTTTTTGGAAATAAAGATAGAAGAAGACTGTGGAAGAGCTATTGGAGGAAGAAGGAGCTCTAGGAAGACTTTCACCTCAATCTTTCCACTCTCTTTGCCAATTTTGAGCTCTAAATGTATAGGAGTAGCTAACTCCCCATTTCGTTGGGGTTGGATGTAATGAATCTCAATTTTCTGTAGTTTTCTCTTTGCATTAGAAATCTAGACATGACTCTTATGTTGTTTTTTAGTGTTTCCTATTGTGTTTTTTTATGTTTCTAGATATTGAAAAATGTTTTTAATTAAAACTTGATTTTAAGATTAAACAACTTAGAGATGTGATTTTAGACATAGTTTATATCTTTTGGTCATTCTCAACTCTCATTCTTGATGCAAAAATTGTGTAAAAAGAACTAAGAGATTGATATTTTCACATTAAGATTTAGAACTTGTCTCTAAAACATTAGGACTAATGAGCTTATGGTGTGAATGCTAGAGTTATTAGAGATATATTGATAAGAGGAATTGCATTTAGTTGAGTTCATGAAACCCAACCCCAATGAACCTTTGTCATGATCAGATAGTACCAATCTATTTTGGTTGCTTTTGAATGCAATAAATTTAGATTTATTATAACACTTTAATTTTGAATGAACCAATGTCTTTTTGACTTTGTAGTCCCAATTAGTAAAAATACATATCGACTAACTTCTATGATTCGGTACACTTGTCAAATAGTTAACAATGTATACACTACAATTTGTAGCTGAATAGGATGTCTAGCTTATGCAGCAAACATTATCTATCTATTGCTTCTGGGGTGTTTGTTCATCTCTTTATTCTTGGAGATTCTTAATGTGATTTGGTTTATGTAAAAGGGTTGGGATACCCCTTTTGTATCCCTCTTAATTTAATTTCATTCTTTGCTAATAAAAAAAAAACATAACCTAATACAACATCTTATTCAACCTTATAAAATGTATATATTTTATACTTTAAAATATAAGTAAATTGAAGAATGTTCAAAATAGGTAATTTAAATAACTTGAACATACCATTTACATTTTTGTATAACATTACACAACAAAAGATAATCCACACTTGAAACATTTCTTAAAACATTTTAATTTATACAAAATACCATTAGAAAAATCACTACCACAATTTCATCCCTTTTACACAATTAAAAATGGTTAAAAATATAAAAGGAAATTTTACTTATGAACGACTAATTAATCAATCATATAAGTAAAATTTACAGCATTCTAAATCCAAAATATTAAGGTATTAGGTTTATAATTTTTTCTTGTCCAACTTTTCCATTTCTCAAAATTTTATGAAATTAACAACGTATTAGGCACAAACCTTATCTCATAGGATGTCAAAGCTACATTACTTTACAAAACCATTAAAATATTAATCCTTTTTCATTTATGATTTATAAGTAAGAAGAATACACTTTTATAACACTAGTGTCATCATATAACCTTTTAGATATACATTCAAAGAACATAAAATCCTTTAGTTACTTAAATTTTTCTTTTTGTGGGATCAATAGTCCATTTACTTCAATAATTGCAATAAAGTATACTGCTTTTTTTCTTCTCTCCTAGCTTGTGCTGACTGGCCATTCATTTTTGCTGCAGAATTCCATAGCCAAAGTTGGAGTGTTAAGCTCTGAAGCTTGTAATTAATAAGATTTGGAATGA
Organism: Phaseolus vulgaris; assembly: GCF_000499845.2. Taxonomy (NCBI): domain Eukaryota; kingdom Viridiplantae; phylum Streptophyta; class Magnoliopsida; order Fabales; family Fabaceae; genus Phaseolus; species Phaseolus vulgaris. The sequence goes on from NC_023749.2 coordinate 48,550,920, forward strand.
CCCTCTTTCACATGTTGTGAGTATATGCTTCTGACATATTCAATGCGTGTCTGGTTTTAATCTCAGAACTTAGTTTTATGTTGTCATACTTTTTTTTTTCTGTATCAGAAAGAATAACTCTCAGCTAATCACTTTGTAAACCGTCATGCAGCTTATTATTTCCATGTTTGAAGCATGCTATGAGGCATAAGCTACAGAAGGTGCTTGCTTTCATGTGCTTGTGCTTGTGGTGGAGTACTTGCATTCATGTTGAAGCAGCAAATGACAGTTTAAAGCCTGGTGATACATTGAACTTAGATACAGGACCAGTATATTCAAAAAAGGGCAACTATTATCTATGTTTTGGTTGGCTTGATGTTGGTTACAACCAGTATTTGTTTTTATCAGATATAAATAATAATTATGTAGTTTGGATGAGTGATAGAAACCAACCTGTTGCCGGGGATTCTGCAGTTCTGTCACTTAACCTCTCAGGTGTGCTGAAAATTGAATATCAACGTGGGAAGCCAACAATCCTGTATTCTCCACCTCAACCTATCAACAACACTAAGGCCACCTTGTTGGACACAGGCAATTTTGTCCTTCAACAACTTCACCCCAATGGGACAAACACTCTCTTGTGGCAGACTTTTGATTATCCCATGGACACTTTGATCCCCACCATGAAGTTAGGTGTTAATCACAAAACAGGCCATCATTGGTTACTGGTTTCATCTTTGACCAAAACACTTGTCAATTCTGGTGCCTTTAGCCTTGAATGGGAACCTGTGGGACAAGAATTGATCATAAGGAGACGGGGAAAAGTTTGTTGGAAAAGTGGGAAACTGAGGAACAATAGATTTGAGAACATTCCAGAAGATGCACAAGGCGTGTTGAAGTACAGTATAGTGTCGAATGGGGATGAAGAGACCTTCTCTTTCACATCTACAAATGAAAACATTACACATTTCTGGTCCTTATCGGATACTGGGCGGTTATATTACAATGACAAAGAGGGTTATGTTGCAACGGCTGATCTGTGTTATGGGTACAACACAGATGGAGGGTGCCAAAGATGGCAGGATATACCCAAGTGTAGGAATCCTGGTGATGTGTTCCAGAAAAAGACTGGTTACATCAGTTATCAGAATGTAAGTCTTGAAGGAAATATAAGTTATGGTTTCAGTGATTGTAAGGCCAGTTGCTGGAGCAATTGTCATTGCAGTGCATTCAGAAAAATGTATTCTAATGGAACTGGATGCATATTCTTTCACCGGATTTCCGCGGAAAATTATACTTTTGATAGTGCTGGTGAAAACTTTTACTTGCTGGAGAACATGTTAACTAATCATAAGGGTAAGTCTACTTAATTGTTTGATTAATTTCTTTAATTGATATTACTGTGTACTATATGTACGATTTTCATAATTTTCTAATTCAATCATGTTTTTTATAGCTTAGTCAGATACAGTCAGGAACCAGTTATTGCTTTGGTTGTTGAAAAATTGTAATACCAAAATATTAATTGTTATTTATGAAAACATTCTATACAGGTACAAAAAAGTGGATATGGATAGGTGCAGTAGCAGCAACTGCTCTACTTGCAATTTTCCTATTCACTATTTGCCTAGCCTTCAAGAAACGAAAATTCGTGTTTCAAGGTAGTTACCTACTTTAAAATCAATGCAGTACTCTAAACACAATCTTTTGATAATTTATCACTGCTTTACTCTTTCTGATATTCATCAAACAGGGAAAAAAAGGCAAAGGATGGTGATGAAGATGCTACATTTGGCAACTTGTAGTCGGTCATCTGCAATGAAAGATTTTGAAGTTGATTTGAAAAAGGGAAATGGCCTAAAACTGTTTAATTATACATCAATTATGGCAGCAACAAATGAATTTTCAACTGAGAATAAGTTAGGACAAGGAGGCTTTGGACCCGTTTATAAGGTGACTTGAAACCAGTGAAGTTATTCATTAACAAGTTTGGGTCAATTAGAGTACTCAATATTTGTTACTTTACTTTCATTTTAGGGAATTCTTCCAACCGGCCAAGAGATTGCTGTAAAAAGACTTTCAAAAACATCTGGACAAGGAATTGTGGAGTTTAAGAATGAACTAACACTAATATGTGAACTTCAGCATATGAATCTTGTGCAACTACTTGGTTGTTGCATTGACGAAGAAGAGAGAATTCTAATTTATGAGTATCTGCCAAATAAAAGTTTGGATTTCTATCTATTCGGTGAGTAATATACAAGAGTACATTTAACTATGTGTTCTTTCGTATGAGAAACACAAAATATTGTTTTCACTATTATGTATCAATTAGAATACATATATAGGGAAGCTTCTAGTTTTCTTAACTATGGTTTTTCAGTGATGATTGAGGACACTCAACAATCACACTACAAAAGTTGTTTTTCTTTTACTCAAATACTAACCATCACTATATATTGACATTTGGAAGATTGTACAAGAGGCAAATTACTAGATTGGAAGAAGCGGTTCAAAATAATAGAAGGAATTTCTCAAGGATTACTCTATCTTCATAAGTACTCAAGACTCAAAATCATCCATAGGGACTTGAAAGCTAGCAATATTCTTTTAGATGAAAATATGAGTCCAAAAATATCAGATTTTGGGATGGCAAGAATATTCACACAAGAATCAGTCGCAAATACCAACAGAATTGTTGGGACACAGTTAGTTTAATAGACTCTTTTGTTCCCTATTCCATGAATATATAAAAATTATTTCATCATGTTACAAATTAGTTTTTCTTGCAGTGGTTACATGTCTCCAGAATATATGATGGAAGGAGTTTTCTCTCCAAAGTCTGACGTTTATAGTTTTGGAGTGTTGCTACTTGAAATTGTTAGTGGAAGAAGAAGCCTTGGTTGCTATGGTGCTGATCGCCCATTAAATTTGATAGGACATGTATGTAAAATTAGTCATATTGAGTTATTTTTTCTTATTGTTCTCTTTGTCTAATTTAACTAAAATATTCACAGACATGGGAGTTATGGAAAGATGGTGCATCTTCAGAGTTAGTGGATCCATCAATAAACGAGTCATTTGATTCTGATGAAGTACAAAGATGCATTCATATTGGTCTCTTGTGTGTACAACATTATGCAGATGATCGACCAACCATGTCTAACATCGTATCAATGTTGACAAACAAAAGTGAAATAGTTCCCTTACCTGAAAGACCAGCATTCTACGTTGGAAGAAAGATCATTCATGATGAATTATCTTCAAAGGGGTTTTGTACTGAGTCTACAATAGAAATTACAACATCTACAATCGATATGACTGATTCCTAAGAAATATAATCAAGGTGAATAATTTACTTAATAGTTGGAATATAAATAAAATGCTTTTAATGTTGTTTGAAGTGTTGGATAATGGTAGATATGATATAATTTTTGTTGCTTTATATTTTAACTAAAGGTGTATTTAAGTTTCTTCCTGGACAAAGACTTTTAAGAAAAAAAACAGAAGAAAAATTATAATTTATATTGAAATGTTTTTTCAATCTAGTAATTTGCTTCTTGTACACTCCAACAAATTCTAACAATTTATGTATATACTAACTTCTTATTTTATAATATGTTTGGTTCCTCTTCAAATAAAATTTTATGTTGGAACTTTATGTTTCTACTAAGTGCACTAAAACTTGGTTGATATTCTTAATTTACGGGGTGATATCTAGACACTATACCCACTAATAGACTAATAGATATGTACTTGACAAACAAATAAATTAATATTTTAATTATATTTAATTTGTTTTTTAATTTAAAATATTATTATATTATTATAATGGTTTATCAATTATATGTAATTTACTTTTTGATGTCATCTAAATCTTTTCCCTTAATTTAAGTAACAAAAATTGCATTCATAAATGACATACATTATTTAGCAACTTCACTTAGAGCTATACTGCATTAGTAAAAACAAGGTTTGAAAAAAAATTTGAAAAAAAAATAGTAAAATGTAAAAATTAAGAGATTAGAGAAGGAGGCACATTATGAAATTTTCATTCCACTGTAATAAAGTAGACTGATATTTTTTTTTTCTTTTTTTCTTGACACGTGCAGATACAAGCCATGCATGTTACCTGCAGAATTCCAAAGCTGAATTTGAAGCTTGAAATAAGATTTATTAGGATGTCTTTCTTTCAAGTTTTGTGAGTTTGGTTTTAATTTCAGAGCATAATTTAACTTTATTTTACATTTATTTTTCTAGTGTACCAAAATTTAAAGCATGGTGATACTTATTTTCATGTACATGTTGTTGTAGAGGGGTACTTATATTCACGTTAAAGTAGAATGATAGTTTAAAGCATGGTGATAAATTGATTTATGCAGAAACATAAACACTGTTTTGAAAAAGAAAAATATTATCTATATTTTGGTGGATCGATTTCTGGTGATGAGAACACTTGGTTTTATGCACTACAAATAAGGATATTGCAGCGTGGAACAGTGAAAGAAACCAACCTATTGAGCAAAATTCTGCAGATTCTATCAGCAGATCTCTCTGAAGTGTTGAAAATAGAATCTCAACGTGGGAAACCAATGGACACAAGCCACCTTAAGCTATCACCACCTCGTTGGAATATCTAACCAATGAATCTCAAACACGCTTATTTAATTATGTGTTCGTGTGTTTGAAATATACTGCACTCTGTGTACAACACTCACAATACATATTTACAAAATGTCCAATTTAAAATACATCTTTTTAGTTTTTGACATAACTGAAACACAACATTAATCAAAGTAGATAAGGTGATTTTTAAGCTAAGAATTCATAAACTTGTTGATGCGATCCAAGTTCTTGATTGTTGATTGGAATGGAGTGAGGTAGCGGAAGGCTTTGAAGAGGAAGAGAACCGAATGGAATTGAGAGAGTTAGGGTTCGATAGTGGTGAATGCAAGGGAATGAGGTTTGACTAACCTTCCAAGGTTCACAAGGCTAAAGGAGGCTCACTAGCAAATAGAGATCTAGGAGAGAATGAGCTTCTATTTCAGAATACTTCATTCAATATATATCAAATATGAATACAAGAGGTTCATGTGAGGTATTTATAGATGAAAAAGGTGAGGGTAACTTGCTCCTTAAGCTACCATAACCCTAGTATGGTGAGGTTTGGTGGCTTAATGAGGGGCGTGTATGTCCTTTTAAGACGCTCTAGAGACACTTTGTGTGACATATGAGGCTTTCTAGAGTGTCTTTGATTCATCTACAAAATACTCTTGAAAGTAAATGAAAATACAAGTCCTATACAAGAGTATTATACTATTTATACATTTGTATGACTAGAAGATATAATGGAGCACATAAGGAATGGTCACTCCAAGCCTCAAAGTGTAGCACAACTCACAATACATTAAAATTCCAAGAAGGTCAATCTTTGTGGTTTTCTAGGTTGTTTTTGGATAGAATAGTTTGGGTTGCCCAAGTTTGAAGGGATAAAAGATATCGAGGTTCAAGGTAGTTTTATGGTAGCTTTTGAAGAGTCATAGAAAGAACAAAGGTTAAGAGTTTGAGGAAGTTATAGAAATGAAAGGTGGCGGTTATCAGTTGTCTTTGAATTGTTTGGAAGTTTGTTTGTGAGGCTTTGTTGCAAACCTTTTTAGGAAGTGTTAGAACAAGGATTCATGATTTTGATAGGTGATTTTTTATGGTTAAAAGGTTTAAGGTTGTGATCTCTAGTTGGGAGAAGGAAGGTGAGGTTTCTTGATTTTCTTAGAGAAACGCAAGGGTGTGGCTGGGGTTATGGGGTGTTACCGAGTTGATCCTTTTGATTTTTGGTGATTCTTGTCAAGCTTAAAAGGTGGAAGAGGTACATGGAAGCTTTGGAAGAACACAAATAACATGAAAAAAATGGAATAGAAAAAGACAATAGAAGATAGGGAATATGAAAAAGTAAATGGAATAGGGGTGTTGGAAAGAAACTCCATGGTTTTGGAGAGAAAGTTTGCAGAAGCATGTGTTTCAATGTAAAAACCAAAAACATGTAAAGAAATGAAAGAAAAAATGGATTGAGACAACACAATGGGGAAACACATGTCACGTTCAATGGCTAAGTGCCTGAAGATTCACCACTTGAGAAAACTTCTCAAGATAAGAACCAAAGCAAAAGAAAATAACTTTTGAGACTCAAAATATCAACTCACAAAGATATTTTCATTCAATATTCACGAGTGAGTTTACAAATGGAAGAGAATCCCTTTTATGATGGGGGAACTTGTCTAAAGAGTGGAAAAGACAACAAAATTGAGTTAACTTTTCTAATCAAGAGTTAACTCCACTATGCATGATTAACACATGATAATTTCCTAAACTTAGAGAGTGCAAATGGGTAGTTCCTTCAATTTAGAGATATGTAATGATTAAACTAAGAAAATCAATGATGACTTGAGGAAAAGTCTCATGGGTGGCGCCTAAGATAGCTCCAATCGATACAAAGAAGACTCTTGAAAGGTTGAAGGGTCAAGTGGAAGAGTCAAACTACCCCATGTCATATGAAAATGATATGTAGTAGTTTAGAAGCTCCACAAGACACTTCTAACTCTATAGAATTTGTCCAAGGTGTTGCAAGTTCAAAGCATAAGGTTCTAACTTCTCTCAAGTTCATCTAATGATTAGGCAACTACTCATGCACAAAGTTCTCTAATCTCTTCTTCGAAATCATAGTCTTCCTTTTATTATCCATCCTTGGAATCTCCCTTATATTCCTTCTTCTTTGGCATACTTCTTGTCTTTATTCCTCTTAGCTTATCTTCTCTTTTTTACACAGACTCTTCTCCATCCTTATTTATATCACAGCTCCCTGAAAAGGGTAAAAATTTTAAGTGGGCAGAAAAATTTGAGAATAGTTTTCAAGAGCCTAAGAAGAGATTAACATCTACCCTTGTGTTAGCCTTTCCAAATCCTAATGGAAAATTTGTAATTTTGTTATGTCTTTAAAATGTGATTAAGGTGCATTCTTATGCAATATAGGAAAGTAGTAGCATATGTTTCTGGGAAATTAAGAGAACATGAAAGAAATTGCCCAACCTGAGATATGTCGTGAGTCTTAAATATCATGGTCTATTGTTAATCCTTGGTATCATCCCTAAGGACATACATTTTGATCATCAACATGCCCTATTAATCATGACAAGAGAAGAGGTGCATAGTCAAAACATAAGAAACGTAGGTAGTTTGACTATAAATGACAAACCACTTCATTACACAAGGGTTCACATGTTGTATCCTCGGGCGAGCAACTTCTCATAATTGGTTTATGAAGATGTTTTCATGTTATGGTTCCTGAAAAGTAATATAATGATTAATTGACCCCATTACATGATGCAACACATGATGAAATGTCGCGACAAGGATATGCCTCTTTTGTATGACCGTTTAATAATGTTGAACCAAGTGGTGTTCAAGCTTTGAAGAATCTAAAACCCTTTGAAGGATGTTGAAGGTTGTGCTTGCTGTTCCTGAGTTGTCTTAGTTAGGATCTGGGGTAGATTGTGTTTTGTAATCCACTCTTGATTGAATCCAAAACATAGGCAGTCTCAATCTTTTTAAAGAAAAGTGTTTTTCAAACTAAGTGAAAAACAACCGATTGTTTTGTCGAAACAACCGATTGTTTTATACTTAGGTGTTTTTAGAAAAGGTTGAAAACTGTTTTTCAAGTGGTTGAGCTGTCAAAACCAAAACAACCGATTGATTTGTGGAAACAACCGATTGTTTGTTTTGGTACCATAACAAAAAAACTATTTTGTGCTTTGACTGAGCATTAAATGTTTTCTAACTGTTTACGCTCCAGTTTTTAATGCTTTGACCAATCTTTAAATGCAATGAATAGTTTGTTATGATTTGATAACAAACAACAACTTTGTTTTACAAATAGAAAAACAGATTTGGATTTTTCACAACTTACTGATTTTGAAAGAGTTGAGATTGCTTAGAGATTGAGTTTGATCAAAGAGTGTGAGATAGGATTTTCTCTTGTATTCATTTCAGATTTGCTTCTGTAACAAGTGTAATCCTTGTATCTGTTGAAAGAAACCTTTGTGTGTTTGCTGAGAAGTGTTGTGTGTTCTTGAGGGGATCAAGATCAACATTCTTAGTGTTGGTGTGTTGGCCAAGAGAAGTGTGTGTCTTGAGGGGATCAATGTCACTTTCTTGGTTGTGTTGTAAGTGATCTAGGTTTGATTGCTTAGTGGAATTTCTCAGTGGTTTCTAAGAAGACTGGATGTAGCTCTGGGTTTAGAATGAACCAGTATAAACATCTGTGTGCATTCTCTCTATCCTTAATCTCTTTAAATTTAGTTTTAATATTTGCAAACTGGTATAAACAACCGATTGTTTTTCTGATGCTGTTATTTTTGCTTTGTGTTTTGGCAAACTGAATTTCTTATCATTTGTTTCTTGAAGTAATTTCATTCTTGCCTTAAAAGTTTGCGAAAACCCTCTTTAAACAATTCACCCCCTCTAGTTTAAAGCCATCCTTTCTAACAAATAACACACCTCATGTTGTATGGCATGAACTTGATGGGAGAGTCAAGATTCATGTTAGTGTGGAATAACTTGTTGGAAAAAAAACCTTGAAGAAAATGAATATCTTTAATTTAAATGGTGTGTTACATCTTGAAAGGTTTGACAACAAACATGAACAAGAAGACGAAGAAATTCCATTGCCACAAGAACATCTTGCAGGTAGTCATCCTTAGCCCGAAATCTTCCTTGAGTTGGCGATCTTAACACAAATTTAGGGGAATTCAAAATATACAGGAAAATATGCCGAGCATTGTTAGAATGTATGGCCAAAACAAAAGGAGGGCGAATTGTTTCACAAGATTTTCGCAAAGATTGAAAATCGAGTGAAAAGATCTGTAAAATTAATCAATTGATTTTTTTGTTCAATCGGATTAATTATCAGATTATCAGTTCTTTATGAAAAGAAACCATCTGTTTTATCAAAACAACTAACTATTTAATGTAGCAAAAAACAAAGAACGGAATTTAAAGTAGTATATTAGAGTAAGGAAAGAGAGATTCACACAGAGAGATTTATAATGGTTCACTTTTAACCAAGAGTTACATCCAGTCCTCAGCTAACCACTAAGAATTAACTGTGCAGTCAAAACTAGATTACAAAACACTTCAAGAATGTTGATCTTGGACCCCTCAAGAACACACAACACTTCTTAGTTACACCACAAATTCCAAAAACCCTTTCTGAAAATAATAGAAAATCCAGATTCCTACTTTACACAAGCAATTATCCAAAAGCTCTTGATATTCTCTTGAAAAGGTTTTTGATAAAACTCTCTTGTTTTTCAAATGATCATAAAATAGTATCTATATAGACTTAATAAAAAGGTTAAAACAGTTATATCATTAATTAAAAACAGTTAAAATCATTTAAAAGCAGTTTGAAATTCATAACGGAATTATGGTAAAAACACTTGATTTATTTTTAAAACAAACTGATTGATTTCTTTTTTTGTTAAGGACAACACATAAAACAATCAGTTCTTTTGTCGAAATAACCAACTGATTTTGCCTCACAGAAAAGACAAACGAAAACTAAGTGCAATTCAATCGGTTGTTATGATAAATCAAATGGATGAAAAACTTGTCGTAGTCATCAGACTTTGAACAAAAGTTTTTTCAACTAATTGAAAGCACGAAACAACTGACTAAAATTAATAGAGATTTTAGAAAACACTTCTTTTAAAAGAGATTTAAGAACACACACATTAGCCGATTCTTTAAGTCCTCAAAACAGATTTGGAAACCTCAAAACACCTTGTTCAACAAACATGAGGTTGGATATCAACACTATCAACACACATTTGGGTCGAATCAAAGATATACTTCATGAGCTTGAAGGCAATGAAGAACATTGTATTTTTATTGTGTTATTCTTATTCTTAGTTAAATATAATGTGTTATTAGACATTATTATGTTTGTAATTTGTTTTAAATTCTCATGACATTAACACGTCTCTCCATTTAGGATTCTAATATAGTGACTTCATCTATTGTGTATTGTAGTCACTGCCTATTTCATGTTCATCCCATGTTTACCAGTGATAAGTGAAAGTTGTTATTTTGTTTTCTTTGTTTTATTGGATATAAATTTAAAAAAAAAACAATACGTTAAAAATAAAATACAATTTTTTAATTTTGTCAATTCATATTTCATAATATTTATGAAAATATGCGGATTTTATTATACCAATATGTTTAAATAGTACACTATTTTTAAAGTATATTAATTATTCAAACTATTAATAATATTAATTATTTTTATTACTATTATAATTATTAATATAACTATATATATACAATGTATAATATACAAAATTAATATATTAAATATTAGATAAATTTATGTAACAAAAATATTTAATTATATTATTAATAACAACATATAATTATAAATAATAAAAATAAAATTATAATATAAAAAAATATAGTTATGTAACAAATGTATATAATAATAACTATTATTTTTATAAATTTTAATATATTTAATAATATTATTTCAATTTAATAAAAACTTATTTTGTATTATATTTTTTAGTTTTTTATAAAAAAATATTGAAAATTATGGATATTATATATTACAAAAACTTAATTAACTCAAATCTAAAAAAATATATATCATAATTTATTATTCAAATATTTTTTAATAATAAGAGTAAATTTGTAAACTTACATTTTACAAATTTAAAATAATTTTTAAATTTTCTCTTAACTATCATATCTCTCACAAACTTTAATAAATCATCTTCACTAATTCAATTTAATATTCTTCAATTAAAACAACCTCACACATTCTCGTACATCTTCTTCCCACAAATCTCATTCCCAGTCCAAACACAACAGTCCAAACACAACTGAAACATTTTTTTCGGAGGGCACCATATATATATAATAATAATAATAATAATAATAATAATAATAATAATAATAATAATAATAATAATAATAATAATAATAATAAAATAATAATAATATAATAATAATAATAATAATAATAATAATAATAATAATAATAATAATAATAATAATAATAATAATAATAATAATAATAATAATAATAATAATAATAATAATATAATAATAATAATAATAATAATAATAATAATAATAAATAATAATAATAATAATAATAATAATAATAATAATAATAATAATAATAATAATAATAATAATAATAATAATAATAATAATAATAATAATAATAAAATAATAATAATAATAATAATAATAATAATAATAATAATAATAATAATAATAATAATAATAATAATAATAATAATAATAATAATATAATAATAATAATAATAATAATAATAATAATAATAATAATAATAATAATAATAATAATAATAATAATAATAATAATAATTAATAATAATAATAATAATAATAATAATAATAATAATAATAATAATAATAATAATCTGGCTTATTTGTGATAACTTCATTTCAATTTTTTATATATTTTAAAATGTGGATAACTTTCACATGGCATAATGATTGGATAACAAATGTCGATTGAAATTCTTTGCACTTATGGTGCACACTAAAGACCTTCATCCATGATTAAATAAATATTATAAACACATTATTCTTTTAATTATTTATTTTTCTTGTAACAATTGCATAAAGGTGTACGTAACTAAATGCTCTCTTTTATTTTTTTAATTATTGCTATTAGTTTTAATATACCGAAAAATTATATAAGCTTTAGCTTTCACCTTTTCTTTTGGTGAAGTTGGCTTGATGTACATGTCGTGGTTAAGTTTAATTCTACTTAAATTCGCATTAGAATATATCAATGATTTCAAGGAGCAATGTTGTTCTTCAATTTACCATGAGCATGAATAAGTGTCTCAACAAACTGTAAGACACCTCTTCAATATACCTAATTAAAATAGATTGTTTAAATTAATTTATTTCCTTGTCATTCCATAATTAGAGCAGACTAAAATTATAAATCACTAATATGTTTCTTGCTATTACATAATTTGAAATAGTATTCAAATACTTTTCTCCTTTTGTATAAAATGAAACTAAACTTTTCCATGCTTTTCAAAAAATGTTTGTACAACTTCTACTTTTACATAGAAGAGAAGCCCAAAAGAAGTCAGCCAAACACAACCTAGTTACAACACCTATTTCAGTATGCTACTTCTGTTATATTTTACCTAGAAATTATAGTATACTAATTCACAAAATGCATGTAATCCTATTTAGGTTCCGAAGTTTGTCTGACCACAGGCATTAACTTTTCAAAAGTTCATGAATCATATTCCTTGCCTCAGCCAGAGTGTGTGGGTAAGAGACTTCTTCGGCCCATATATTCCGCATGTTATGCACATTCAGCATTTCTGTAAGGTATTCCTCTCCCAACTGGCTTGTTTCCTCTGCATCCATCCCACTAGCAACAACATTCTGCTCATATCAGGTTAAACACCTTAATTAGACAAATATGTAAGAGCCAAAGAAACTGAAATGAGATGAGGCCAGATGGAAAATGTATTATTAACTTATAAACAAGGGGAGCAAGCAGTGAGCAACAAATCACACAAGAATCACGACCAAACGTACTATTATTAACAAACGAAGTTTTTCGTTTACTTTTGCCTGTGAAGAATGTAGTTTTGATAAAATTGACACAATATACCAGTCTCAATATTTCTCTACTCTCCAAAATCTTCATGATAAACTAATTTTGTCTGACTATTTCCAATCAATATATGTTAACTCACCCATATTCCACCGATGCATGCATTGAATATTATCAACTTGAGGAGGTTTTCATCGGAACTGCAAAGAGCATTACCAGAAGTAACAGAAAAAATATGATCTTGGTGAGGAGAATCAACATATAATCCCTGGTTTTTCACAATAATTTTTTTGTGCTTTTTCAAAATTCTCCCTAGATGATGAGATGTGGTGAGTTCTTCATTTAGTCTCAACAGAGTTGCTGCCCTTTCTGCACTAGCCCAGCAACAACACGATGATGATCCATCTTCTGCAAGAATAAAGAAATGCGGGGGGAAATATCATAAAAAATGGTCACAGAGAAGCTTAGCATAAAGTGGAGATCCAAAACATGAGAAAAAGTGATGACGAGTCTTCTTTGTAGATTCTGCACATCAAGTATCATGTAAGAAGGGGCTGCTTTTTTTTATGACAAAAATTGTCGTAGGTGAAGTATTGCTTTAATGTGATAGGAGAAAGCACATGCTAACCACATTAATATCTTAGAATCCTTACAATTAGCCTTTGTTAAAATAGTGTAATTCTATAGTCTAAAAGAAGTTTGTTTCCTACAAGATTTGCTACAACCCAACATCTAAATACAACTTATTGACAGCAGGAAAAAATTGACATAATTGATAACAAAGCTCAGGTGTAAGAATGCTGGCAAGTGAATACTAATAGATATAGGCATAACACAAATAATTGAACAAGGAGTCCATGTCAGAAACGAAAGAGCAACACAAACTAAATAATAGAAGATAGGAAATAGAAACTGGGCCAAGCCAAAAAATGTGGACATAAATTATGTGGAATTATTTATAAAATATTTAAAAGATGTTTATAATGTATATAACACTAAGTAAAACAACTGTCAGTTAAACCACATTTGACAAACAATACACGCACTTGCACAGGCAAGACAATGAAAGTGATTATAGCTGACTTTTCGTGAGTAACACTTAAAATGAGCTTACTTTTTAACACAAATAACTTACCCAGCAAAAAACAAGCAAGTGGAATGTCCAAAAGTGTCCCCTGAGCATTAATTTTTGTTTCTGCAATAAAATTTGTAGTCTTTCTCTCTATAACTAAAACAAAGACCGCAACTACCTGTTCACAAAAGACAGCACAAAAAATAATGTTCTCTGAGAATGAGAGCACAAATATTTCATGGATAAATGTCAAATTAATTTACCCTGCATCGAAGCACTATTTTCTTGTGGCTCAAGCTCCTAGGCAATTGGGAGATCAAACAAGAGATATAATTTCGAGATGCATCGTCAGCATCTTTGGTAGAGTTTAAAAAAGAGGACCTGTCACCGCATTGTTTGTCACATACTTTCATGGATTTTATTACAATAAATGACACAGGCAGCAACATTAATTTATTTGGTGCCCTGCAGAGCAGAAGACAAGGAATCAATTATGTTGCAAATTAAAGACATTTCACATAATAAATGTGAGGATACTCCTTGATATAAGTGCATGTGGAAAAATGGAAGAGTAAAACTAAGTATACAAAACAGATTGACATACAAGAATACATGCAACACAGTCGTCAAGGAAATTTTGTTTTCACAGAGCAGTTCACCACTGACATTACTATTTTTTCTTTAACAGTGCAGTGAAACAAAATCTGGATTCCAATTATTTCTTGTTGGATAATCCAATGCATACCTTGCGTTGAGAATTCGATGAAATACTGCAGTTACACCAGGTCCAAATCCAGTAGGAAAAGTATGTTTATTTACAGAACCACAAATATTAACCTAATAAGAAATAAATGAACAAGATTATGCTGCAAAATAAGCACAGAATGAATATAAATATAGAGTGAGATGGGATTGCAATTACAATATGGTGATGCACTAAAACATGAATGCAGAAATTGCTTCTTGTCCCAATGAGGCCTTTCAACTGAAGAGCATCAACGTTTGCACCACTTGAGCATGAACTAAAGGAACCAGAGCCAATTTTATGAATTTCAATCACATTTCCCTCAAGAGACATCAAATTGCCCTCAGGGAACAGGCTGTTTGATCTCTGAGTTCCGAAACAAGATTTAGGTCTATCCTCTAAAGTCCCAGTACCTAAAGAAAGGTTAGCACTATCTTCTGATATTGCAAACTGCAAGCTTAGACTATCTTCCAATTCCATAACATTATCCTCCAAGACATCTGCAAGAGTGATGGGGAGATATAGGTTAACATCTGAACTGACACTTGAAGGTTCACCATAGGACCTCGGCAGAAGATTTTGATGATTAGGTGAAACTCCACCAATTGTAGGAGATGAAGAATCTTTTGCAGATGTATATTCTGATAGATGATCAGAAAGGTTCTCATCGTAAATAACTGAAAGGCTCCAAATATGTTTTCCAGAATCAACAAGTAATTTACCACTGCCACTGCTCCCACAGTTGGCATCTTTTGTACTTCCAAAGCAGTTCTTTATGTTATGATCTATGATGTAATAATCACCAATCTGCAACAACTGAAATGTAGTAGAGAGTAAATTAATACTTGGGTTTTCCCTAATATATAAAATCAGCTAATACCTACTATCCTTTGTAGGCAGGCCAAAGATAACAAGATACCTGGTACTTTAAAAATCTATCTGCTGAGAACTCTAGCAAAATTTTCCTTGAAGAAGGTTTTGAATTAAAACTTGTATCTTTCATAGGTGACATAGAGCGCAAGATAGCTGGGCAAACCTCATTCTCATTTTGAAGGCTTTTAAAAGTAACCAGACAAGATAAATCAGGAGAAGATCTCATGTTGACACAATATTTGTTCTCTTCTGGTTTCCTGGAAGAATTAGAACAAGCACTGAGCTCATAGATGGAAGTCTGAAATTCATCCTTTGATGAACTTACTGATTCCTTAATAAGTTTCTGCCTCTTATTGGAAAATTTATCTTCATTATTACCACTCAGACAAGATTTCGATAGTTCCTTTGTCTTGTCCCAAGAAGCATTGTGTGGATGAACAATTCTACTCTTCCCAGCAAACAATAAAATGAATGGAAAAAGTATGGCTTCAACAAAAGTACTTGACTTGCTACATCCTGCTTTATTAGAATACTGCAATAATTGAAACAGGGCCATTAGCAGAGTAGAATTGTTGAAAAAGAATGTGGAGATTTTACAACCATGGAACATTTTAAGATGAGTAATGCTACAAATGTAAAGATTAATAAAAAAAGCACCTCCTTTATCACATCAAAATACTTCAGCAAAATTTTACATGGATCTGCAAGCAACTAAAAGGCTGCACACCAAAAGTGGTTATGCTTTTTTGAAGGGTTAAATACAGTCTTAAGCATACGTAACATAATCTGAAAGGGTTAATTACATTAGTCTAAGCTGATACTTCACAATCTTTAACTCTACACTTCCTTTTTTACCATGCAACTGTTCTAATGAAGATTTGATAGCAGTTCATCAATGAAATTAATGACTATAATTTCTGACTAAATATAACACTAAAACAAACCTTTTCTTGAAGAGGAAATTTGTGAGATACTCTAAGCAAATGGTAGGATCCAGGCTCTAATGTCTCATTTTCATTCTTACTATTTATGCATGAGTAAAGGGGAATCTTTCTGCATTTAGCATTCTTCCAATGACAGCAAACAAAAAATGGTGTACATAATTCTCTTTCTGCTTTGGAGCAATTAAAGATAGTGCTACATGATAATGACTCACTCCCAAGACTTTCAATCTGATCCACAAGTTCGTCTATGCTGTCCATTAAAACTTCATAGTCCGTCACCTAAAAATCCAAAATGACTGTTTAAACACATAATTCTGAGGACAACCTAATTACCTAATACTATGTGATCAAGTTAGGAATTTATAAACACTACTTTCAGACTGTCAAGAAAAATAATTACTAAACCCAACTCAACCTCACAAAAATCAGCTTGGAAAAGAAATCAAATACTTGGCTACAAGTACTCACAAAATTATGAAATCAGTTGAACCCTCAATTGAGTCCACAAAACAAACCCACTTTCCAGAACTGCAGAACCTCTTCACTAATAAATTTATAAGGGTTAAAAATGTTTAGTCTGCAAAAGGCAGTGTTTAATTTTAGTCCTTCAAAAATAAATAGTCTCATTTTAGTCCCTCTTTAAGAAAATATGGATAACATGGGACAACAAACCTCATAAATTTCGTTGGGATTCCAAGTTAAGGGAATGTCTGGTATAAGAATATCAACACGACCAGTTGCATCAACCATCTGCAGTCTTCTAGTTGATGGATTAATCTGAACAGGAAAAGCAAAAAGCCATAAATATGAGAACCAAATTATTAGTAGTTATCAACAATATCCAAGATTCATTTAAATTTTTTCCAGTGAAATCATGTCACATTAAAAAGAATAAAATATATGTAACAACCATTGACAACTATGGTTTATTCGCAAGCATGGAAATGACAAATTCATTGAACCACTAACCTTAAGGTATCCAAGCAAAACAACACCTATATCTTCACTTCGAAGGATCCTCCTAAATGACCTGCCATTATATCTTGCTTCACGTGATAAAATACTGAAATGGTTGCCAATAGGCAATAATTTACAGTGATTTTCTGACTTCATAATTCTTAGCAAGGTGTGTATACAGTGACAAATGAAGATAGACATCGGTATTACCTGTAATAAAACAGATGAAGTAATTTATATCCTTCAGTGGTTAAAAACAAATTCCTTCTATGAAAACATAACGAAATTCTTTTTTTTTGGATGAAATAAAACCTGTATGCTATATATAGATCATGTTAAATCAAAACTTTACAAAGTATCAGAAGAAAATTAAATATAAACACAGATAACATACCAATTTCAGAAAACTGCAATGCAGTACTCTACCACAACCATTATAGTCATGTGTGCACAGCCCCATGAGAGCGCCTTGCTAGCAAAGGGAAACATTATTACCAAACTAAAGCAGCAAAAAATTGGTACACACGAAATTTTCCCAGCTGTCAATTTGTTGACAAACCTGAGTTTGAAATATTGATGAAGGGAAAAGTGCACTAGCATACATCTGAACTAGCCCTTCTTTCTGGTAAAACCTTGCATAATTAAATTCATTAGAAATGGAACAGAACAAAGAGCTACAGCCCAACTAAGAACACCTTCAACCCAAAGGAAGAAAATTACATGCTTTGATCCCAAAATCTCCTTGTCAGATAAGATACCAGCAAACTTTTTCCGGAAGCTTGAGACAAGAAGTAATACCCTACCACGAAAAAGGAATAACATATATTCCAGCAATCTTTAAAACTCTCAAGTTCCAAATCAATTGCAATAAAAGTAAATCAAACTAGTCAATACCAGAGTCTTGCAGAAAATGGTAACGACTGAATGAACTTCCCTAGCATCCCGGAAGATGGAAAAACTACATTACACCTGCAATACTGAACTGAATGATCACTTTTCTGCAAAGAATATGAATAGGCGACTTCAAATAGGTCAGAAACATTTAAGGAACAACTAGTGCATAATTGTTGAGGAAATCAATTGCTTTTCTCTCGGCTGCCTTCTTGAGAGACCCTTAGAAAAATATGCAGCTAATATTGTATCGTGCAAAGCGTACAACAATTCAGAACATGACCATGCATATTTCAGTCACATGCAGTTGCTTGCATTAGCCCAAGTTCAACGTCTACAGACTGTGTACTTTAAGCATTTATGTGATGACAATTTGAACAGAAGCAAGCAGTTATAGTAGCGATACATACACAGTTTGGCAAGGGGAGAAGGATTGCACAATAATGCTGGTCTTGATGCAGGCCCCAAGAATAATAATTTTTGTCCACGAAAACTTCGGATCCACAATATGCACATTTCTTACAGATAACTGCAAACGGTAATGACTTTTGGAGTCAAAACTTAAAACTCAAAATGGGTTGCAGATTATATAACTCACGAGATTAATTTGTAAGCACTGTTAAGTAAAACATTTTTACATGGACATCTAACATTAATTTACCCTATTGCCACATCATGCTAATGAATGAGATATTGTGATAAATGAGAACATCCTATTGGAAGTCCGTCGAAAGAAATGTGATCTTCAACATGGTGCTACATTTACAACCCAACAGATATCTCAGGAGGTGAAATCTATCCTGACAGCGCAAAAAGAACTGTGTTCTTCAATATGGTGCTACATTCACAATCCAAAAGATATCTCAGGTCAAGAAAACAGCAAATTTGCTTCACTTACAATGGAGCCAACTCTCAGACCATGCATCGAGGTATGCAGTTGATCAGTTAAAAGAAGCCACACATCATGGTCCAACTCCAGAACCATCCCTTGCATGTAAGCACCTTTAACTACACCAGTATAAGCACCACATTCACCCTTTCCCTTGATCCCACTCTTCAAGCTTGGCATGCATTTCTCCGAAGAAGACCCAACATGCAGAACCGACTCATCTACAGTTACATACATCACTTGAGACTCCTCCTTCGTAAAGTAAACCACCTTCTTCTTCAAACCAGACACCACAACGCGGTTGTCAATCAGTTTGGTGATTGCAGGGTGCCAAGAGGAAGCACTGTCACGAAAATACACAATCTCCATTTTGGTAAAAGAATGCCCCTTCCTACTCTCACTCAATTTGTCAATTAAAACGTCCTTGGAACAACAAAGCCTACAGTCACAACAAACTAATTGCACTAAAAACCCTGGCAGGTTCACCTTAGGGCCTGAGTTCAAGTCAGAGGTACTAGCCGCCATGGTGCACGGCACGACAGAGAGGGGACCAACGGACTCCACCACCCCGTGAAAGCTTCTCATTCTGGCGCCGGATCCTCGGGTACAATTCGGCGCCAGTGGAAGCGAATGCACAGCGTTGGAGCCGTGGTTGGGGTCGGAGAAGCGCCAATTGATGATCTCTAATAGGCCGTGGGCGACATCGCGGTCATGGCGCTTGAAGGGGATGAAATTCCAGACGGTGACGCGTATTTCCCTGTTCAGAGCGTCTGGGCGAAAGTGGAGGAGGTCGCAGCAGAGGGTGGCGGAGGCGTCGGAGAAGCGGAGGCAGGAGCACGGAGGGGAGAGGGAGAGGGCGGGGAGGGTTAGGGTTAGGGTTCCGACGAGGACGGTTGAGCAGGGAAGGGCGGTAAGGACGTGGCGGGAGGTGGAACGGTGCAGCGGGGGAGTGGAAGAGAAGAGGGAAGAGGCGGCGGCGGTTAGAGGGCGAGGAGAGTGAAGGAGTTCTGCTAGACTCATCACCGTAGCGTTTGCGTCGTCCATTGTGTTGATGAAACCGGTGGCGCGCCTAGTGTTGGCGGCTTTGAACACCGGCGGAAACCAGGTTTTCGAATTGGATGAAACTTATAAGAAGCGTTTTTGGGAGGGAAACTTTTTTAGAGTGGTGATTCACGGAACTACTCTTTTATTTAAAACAACCAAGCCAAACATACTTTCGTACAATATTATATTATTGTTTATTTTAAAATAAAGAGTAGTGATATATGTAACACAAATCCAAAGATACGTATAATCTCTAAAATGTAGGACACGGAACACGGATCTATATATTATATAATTTTGAATTATATAAATTGAAAATAAATATTTATATGCAAAAATATGTTTCAGATTCTTTGGGAGCAGGAAGATATTTCTCATGAATGGTTCAAAAGAACTTGTTCCTTATTTTTATAATCATAATAAAAATTTATACAATAAATTTGAGTTTTTAGAAAATTATTGTATTTATACCGTTTAAAATGGTGTTAGAACTGTGTTATAATTTTAAAAAATCCAACAAATATTTTTTGAATTGAACACTTCACTAATAAGTGTCCTACGAGTGTCGACACCGATACGTGTGTCCGACACGGATACGCCCATTTAAGAGAAGTGTCTGAGCCTCATAGACCTATGAAGCTCGGACACTCCTCTTAAATGGTGTGTCGTATCAGATACCGACATTCGTGTGACACCTGTAGGACACATATCCGTAAAGTGTCTAATTCAAAAAATATTTGTTAAATTTATGACAATTTTTGTACGGTTTTAACATAATTTAAAAAAAATATTAATTTTCTAAAAAATCAAACTTTATTGTATAAATTGTTATTATGATTATAAAAATAAGAAACAAATCTTTGTGAACCAGTAATGAAAGAACATTTTTCTACTCTAAAAAAAAAATCTGGAACATACTTGTTCACATAAGTCTTTATTGTCAATTTATATAATTCATAATTATATAATATATAGATTTGTGTCTTTTTATCCTACATTTTAAAGATTTTATGTATCTCTATGTCCGGGTAAATGTCTAACATCTCTATTAATATAAAAAAATAATATTATGTTTTATGTACTTAATTTTTACGATTTTATTTTTACAATAATATCATTATATTGTTTTTTTTTTATTTTGATTATGATGATAACGTATTTGTTATTTGTAAGAGTGTTTCTTCTGCACCCCATTATTCTGAATTGAGTATCTTTTAAAAATTCTAGAATAGCACAAACCTCACTTTTTTTGTTAGCATTATGGAGAGAAACGGTGGTGTGATTCATTCCCATTATTGATGATTTTGCCGATGGCATTGTGGTAGTTACGAGATAGTTTTAGAAGCATTGTTTGTTAGAGAAGAAAAGTAAGTTTTGTTCTTTTTACTTTTCGTAATTGTAATCTGAAATATTTGCAAAATTGAAAATCTTGAATGTATTCCCGAAACTTAATTTCCAGAAACCATCACACCCAATTACCATAAAAAAATGTCAAAAATAATTTTGATATTTTGAAAAATATAAAAGTGCAGGAGGAAGCAAAATGTAGGATTATGGGAAGAAACACCATATTTGTAATTATGTTGAGTTTGTTCTGTTTTACCTCAATAAAAACTTATATGATATATGTACTGGACAGGAATGCTTCATACCTCGGTCCAAGCATTTAGGTATGGTCGGCTCGGCTTTGGATCCAACAGGCGGGTCATAAACTCGACCCAGTTTTAATGGTAAGCCCAATAAGGAATAATTAAAGTAGAGAAAATATTAAGTTTATTCATATGTTAATATAAAAGTCGTTAATTGAATATATATGTTAATATATGTAGAAGTTGTTAGAATATATGAATAAAGTTGTTAAATGAGTAGCGAGTACCCGTGAATAAATGTGCACGTGATTCTCTTTTGCTGTTAGCACTGTGGGAGAAGGTGCCCGTAGGCAGAATATCTTTATGTTACACATGCTTTCAGTTGAGATTATATTCTCGTGAGTGAAAGTTGTTAAAGGGATAACTATAAAAGGGGCTTGAGACCCCCGGTAAAGGTACACTGATTCTGAGTACTTTAGATTGAAACTGATTACTTATTTTGAATGCTCTTACATACTTGATTGTCGGAGTCATTTGGCACCCACCGTGGGGCACGCTAAAACCTGATCCCATCCACATTCTTGGTTGAGCCTTCTGACGTAATGAGAAACACAAGGCAATGACCGCTAGGATCTGAAGGAAGTGATGCCCCCACCTTACAGCAACTCATGGATGTCATGAGGGCCCTCCAGGAGGCCAACTAGAAGCACAAACGAGAACAAGAGAGGTTACGAGCGAAAGCCAGAGTTGAGCAAGGGCTTTTGCAGGATCTCCTGATGGTAGAAGTCGAGGCCTCTTGAGTAGCTCTGGAGGAGCAAGCACAAGCTAATGAGGAGTTGCACAAAATCAATGAGGACTTACGTAAAAGCCTGCACCAATGTGACCGACGTTCCACCAGGGAATAATGTCTGAACTTGCCCTCGAGAGATAGTCTCAAGCAATTTTCGCGAGAGATCATGGATGAGCTCGTGCCACCTTATTACATCACACCCAAGATCGCTTTTTTCAAGGGGATAGAAGACCTTGAGAGTCATCTCATGGCATTCAATGCTCAAATGATTGTTTCTGGAGGAACGGATGTCATCCCGTGCAAGATGTTCATGAGCACTTTCACGGGTACAACCCTACAATGGTTCAGTGGGATCCCGGATGGTCAGATCACTTCTTTCTCCCAGTTCTCCAAGATGTTTAGAGAGCAGTTCTCTGTCAACAAGGTCAAGCCCCTGAGGCTGTACGACCTTTTCAGTGTCAGACAAAGGGAGGGAGAGGCATTAAAAGACTATCTAAATAGATTTTGGGCAGTCACGGTGTGACTTTAGACCCATGATGAGGAGATGATGATCGCCGCTTTCAATCAAGGGATCGCAACAGGACAATTCAGTGATTCGATAATTAGAAATTCAGCAGAGACGTTTTCGAAGGTACATGAATAAGTTGTCGCCCACATTGAAGCGGAAGAGATCGTGATCAAGAAGAATGATAGCTTGCATTCAAGACAACCTAGGACTAAGGAGAAAACCTAAAGAATAAGAAATGAAAAAGACAATCAAGAAAAATAAGGCACTCAATGAAAAGATAGCACACAAAGGGAACCTAAAGAATAGTACTAGAATAAGATGAAGAAAACCAAAAAATAGTACTATTGGAATATTTGTATAAAATTTGCATGATTTTAAAGATTTATTCTAAACTGAATAATACAAACTGGAAGTTGAAATTTAAACCACTGAAAGTTCAAGATCTTATCTCAAATTAGACACTGGAATCACACAAAAACAGTGCACCAATTAATTGTGATAAATTTTTTAAAATCACTGTCACTCACTGAAAGTCATAATTTTGTACTCTGTACGTATTTGATTTATCATTTTTTTTATTTGGAATTTTGATACACTTCTTTTTTTCACTCTTTTATAACACTTCAAACTACTGAAATCCAGAGTTTCAAAATTTTTTCTCCAACAGAATTAGTTTTCATAAGCAATTTCAGTCACCACAAAAACTGGAAAACAGAGAAAACCTATGCTGGAATTAAAAAAACATAATTAAGAAACTTCAAATACACAAAAGAATTGATGTATATGAACTTGTATAGATCTAATACACAAGCATGAACTCAAATCTAAAAATAAAATACACCAAAGGATCAAAAATAGAATTAGAAAACTGCACTCAAGTAAAAAATCGACCAACCAAAATTAGCAAGAAAAGTACTACATAGAAGTGATGACATTATAAGAGAAACATGACATGACAAAACATATATGGATTCAAAAATTAAAATGACTTAAACACAATGAATTTGTACCAATTAAAATAGCAAGAAAGACTCAATTAAAGCAAAAACATAATAGCTAACACAAAAACAGAATTAAAGTGCCAATCAACTCAAAATTTTTTTTGCACACAACCATAACTCTAGATACCACATGATGTGAGTTGAATCAAGCATAGACACTTTCAAGAATTTATAACACAAATATATGTAAAGAAGGATGACAAAAAGAAGTTGCAAACAAAGGTAAACAATTCGGTATAAGTGGAGGAACTTAAGGAAACATCATTGGAGTTCAATGCCTTCCAAATCATGAACCAAACTCAAGATTGAGTGCCATTCCACAAGAACCGATTCACAAACCCCATACAAAATGGAACCGAATTCAAATACAAGAAATTAATCACAATTACCGAATAGAATCAAGTTGTAAGTGCAGAAATGAAAAGGAAACACAAGATGAACAAGATTAACCGATTGAAATGAAAGAACAATGCAAAGAGCACAAACTACCGATTGGAATTACTAAAACATGATTCGAAAATGGACATGGAGATGGAATAAGAAAGACTTATGTGATTGTAGTCTATGGAGGGGAAGAACACGCCACTTGGAGGTGATTGATCCAAGATAAGTGCATGAATGCCGCCACTTGGAGCTTCCCAAACACTCAAAAGATGAGACAAGATGAAGGAGAGCAAGTCTCACACAATTCTCTCTCAATTCGAGTAGAGTAACAATACTTCAAATTCCAATTCTGCATTTACATGAGCATGGCCTCTCTATTTATAGTAGAAGAGGGTTGGAAATGAAAAGGCACAAATTCAAAACAAGGTTATTCAAAATCGGCACCAAATCAAGTCACATGAGAAGTGTGACTTGCTTTCCTACTTCGGCACCTCCTAAAACTACATGTCACCTACTCTTTATGTCACATGGAGGAAGGTATGACTTGTCTTTGTACATAAGCACCCCTTATATCTATATCTATATCTACATCTCCCTTTATGTTCTACTAACAGACTACTCAAAAGTAATTACAAAAAGAGACATCCAATGATGCTCATCTCCCAAAGTCTTGGCCTTGCTTCTAGTAATCCTTTGAGACATGAAGGATGTTGAGCTCATGGGTTGGGCTTCTTGGGCTTGGGCCTCAAGCACCTCCTCTACTTGGTTTTCATCGGCAACCTAGCTTGACCCTTGCGGGAAAACAAAACCTCTACCGAGAAGAGAACGAACTCGAGGTACATACCATATGTAGCCAGGAAAGATGAGCCCAAGATGAGGGTTAGGGAAGAGTCAACTGCTTGACCCAAGTTTCGAGTATCTATTTGGAGCTCTTAAGCAAGCCAGAGGTAGCGGAAAAGCTGAAGTTTACCCAGAAGACAAGTTGGAACTTAGGATCGCGAATGGACACCTGGTGTGAGTTCCATAGAGAATTTGGGCACAATGTCGAACGATGCATAGCCTTGGGTCACCAATTGACTAGCTTGGTCAAAGAAGGTTTCTTGAAGGAGTACCTCGAGGTTGACTAGGAAGAACTAAGGGGAGAGATTGCTATCAGGGACCAGACACATGAGGCACCGATCCATGGAGAGTTGAATACCATCTCAGGAGGATTTGCCGGAGGAGGAAGCTCGGCCTCCAAACGTAAACGTTATGCACGAGCGGTGATGTCCTTAGATACGAAGAGACCTGATCATCCTCGGGAGCCCAATCTTTGTTTCACGAGTTCTGACCTAGAGGACGTGATTCCTCATGAAGATGACCAAGTGGTGATATCAGTCGTCACTGTAGGTCGAAAGGTGCACAGGATTTTGGTCGATCAAGGAAGCTCGACTGATTTGATGTTCTGGGGAACCTTCACCAACTTGCAGTTATCCCCTAACCAACTGATGCCATACGATGGGTGTTTGGTCGGCTTTGCGCAAGATCGAGTAGAAGTACGAGGGTACGTTGAGCTGAGAACAACCTTCTCCGATGAAAGCGCGACCAAGACATCAGGTACATTATTGTTAACGCGCCTTCTGCTTACAACTTGTTTTTAGGGTGACCCTCCCTGAACAGGTTGGGCGTAGTAGCCTCAACGACCCATATGAAAATGAAGTTGCTTTCTACTAAGGGAGGAGTGATCACCATAAAGGTCGATCAAAGGACAACACGAAAGTGCTACAAGAGTAGCTAGAAGAATAAAAAAGGAACTTACACGATTGCTATCCAGTCAGGAAAGCCAAAGTGGATTGCAGAGGCGGATGCCATCAATGAGAGACGACCTGAACCTGTTGGAGAGGTTCAGGAAAGGGAAATCAAGGGGAAGAAGTTTAAGCTTGACACCTCGTTATGCAAAGAATTAGAAGATAAGATAGCCGAGGTGATATCTGAGCACATGAATGCTTTCGCATGGTCATCCGCGAAGATGCCTGGGATAGACCCAGACTTTCTATGCCATCGACTTACCATGGATGAAAGGGTTAAAACCGTGGTCCAGAGGAGGAGAAAGTTTAACGAGGATAAGTGCCTCGTCATCCGAGAATAGGCTCATAAGCTTTTGAATGCTGACCACATAAGGTAAATCCAATACCCTGAGTAGCAGGAAAATGTTGTGTTGGTAAAGAAGGCCATCGGAAAGTGGAGGATGTGTGTCAACTTCACTAACCTGAACAAGGCTTGTCCCAAGGATTTGTACCCGCTACCGAGCATAGATTCCTTGGTGAAAAACGCCTCAGGTTGTCGGTTGTTAAGCTTTTTGGATGCGTTCTCAGGGTACAATCAAATTCGTATGTACCCGAGGGATGAGAGTAAGACAACCTTTATAGCCGGGATCGTCATCTATTGCTACAAGGTCATGCCCTTTGGCTTTAAGAACGCTGGTGCCACCTATAAAAGGATGATGGATCGAATCCTCGCCCCAATGCTTAGGCAGAACATACAAGCATATGTAGACGACATGGTCGTCACATCAAAACAGAAAGACCAGAACATTGCCGACCTGGAAGAGCTATTTGCAACAATAGCAAAGTACAATTTGAAGCTTTGTCCATAAAAGTGTGTGTTTAGGATAGTAGTAGGGAGGTTCTTTGGTTTCTTGTTAACTGAAAGGGGCATAGAGCCAAACCTCGACAAATGTGCTGCAATCATAGGAATGAAACGCCCGACCAATGTCAAAGAGGTCCAATAGTTAACTAGGCGCATGACCGCTCTGTCTCATTTCCTATCAGCCAGTGGCGATAAGGGGTATCCTTATTTCCAATGCCTCATGAAGAACAATCGTTTTTTTTGGACCAAAGAATGCAAGGAAGCCTTCACCAAGTTGAAAGAGTACTTGGCCGCATCTCCCTTTCCTATTTTGTCCCACGCTCATTCTTCTCAATATCACTTCTCTCACTCTAACTCTTACACACTCATCTCTCTGCCACCACACTCCAGCCGCGACCTCCACCACACCACGAAACCGCCATCGTGCAACTCACTGTCCCGCAACCTCTATTACTCCAACCGCGTGACACCACAACCTCCATTACTCCAACTGCGCGACACCGCAACCTCCATTACTCTAACTGCGTGACCCTGCCTCAGCTGCATTGTATCATAAAAGCATCAACTCACGTGACACCCTAACCTTCACCCTCAACCCCAGTCGCACCGTACCGAAAATGTGCTAGCTTCGCGCTTCAGCTTTGCGTGACACCGCCCTGATCGCGACCTCCGTGTCCCGCCGCCCCTCACTGGAGTTCCTCCCTCTGTTTTTGCGCTAGAATTTTATTTTTTATTTTATTTATTATTTGTTGAATTAACGATGGTTCTAGAACCATCGTTATAAATTCTTGATTTATAACTACACCTAAATTAACGACGGTTTTTGAACCTTCTTTAAATGCTTTTTTTAATCGTCGTTAATGTTGTTTTCTGCACTAATGATATTTATTCCTGATGGTAAATTTGTTTAACTATCAATGATCTATACAAAATCTAAAGGCATTATTTTGTTAGTTAAGAGAAAGATGAAAGCTCTAGGATACAAACAAAGCTTTATTTTGAGAACTAGAAAATGAAGTATTGAATAAAAGAAGAAATTGGAGAAGACAACTCAAGAAGACAAATTAAAGAATATAAACATGTAATAAATATAGAAGAAAGTCTCCCACATGAAAACAATAGCTTGAGAAGAGGCATATGTTAGAATAACTTGTTTGAATGTTATAATATGTTATTCTAATCTAGAATAAGATATTCTAGGTTAGAATAAAAGACCATAAAT
This sequence comes from Phaseolus vulgaris, assembly GCF_000499845.2. Lineage (NCBI taxonomy): Eukaryota > Viridiplantae > Streptophyta > Magnoliopsida > Fabales > Fabaceae > Phaseolus > Phaseolus vulgaris. Next base: position 48,579,103 of record NC_023749.2, read on the forward strand.
GCATTTATGTGTTAAGAGAAGTTTCACATTCCTTTTTAGTCCCACACCTTTGACGTAGAAATCAATTTGAGCTTTGAAAGTCTTTTGTGAGAGTGTGCTTGTTTAGTTGAGTGTTCCTAACTAGCCTCTCATTCTCTTGCATTCTTGCATCACCAAGAAGAGTTTCAAGAGCTCCTCTAAGAGTCTTAGCCATCCATCTTTGGGTATTACCCTTCCTAAGGTAATCACCATCCTAACTTACTCCTATTCCATTTACTTTTTCATATTCACTATCTTCCATTATCTTTTTCTATTCCATTTTTTTTCATGTTATTTGTGTTCTTTCTAAGCTTCCATATACATCTTCGACCTCCTAAACCCGAAAAGAATCACAAAAAATCAAAAGCATCAACTCGGCCACACCCCCACAATCCCAGTCACACTCTTGTGTTTCTCCAAGAAAATCAAGAAACCTCACCCTCCTTCTCCCAACTACAAGTCACAACCTTAAACCTTTTAACCATAAAAAATACCTGTCAAATTTATGAAGCCTTGTTCCAGCACTTCCTTAAAAGGTTTGCAACAAAGCCCCACAAAGAAACCTCCAAAAAATTCAAAGACAACCCATAACCACCACCTTTCATTTCCATAACTTCCTAAAACTCTATTTTCAACACCTCAATAGAGATCTGGTGATAGAATCTGCAGAATTCTGCTCAACAAGTTGGTTTCTTTCACTGCTCCAAGATGCAATGCAATATCTTATTTGTAATGCATAAAACCAAGTGTTCTCATCACCAGAAATCGATCGACCAAAATTTAGATAAGATTTTTCTTTTCAGAACAATGTTTTTGTTTCTGCGTAAATCAATTTATCTCCACGCATTAAACTATCATTCTACTTTAACGTGAATATAAGTACCCCTCTACAACAACATGTACATAAAAATAAGTATCACCATGTTTTAAATTTTGGTACACCAGAAAAATAAAGCTAAATTAATGCTCTGAAATTAAAACCAAACTCAGAAAACATGAAAGAAAGCCATCCTCAATCTTATTTCAAGCTTCAACTTCAGGTTTGGAGTTCTGCAGGTAACATGCATGGCTTGTGTTTGCACGTGTCAAGAAAAAAAAGAAAAAAAAGATCAGTGTACATTATTACACTGGAATGAAAATTTCATAACATGCCTCCCTCTCTTATCTCTTCTTAAGCTTTTACTTTTTACTATTTTTTTCATACTAATTGCAGTATAGCTCTAAGTGAAGTTGCTAAATAATGTATGTTGTTTATGAATGCAATTTTTGTTACATAAATTAAGAATATCAACCAAGTTTTACTGCACTTAGTAAAAATATAAAGTCCCAACATAAAATCTTATTTGAAGAGGAACCAAACATACTATAAAATCAGAAGTTAGAATATACATAAATTTTTAGAATTTGTTTGGTTCTCTTGGACTGTACAAGAAGCAAATTACTAGATTGAAAGATACATCGCAACATAAATTATAATTTTTCTTCTGATTGTTTTCTTAAAAGTGTTTATTCAGAAACTTAAATAGAGCTTTAGCTAAATCATAAAACAACACAAATTATATCATATCTACCATTATCTAACACTTCAAACAAGATTAAAAGTTCACTGTATTTATATTTCAACTATTAAGTAAATTATTCACCTTGATTCTATTTCTTAGGAATCAGTCATGTCTATTGTAGATGATGTAATTTCTACAGTTGATGCTGCGATCTCTATTGTAGAATCAGTACAGAACCCCTTTGAAGATAATTCATCATGAATGATCTTTCTTCCAACATAGAATGCTGGTCTTTCAGGTAAGGAAACTATTGCACTTTTGTTTGTCAACATTGATACAATGTCAGACATGGTTGGTCGATCATCTGCATAATGTTGTACACACAAGAGACCAATATGAATGCATCTTTGCACTTCTTCAGGATCAAATGACTTGTTTATTGATGGATCCACTAACTCTAAAGATGCACCATCTTTCCATAACTCCCATGTCTGTGAATATTTTAGTCAAATTAGACAGAGGGAACAATAAGAAAACAATAAAGTAACTTAGTATGACTAATTTTACATACATGTCCTATCAGATTTAATGGCCGATCAACACCATAACAACCAAGGCTTCTTCTTCCACTAACAATTTCAAGTAGCAACACTCCAAAACTATAAACGTCAGACTTTGTAGAGAAAACTCCTTCCATCATATATTCTGGAGACATGTAACCACTGCAAGAAAAACTAATTTGTAACACGGTGAAATAATTTTTATCTATTCATGGAAAAGGGAACGAAAGAGAGTTTATTAAACTCACTGTGTCCCAACAATTCTATTGGTATTTGAGACAGATTCTTGTGTGAATATTCTTGCCATCCCAAAATCTGATATTTTTGGATTCATATTTTCATCTAAAAGAATATTGCTACCTTTCAAGTCCCTATGGATGATTTTGAGTCTTGAGTACTTATGAAGATAAAGTAATCCTTGGGAAATTCCTTCTATTATTTTGAACCGCTTCTTCCAATCTAGTAATTTGCCTCTTGTACAATCTTCCAAATGTCAATATATATATAGTGATGGTTAGTATTTGAGTCAAACAAAAACAACTTTTACAGTGTGATTGTTGAGTGTCCTCAATTATAGTAAGAAATATTCAGTTTAAAAACCATATATAGTTAAGAAAACTAGAAGCTTCCCTATATATGTATTCTAATTGATACATAATAATGAAAACGATATTTTGTTTTCAAAAGAACACATAATTAACTGTACTTTTGCATATCACTCACCGAATAGATAGAAATCCAAACTTTTATTTGACATATACTCATAAATTAGAATCCTCTCTTCTTCGTCAATGCAACAACCAAGTAGTTGCACAAGATTCATATGCTGAAGTTCACATATTAGTGTTAGTTCATTCTTAAACTCCACAATTCCTTGTCCAGATGTTTTTGAAAGTCTTTTTACAGCAATCTCTTGGCCGGTTGGAAGAATTCCCTAAAATTACAGTAAAGTAACAAATATTGAGTACTCTAATTGACACAAACTTGTAAATGCATAACTTCATTGGTTTCAAGTCACCTTATAAACGGGTCCAAAGCCTCCTTGTCCTAACTTATTCTCAGGTGAAAATCCATTTGTTGCTGCCATAACTGATGTATAATTAAACAATTTTAGGCCATTTCCTTTTTTTAAATCAACTTCAAAATCTTCCATTGCAGATGACCGACTACAAGTTGCCAAATGTACCATCTTCATCACCATCCTTTGCCTTTTCTTCTCTGTTTGATGAGTATCAGAAAGATTAAAGCATAGATAAATTATCAAAAGATTGTGTTTAGTGATGTACTACATTGATTTTGAAGTAGGTAACTACCTTGAAACACGAATTTTCGTTTCTTTAAGGCTAGGCAAATAGTGAATAGGCAAATTGCAAGTAGAGCAGTTGCTGCTACTGCACCTATCCATATCCACTTTCTTGTACCTGTATAGAATGTTTTCATAAATAACCATTTTTCAACAACCAAAGGAATCATTGGTTTCTGTTAGGCCATACACAATCCTGACGGTATGTGACTAAGGTATAAAAAACCTAATTGAATTAGAAAATTATGAAAATTGTACATATAGTACACAGTTGTATAAACTAAAGAAATTAATCGAACAATTAAGTAGACTTACCCTTATGATTAGTTAACATGTTCACCAGCAAGTAAAAGTTTTCACCAGTACTATCAAAAGTATAATTATCCGCGGAAATCCAGTGAAAGAATATGCATCCAGTTCCATTAGAATACATTTCTCTGAATGCAGTGCAATTACAATTGCTCCAGCAATTGGCCTCACAATCACTGTAACCATAACTTATATTTCCTTCAATGCTTGTATTCTGATAATTGAAGTAACCAGTCTTTTTCTGGAACACATCACCAGGATTCCTACACTTGGGTATATCCTGCCATCTTTGGCACCCTCCATCTGTGTTATATCCATAACACAAATCAGCCCTTGCAACATATCCTTTACCATCAGATATCTGCCCAGTTTCTGAGAAAATCCACATTATGTCAGGCTCTTCATTTGTAGTTATGAAAGAGAAGGAGTTTTCATCCCCATTAGACACAATGGTATAATTCAACCTGCGTTGTGCATCCTCTGGAATGTGCTCAAATCTATTGTTCCTCAGTTTCCCACTTTTCCAGCAAACTTTTCCCCGTCTCCTTATGATCAATTCTTGTCCCACAGGTTTCCATTCAAGGCTAAAGGCACCGGGAGTGCCAAGTGTGTTGGCCAAAGATGAAACCAGTAACCAATGATGGCCTGTTTTGTGATTAACACCTAACTTCATGGTGGGGATCAAAGTGTCAATGGGATAATCAAAACTCTGCCACAAGAGAGTGTTTGTCCCATTGGGGTGAAGTTGTTGAAGTACAAAATTGCCTGTGTCCAACAAGGTGGCCTTAGTGTTGTTGATAGGTTGAGGTGGAGAATACAGGATTATTGGCTTCCCACGTTCAGATTCAATTTTCAGCACACCTGAGCGGTTAAGTGACAGAACTGCAGAATCTCCGTGAACAGGTTGGTTTACATCACTTGTCCAAACTACAATATTTTTATTTACAGTGGATACAACCAGATATTGGTTGTCATCAACATTCGACGAAGGAAGATCTAGACAATATTTGCTCTTTTTTGAACATAATGTTCCTGTATCTGAGTTCAGTGTATCACCAGGATTTAAACTGTCATTTGCTGCTTCAACATGAATACAAGTACTCCACCACAAGCACAAGCACATGAAAGCAAGCAGCTTCTGTAGCTTATGCCTCATAGCATGCTTGAAACATGGAAATAATAAGCTGCATGATGGTTTACCAAGTGATTAGCTGAGAGTTATTCTTTCTGATACAGAAAAAGAAATGTATAGCAACATAAAACTAAGTTCTGAAATTAAACCCAGACACATTGAATCTGTCAGAAGCATATACTCACAACATGTGAAGGAGGGTCATTCCAAATCTTATTAATTACAAGCTTCAGAGCTTAACACTCCAACTTTGGCTTTGGAATTCTGCACCAATTGAATGGCCTGCCAGCACAAGTCAAGAGAGAAGAAAAAAAGCAGTATACTTTATTGCAATTATTGAAGTAAAGAAGATAATTATATGATGGATTGTTGATCCCACAAAAAAAAAAGTTAAGTTACTAAAGGAATTTATGTTATTTGAATATTTAAATAATATTTATAATATTATTTAATGTATATTTTAATTGATGACACTTGTGTTATAAAAGTGTATTCTTGAGAACCGATAATTTGACACCCCAATTAAGTGTTTGCGCCATATTACACCTGCTGATGTGGATGAAAATATAATAAAGTATTATGTGGGGCCAGTATTGTTGAGGTGGCAAAATTTTAAAATTTAGGGTTCTGTAGTAAAAGATTAGGTTTTAGAAAGGCAAAATCAGCCCCATTTTCTCAGTGCGATTTGGAGTGGTAGCGATTCTCATTCCGATTCCGGTGAAGTCTACGATCAGCACGATTTGTAGTGCGATATCGGTACCGCATTACATTGGATTTCGTTTTTGTTTGGATATTTTTGAAATTGCGATTCCGATTCTGGTAACGTGTGCGATTCTGATTCCAGTAACGTCTGTGATTCTGATTCCGGTGAGCTCTTTGACTTGGCATCTATTTTCATATAATTTTTCGCCAAGTTTTCATTGGTTTCGTTTTGATTTTTTAGGACTTAGTGTTTTTCGATTTCGTTTATTTGTTGGATGTTGGGCTTTTGGAGTGTTGGACACTGGGGTTTATTGGTGTTTTGATTTTCTATATGTTGAATGACCATTGTATTGGTTTGGATTTGACTTTTTAGGGTTTCCTAGCAATTGGTGAAGGAGGGAACTGCAGTGTTGGTTAACTCGTATGCGAGAGAGGGTTTTTCTTACAAACCCCGGGAGGTTAAGACTTTGGTCATAAAGGCGTTGGTGTCTGAAGCTGCAGCTGCATCTCAAGCCAATGAGTTCTTGTTGGCTAACCAGGCTTGCTTCTAAAACCTAATCCTATCCTAACTTAATATTTAAAATATATGCTTCTGGATTTTTGCTTATTTTTCTTAACTTAACTTAACATATAGCTTCTTCCATGTACAGTTTATGCAGCATGTGATGCACCTATAGAGACAGGAATTCGTCAAAGCATGTTCCTGGTAATCTACACTAGTTAGTTTGTCTCTTGGTTTATTTCTACATTTTAATTCTATTAATAGTAATTAATTGTCATCCTTGTCTGTTTGGTGCCAATATGTCGTTCTGTAACCGATAGTTATTGTATTATATTGGATCCGACCAAAGATGAAAAAGAGGTTAGTAGAATCAATTTTGGTTAAAATGTTATTTTATTTTCATCTAATTTCTTGGGAGTTTAGTTAGTTGAGTAAATTTGGTCTACATTTGACTCATTTGCATTCTACATTCGTTGTGAAAAATATTTGAAAATATCATTAAACCTTTGTTGCCCCAATTTAGTTATTGGTGTCTTGAAAAGCCTTACGTCATTGATGTTACAAGCCTTCCTGTTAGAGTGAAGATTCCACCATGTACCTTTTTAAATTAGTTTTAAATTATTCTGTTCTTTGGTTCTTAAATTGTAAATGTGTTGAAATAGTTATTTAGTTTTAAAATTTGCAACTATGTTGAAATTGCTATTTGGTTCCTAAATTTGCAATGGATGGGTGTGTGAGACACTAATGTAACAAACAACTATAGGACAATATTCTTTTATGTTAGTTATTGATGAAATTGTGGGACAATATTGTTTTATGTTCTCTCTAAATCCCTTTGTAGTTGCTAATGATGTGCCGCCACCTGGTGATGGAAAAGGCTTGGTTAATTGAAAATCTGATTGCTCCCATTTGTAAATGTATGTTGCCCTATTTGATGAGCTGAAGAGAAGTGCCAATTGATGCCACTTTTGTGATCATACTGCTTAGTAATTGCTTGGAATTAAATTGTAGTTTATAGTAATTCTGATCCTTAACTCTTCTTCCAATATTTAAAATTGATTACATGCATTATGTAATGTCCTCCAGACAATCTTTTTCAAATAATTTCTTACTAGTGAGATTCAAATAGAGATATGATTCCCCTTTGTATGGAGAAAACTTTATTAGAAGTGTATGTTGGTTTGGTTCTGAACAGGAAACATTCACACAAATTATTTTTTGTTAATTTTAAATCAACGAAGATTAAATAGGTTTGGGGTATCATATATATATAGCTTTATATTATTGTTTTAATTTTTTTAACACTGGGACTTCAACTGTGTCTATTTTACATTATTGACAAAAATATCAAAAGTGAGAGAATATGAACAACGTCATATTTACCCAGCAAGATAAAAATATAGTATAAGACCACAACTGAAATAAGTACGAGTAAGCTGTTGGTAGTCCTTGAGATTATTTAGGTTGAGCAATTTAATCCCTATGATTTCAAAAGCCTTGTATTATTAGACACTGTAATCATGCTTCACTGCCCAATCCTCATGGGCCTTTCTTTGAAGGACCACCACTGCCACCAAAAAATATTCAAAACTGTTTGCATAGACCCAAATCTGCATGTAGAATAAAAAACTTATTTATTAATAGAAATGCAAATATATTTAAGAATTGAGGTATTAATAAAACTGCACAACAATTCATGTTGCTCTAAATTTACTGAATGTTCTATTATTGAAGCATAAGCATACTGATGTTATAAGAGTGTATGTTGGTTTCGTTCTCAACAGGAAACATTCACAAAATTGTTTGAGGATATAATGTCAATTAGCGGATGTTCAGATGAGGAGGTTCTTACGATTGATCGTCATCCTGAGGGTCAAGCTAAGGTTTCTTTGAAATGATGTTTTTTGTTTTTAAGTAGACATGACAATTACATTTATTTATCTTTAATTTTAATTATTATAGTGTATTTGTATTTGATTTTGATATACAGGTGTTTAGGCATAATTGCAGGTCAAAGCGTTTGGCTGTTGTGAACATGGTTATAACTTTGCAACAAAAGAGTATTATACAGTCCAGTTAAAATAAAAGGGGTCCCCACTTACATCAAAACACCAGAATTTGAGGTAGTCTTTCACCAATGAATGGCCTGAACCTCCAATGAGGTCCCTGGACTCCTATCTCAACCCTCTTTGCAGCAAAAAATCCAAAACTAATCACTCAATTGCAGGATTAAGTGACTGTGCAAAAAGTACAACATAGGTCCCCAGTTAAAATAAAAGGGGTCCCCACTTACATCAAAACACCAGAATTTGAGGTAGTCTTTCACCAATGAATGGCCTGAACCTCCAATGAGGTCCCTGGACTCCCATCTCAACCCTCTTTGCAGCCAAAAAATCCAAAACTAATCACTCAGTTGCAGGATTAAGTGACTGTGCAAAAAGTACAACATAGGTCCCTAGTTAAAATCAAAGGGGTCCCCACTTACATTAAAACACCAGAATTTGAGGTAGTCTTTTACCAATGAATGACCTGAACCTCCAATGAGGTCCCTGGACTCCCATCTCAACCCTCTTTGCAGACAAAAAATCCAAAACTAATCACCCAGTTGCAGGATTAAATTACTGTGCAAAAAGTACAACATAGGTCCCCAATTCAAATGAAAGGGGTCCCTACTTACATTAAAACACCAAAAAAACTGAGATGTTAATAATCGTCATTTAACATTATTTGACGTCACATACAAGTTCGAGCTACATAATATTCAAGATTGTCTAATTCCTTATTTTTTGATGGCCTTGAATAATAACTCCATCTTTTCTGCATCTGAAAATTGATGAGGAAGTCAAATGTTAGACAATATACATGGGCAACTTTCATTATAGTTTTTAAAGTGTTGTTCATTTCTTGTATTGTACCTAGAGTCGTGGGTGGAAGTCTTACTACTGGATGACAAGCACGAACTAAGTCGTTAGTGGGTGGACATATGTCAGAATTGAAAACCTACATGAATGACAATTTAATTTCAAGCATGTAATGTAATGTAAAGAAGACGATTATTATTTTAACCTATACAGTTGTATTACATTTATGTTGTTTGACTACATACCTTGACAATGTTGTTAAAAGTGATATTAAGGTAGAAGTTCCTTCGATTTGGAGTGAAAATGCCCACCTAAAAAACACACAAAAATACTTGTATGAATGACATGACATATGGAATTGTAAAAGAAAAGTTTGTTTTTCGTGCGTTAATACATTCTTTAAGACTAAGACAGAGCCAACTTCAATTAGAGAACCAAATTCTTCATTCTTTAAAACCTTCCCATGAACACTTGCACTTGCAGTCCCCGTCGGATCCTGTAAAGCAAGAAATTTAATATACAACTTCTTCTGCAAAATGTAAGAAAGACTACATAATAGGTATATTACCTTAATTGTTATTAACACGTCTCCTAGACCAGTGTGCTTGCATGATTTGATTAGACAACTTAAGAGTGGGAAAACATCTAATTCTTTCAAACTTCCCAAGAATGATCTCTGTTCAGAACCACGTCCTTCAATTTCTCCTTCGCAATAAAATGAAAACATCATTAGACATAAACTTTTGTTGTTCCATTCTAAAAAATGTGATTGAGTATTACCTTGGAATTGAAGGAATTTTTCTGCCCATTTCCATTGGTTGGATGTAAAATCACGGTCATAAGTTTGTTGACCTATACGGTTTATAAGTTCTTGAGTGTTTACTGGCTGCTCAGAGTTCCGATTAAGAATCATGGCTTGCACATTACCAGCTGGTCCCGGAATGACATTGGTAGTAGAGTTGCAACGTCGTACATAACTACCAATGTCATTGTCGTCGATATCAAGCCCTTCCCATGACTCCATTTGGAATGGATGTATAGTTCAACAAATTCATCCTATCGCATGCCATATATAGATGAACATTGGGCACATGTTATTGAAGGAAGGAAAAGGGATGAAAAAGCAAATGTATTGTCTAATTAATAACATATCATAAATGCAAGAATAATTTGTTTTTTTAAAATATTTTTTAAGGTGAGGTGCAGTTTAGGTGTGGTGCAGTTTAGGTGAGGTGCCATATAAAGATGAACGTTGGGCACATGTTGACGTTTGAAGCAAGGAAAAGAGATTTCTGTGAAAAAGCAAATGTATTGTCTAATTAATAACATATCATAAATGCAAGAATAATTTGTTTTTTTAAATATTTTTTAAGGTGAGGTGCAGTTTACGTGTGGTGCAGTTTAGGTGAGGTGCCATATAAAGATGAACATTGGGCACATGTTGACGTTTCAAGCAAGGAAAAGGGACTTGTGTGAAAAAGCAAATGTCTTGTCTAATTAATAACATAGCATAAATGCAACAATAATTTTATTTAAAATATCTTTTTAAGGTGAGGTGCAGTACGGTACTCTTCTTAAAATGGCAATAAATGCTGAATTTGCCATGAATGTTACGTGGAAGGATAGTTTTGCTCCAACTTTAACTTTACTTTTTTGCAGGTGGGGTTCATTCCTTAATGCTACAAATGCTGATTTTTCCATTCACACATTAAAGAGAAAGTGTGTGCCCTTCCTCAAAGTCCAACACCCCGTCCATCACCACGTCCAGCACCCCGTCCAGCACTGTCAGCATTCATTGATAGCAACAGTTCTTTTTCATTGTTCTTCATTGCATTAACTACAAATTCAAGAGCAGATGACGTCCAACACTATCAGCATTCATTGATAGCAATAGTTCTTCTTCATTGTTCTTCATTGCATTAACTACAAATTCAAGAGTAGATAACATCCAACACTGTCAGCATTCATTGATAGCAACAGTTCTTCTTCATTGTTCTTCTTTGCATTAACTACAAATTCAAGAGCAGATAACGTCCAACACTGTCAGCATTCATTGATAGCAACAGTTCTTCTTCATTGTTCTTCATTGCATTAACTACACATTCAAGTTAGCAGATAACCATTGAAGGTTCTATTGGTGAAGGTACTCTTGCATTCAATACATAGCTTATTTGTAACTTTGTGCAAATTGTTAAATAATGCATAAAACTAGTCATAGTTGTTTAATAATGTAGTAGATTTATTTTGTTCATTGTTTGAAATGTTTAAGTTAAGTTATATAAAGAAAATTGTATACATATGCATTCATGTTTTTTGTCAATGTGAGTTAAGCTAAGCATTGTACACACAACAGGTTTAAGGTAATGGCAGATTTGTCACTTGATGACATTCCGTTCTTTGAAGAATCTCAGCATTCGAATCATTTAGCTGGGAATGATTATGTGGCAAATATACTTCCTGATACAGATTCCCAGATCAATATTGATGAGTCTGTTCCAAATGTAGTTGATGAATCAGCTCCTACAGTTGGAATGTGTTTTGACACTGCAGATGCCGTGAAAAGTTATTACCGACAATATGGCATTAAAAAGGGTTTTGCAATTAGAACTCGAAGTTCGAAAAAAGGACCTGACAAGGAATTAAGGTACTTCATCTTGGTATGTGCTAGGGCGAGAAATTATATGTCTGCGATTCCACCAGAATTAAGCACTCACCCTACTCAGACGGTTGAATGTTCGGCTCGTATAACTGTTGGAATAAAAGAAGACAAGTGGTATATTATGTCGGTACACGAGGAACACTCACATCAATTGAGCCCGACGAATTCTAGATTGTTTCACGGTAATAGGAAAATATCTTTGTAGACAAAAAGAGTGTTGGATATTAAAGACGATGTTGGGGTTCGTATAAATAAGACTTTTAGGTCTTTTGTGTCTGTTGCTGGTGGTTACGAGAATCTTGACTTTGTTGAACGAGATGTGCGTAATTATGTTGCCCAAAGTAGGAAAGCATTGGGGAAGGAAGGTGATGGAAAAGCTCTCTTAAATCATTTCTGTCGCATGAGGGAATTGAATCCACAATTTTATTTTGACATTCATTTGGGCGATGATAACCGCATACGACATGTATTTTGGGCTGATGCTAAAAGCAGGGCATCATGGGATAATTTTGGAGACATTTTATGTTTTGATACCACATACTTAACAAATAAGTATGATATGTCGTTTGCACCTTTTGTTGGTGTAAATCATCACGGTCAATCAATATTGTTGGGATGTGGACTCCTATCTTCTGAGGACACTGATGCTTTTGTGTGGCTTTTTCAAAGTTGGTTACGTTGCATGTCAAACAGACCCCTGTAGGCATTGTGACCGATCAATGCAGAGCAATGAAAATTGCAGTTGAAGTTGTGTTCCCAAATGCACGTCATAGGTGGTGTCTTTGGCACATTATGAAAAAAATACCAGAAAAACTTCAAGGATATAGTCAGTACAAGGAAATGAAACGTGGAATGAAGACAGTAGTCTATGAGTCCACAAGTGTTAATGATTTCTTGTCTTCGTGGGCAAATTTGATAAATACGTTTAACTTAAGTACAAACGATTGGCTTAGTACATTATTTGAAGAACGACATCGTTGGGTTCGTTGTTATCTAAAATCATTTTTTTTGGGTCAAAATGTCAACAACGCAAAGGAGTGAAAGCATGAATGCTTTTTTTGACGGGTACATTAATTCAAGCACAAGTGTCCAACAATTTGTGCAACAGTATGAGAACGCTTTGCAACATAAGGCCGAATTAGAGTGTGAAGCGGATTTTGCTTCTCTTAACACCATAATTCCCTGCACATCTCAATCAGGCATTGAAAGACAGTTCCAATCGGAATATAGACATGCAAAATTGAATGAGGTGCAAGGGGAGTTTAGAGGAAAAATGAATTGTGCTGTTACTAATGCCTATATTGAGCGTCATGCATGTCGTTTCACTGTTGTAGAGGAGTCTTTCCAAAATGGTAAATCTGAACACCGCAATGTAGTAGTTCTTTTTGACCGTGAACAACTACATGTATGTTGCACTTGCTTGTTATTTGAATTTAGGGGAATTTTGTGTCGGCACTGCCTTGTTGTCATTGCTCAAGAAAAAGTGACAAAAGTCCCAAAAAAGTATGTATTGGAAAGGTGGAGTAAAAATCTAAGGCGAAAGCACACGTACATAAGATCATCCTTTGGCACAAAAGACAAGGATCCACAAGTTCAAAGGTATGATGGATTGTGCAAGAAGTTTTATGACATAGCTGAACATGCCAGCGGGGAAATTAATACAACAGAAATCTTGCATAAACAACTTGACAAATTTGTGTTGGAATATGGTCAACGAAGACATGATCAAGATAGGACAAAACATAACATTTGTGGAGGTCCTGAACAACCAACACCAAGTACTCCTACCACAACAATCAACATCAACGGTGATATCCGTAGTCCTATACTTGTGAAAAGAAAGGGTCGGCCGCGATCAACACGACAAAAATCCAGGTGTGAAAAGGCTCCGAGAAGAAAAAATACATGTACTAGACGTCAACTTCCTAGTCAGCCAACTACGATTAGTAAAACTATTTCTTTTCATTACCTTTTCATTATTTTGTTTACTTTGATATGTCAAATGTAAATATTATATCTAATTCAAAACTAAATGCCTTAGGGAAATGAGGAAGGAAGTTATGTGGGAGGTGTTCAAGCAAATCTGCCTGATCAAACTGAAGGGAACATGAATACATTCAATGGGATGACTAATGCAATTGCAGGGGTACGTGTCTATTGTATTTGTTGTTGTACTTTTTCACTATTTTTCACGTTTGGAACTTCTTGTTTTGTTTAATTACTACGAAATAAAGTGTAGGTGTCAAGTACGGGGTCTGTTGGCTTTCTTTCATTGTTGAACTCAGTCCAAACTAATTTACCAATATCTCAAGAATCAAATGCATCAGAGTTGTTTAGGTTTGTGACCTTAAACCCAACAAATGTTCTATAGATATCAATTTGTTCATGTAAGTTAAATTCATTATTTGGTTGCAGGTTGTAATGAAGGATCCACAAAACATTTTGCACACAAGGAAGTGTTTTATATGACATAGAAGAGAACCTTTATCATTTTTGGTGCATCACAACTCCTCACTATTTGAACATCGTACATGGGATAAATTCCTATATGTATTGATAATATTTGTTGTACTGCAATGTTAAGTTACAAATCAATTTCATGTCTTCTTTATTTCAATAGATGGTTATATAAAAACCATTCTTGCACCATTTGGTTGTACCTTGGGTATTGAACAAAATGATAACCATGATGTCTTCAAAATACAATCATTTTAAATTTGTTGCATTGAATTTCGTTAAATTGAATGACAATTAGGTTGGTGATAAAATTATTGTAATCCCCTCCCCTGCATGCATGCAATTGCAGTGAGAAAAAGCAACATGAAAACCATAACCATGCAGAAAGTAATTCATGGGTCCCCACTTATTAACACATGGGTCCCCACTTACAGTATAAGTGTTTCTATGGCCACCACATCATGGTAAAATCCACCCAATTAACATCCATACACTGCAACTATGTCTCACTTACACACAACATTCACTTCCATTTACAGGAATCCAAAAAAATATTTGAAAACAATGACCAAGCATAAAGTAATTCATGGGTCCCCACTTACAGTATAAGGGTTTCTATGACCACCACATCATGGTAAAACCCACCCAATTAACATCCATACACTGCAACTATGTCTCACTTACACACAACATTCACTTCCATTTACAGAAATCCAAAAAAATATTTGAAAATAATGACCATGCACAAAGTTATTTTGGGTCCCCACTTTTTAACACAAGGGTCCCTCTTACACTATAAGGGTTCCAATTAATTTATTAACAAAGACCTTCACATTCATGTGCTCTAGTGACAACTTTCTGCCCAAAATATGATATAAAAAAAATTCTTAAATTAAATAACTTAAATGAAATTGAGAATGCCTCCATTCATTAAATAAAAGTATCTACATTGTTCACATCAACTCAGAATAACTAACACTTTTTTTTTGTTACAATTGAAAGTGTCCAATAAAAATCAAGGGCAATCTACTTCCAAATCTGTCAATACGGCTTTTCGTTGAACGTTAGACTCATGCAGCACCCATGAAGTTAGCATCTCTTGACGAAAGCGTAGGAGCTCCTTCTAAATAATATATCATGGAATCAGTTTGCAATCACCAAACTATAAATAAAATGTGTTAAGTAATCAAAATAACTCTTACCGTGGTGTAATTGGGAAAGGTATTCCCTTCCAAATGTTGTGAACCATCCCACAACTCCATATATTTCACAACTAAAATACCACAGTCATAACTGCATACAACCAAAATAAATTTAACCCTAAAGAAGAATTCAAAATATTAACTCCAAACCAAATTAGAGAAAATATCAAATCAAAATAAATATGAATATTACTGTCAATACTAACCTATTCGGTTGTAGGGGAACATTTTCTTTTACCAATGAAATTTGAGCACCACTCTTTCCAGAAAATTCGTCAAGAATTTCAAAAAGGTATTGTAGACGATCAACCTACATCATGCAATTTAACAACAATGATAAAGAAATCCAAACCAAATATATTCATAAGTATTCAACAACATCCAGGTATTTACCATTGCTTTATCAATCTTGAATCGATCTTGAATTCCATGACCAATGGAGTCCAATACATGCAATTGCCTGGTTCGACAATTGAGTGCGTACAGCCACCAGTGTTCCTTGAACACGGTTGGGACAAACACCTACAAAACGTTGCAAAGTTTAAAGTCACACTCAACATCACCATTCTAACAAACACCAACAAATTTCACATAAAACATCAATAATATTAACTTACACAATCACAATAAGATATTCCCTGATATGGGAATAAAGAATTCTCATAAAATGACATGTAATCCAAACTGGACCATGAATTTTGTACCCCATTGTTGATCATCTCCTCAATTACACGAGTCTGCAACAACAAACTCTATTATTAGTAATAAAAAAAACTTAAAAGAAATCAAAATGAATTTAAATCAACACTAATCGCAAAAAAAGGATTGAATGAAAAGCGATTCACCACTCCAAAATGAACAATTTGATTCATATTTAAGAAGCCGGTTACAAATAGCATAACCTACAAACACATTCAACATAACTAAGTAAATATTACAAGTAAATAGAACAACTACTACAATATGTACATTTTTACCATATTGTCAACTCTTGATCGCGGCCTTAATGATTGCAAATCCAGCCTCGTCAACATGTTGTTTTGTATATCCACAATGACACTACATCAACATTTAACACCAACTCAATAATCAAGCAATAACAACAAATGAAGTAATGCCTACAATTATATGTACTTACCGTTTCATGTCAAACTTGAATGCAAAAAATGTTTTATAAATTTTGGAAATATCCAAACTGCATGAGCTTGGACCAGCACAGCTTGCTCCATGAGAGGTTGGGTTGGCTCCACGCACAAATCCAACTGACCACTCATTTTCTTTAACAAGCATTTGTCGGACCTCTTTAATTTGCTTATCCAAATGATCAATTTTTAATTCGTTATCTGCAACTTTCTTCTCACAAAGTTTGTGCTGGTAAACTAAGTCGTCCACTCACTTACCACCACTACCTTCCCCAACACCCTCATCAGAATCTGCTAAGGCTTCTTTCAAAATTTGGATTCCTTCCTCTTCAGCACTTACTGGCCAATCGCATACAATCTGAAAAAACACTTACTTTTGAGTTAATCTAAATTTTCTGCAATAACATGCACCAAAAACTAAACAATTCGCAAATATACCTCAGCAGATAAAAAAACTTCATGTAACCTTCTTCCACGATTATTAACACTCGGCCAATGCAAAAATCATGGAAAACCAATACACTGGGCACGGTCGCCAACACCCACATGGTGGACCGCCCACACCTATTTCCAAAAATATAATACGTAACTAATTAACAATTAAACAAAATCATTAATAATTTAAGACAACATAATTTTAGAAATTTTAACTAACCTGCAAAACAGCGACACAACCTGCCAAATATATTTCACTAACATTCTTGTCTTCGTAGTAAACTTGGGATGCCCTCGTCAAACTTGTAACTAAGACATTATACATTGCACCCCTCCATTTATATAATTGTAATGCATCTAAATTGTCTAAACACTTAAAAGCAAAATAAGTAAATGTTCTAGAAGTTCTAGGAACATAAAATACATATAACCCTAGCAATATGTATAACCTAACAAAATCATCAACATTTTTGTTCAAATTTTTATCCTCCAACTTTTTCAAAATTGTTGATAAATTCATTTCCTCCCCTTCTTCAAACAATGTATTCACAACACCTCCCCCATCATTCTCCATTTTCACCTCTTCCCCCACAACCGGAAATCCTAATGCAAAACACACATCAAGAGTTGAAAATAAAACTATACTTTTTCTAATCCTAAATACTTCCTTATCGGCTGCCCATCTACTTAATAGTTCTCTCATGAGGCTGTTAGATATATCCAACACTTTGTCCATTTCAAGCATCCACTTTAATGGAGTTTGTTTAATCCTTTCTTGTTGAAACCTACTAAGTTTACGGTTGACATCAACAATATATTGAGTCAGCACATTGTGCCTAACTTGTACCTGCAACATCAGAACATAAACCAATAACAACAACTTTATTTATTCAACCATGTCAATTCACAAAATATTCAACTATTATGAACAAAATGTAAAATTAGTACCTTCATATCAGCTTTTGCATGACGGACAAAATTCTTGGACCGTGAAGTTTCCATTCTCTAAAACTTCAAAAAACCAATGACCACCACATCATGTTAAAACCCACTCAATTAACATTAATACAGTCCAACTATGTGTCACTTACACATAACATTCAGTTCCACTTACAAGAATGCAAAAACAAAATTTAAGACAATAACCATGCACAAAGTTATGCATGGGTCCTCACTTACATTATAAGGGTTCCAATGACCTTCACATCATGCTAAAACCCACCTTATTAACATTGATACTATCCAACTATGTCTAAACTACATACAACAATCAGTTCCACTTACAGGAATGCAAAAACAAAATTGAAGACAATAACCATGCAGAAAGTTATTCATGAGTTCCCACTGATTAACACATGGGTCCCCACTTACACTATAAGGTTTCCAATGACCACCAAATCATGCTAAAACCCACCCAATTAACATTCATACCATCCAACTATGTCTAAACTACACACAACAATCACTTCCAGTTCTTGGAATCCAAAAACAAAATTTAAGACAATGACCATGCAGAAAGTAATGCATGGGTCCCCACTAATTAACACATGGGTCCCCACTTTCACTACCAGGGTTCCAATGAACACCACATCATGCTAAAACACACCCAAATAAGATTCATACCATCCAACTATTGTCAACTACACACAACATTCAGTTCCAAATACAAGAATCTGAAAAAAAAAATGAAGACAATCAGCATGCAAAAAGTTATTAATGGTTCCCCACTTATTAACACATGGGTCCCCACTTACACTATAAGGGTACCAATGAGATAGAAATTTAATATACTGACTTCGTTTCTGGGTGTGTGCGACAATTCCTCTTGTCGGCTGAAACATAAAATATTTGCAGTATTCTAGACAACAAATACATACTCAAGGGTAAAAAACTAAATATAATATGTACACCAAATGATGATACCTATTTGCTGTTAACAAAATGTCCAAAAAGAATAACCTTAGAGGAGGCTTTTGGAATTACAAGTACTTTTATGAACACATGATTCTCCAACTTACCAAATGTGTTAGGACTTGTAAGATTTTCATGAAATTTCATATAAAGGATTAGGAGACCAAAAACCTTTAACTGCCCTTCAGGACTTAGGCCATGAACCCACGTTAATTTCTAAGATACATTTGTTGCTTCTTAGTATATCAATTTCGAACGTCAGCCAACGAAATAGAACATCAATCCAAAATCCTTCACAGTCACACACCCCATACAGATTCAGTTCCCAGGATTACCTATCATCTTGTCTATGAAAAAAAGAAGAAGAAATTACCTACACATTGAATTTTTAACTTTAAATTTCTGGATAAACAGATGATGCTTTTTTAAAAGGTTCTTGTTATGCATGCACAATCTCAAATACATCCACTATAGCAGTCAAATTTGGTCAATCACTACACCAAAATAAACAAACTTACCTTCTCCTCCTTCCTCGTATCGTTTCGCAAACCACCTTCTCCTACTTCCTCGCAGCGTTTCGCACACCACCGTCACTTCGCACTACTCAGCCGTCAGTTCGCACTAAACCACCCTCAGTTCGCACTACTCCGCCGTCACCGTCAGTTCGCACCTTTGCCCTCTCCGCCGTCACCGTACACAACTTCTTCTCCGCAGTCACCGAAGTCACCGTTCGTCTATCTCTACACGTTCCTATGCTTGCGGGAAATTTAAATTTCAAACCCTAATACACTCTTCCCCCTTTTCAGATCACATGCCACGTTGCTTTTACCAAAAATACCAAAAGTGCCCATGCCACATCATCCATTCCTCCACGTCACACAGGTGTAAATTGGAGCAAACGGTTTGGAGGTGTCAAATAATCATTTTCCATTCTTCTTACTTATAAATCATAAATGAGAAATATTAACATTTATGTTTTTTTTTATAATTTTAATGCTATTGTAAAGTAATGTAGCTTTGGCATCCTATGAGATAATGTTTGTAGACAGAGGCCATGCCTCTTCTAAACTAAAATGAAAAACCGACTTTAATTGTATTTTTGCATCAACCATTGGTGGGTTTTAAAATGAATGTGGAAGCTAATTTTTTTTATGTCGGCTTGTGACTAATAAAGTGGGCTCATCCTTAGTTAAAAAAACACTAATAGTGAGCTAACCCTGGGTACCGTGAAGCTAATAGCGTAGGTTAGGTCCTGACTAATAGATTGGACTAAGCCATCGTTAAGTGGAAGTTAAAAAGCGAGGTTCAAACCCTAACTAAGTTAAAGGTATGATCATTAAGGACTTTGTATCTAACTACATAATAAAATGAAAGAGTCTAGAGTGGGATACGCCTTCTTTAAGCTTCACATACCGATGACTCTTTTTACGACAAGTGTACCGAGTTAGAAGTAATAATTTGTTCATAAAGACGGATATTAAACCCACAAGGAACATTTATTTAAAATCTTAATGGTAACATTCATTAAGATTAAAAATATGTACAATAATTTGATTTGATTTGATATTGATAATAATTTGCATGAAAATTAAATAAAAGCAAAGTAAAGAGTTGTTCATTCAATTGAGAAGATTGGGATGAGGTTCATTCTTCTTAGTCTTTTGTATTTTGAAAAACATAGTAATATTCTATCATTTGATTGATATTGATGCCCATATAAAATTCATTTATATCTATTTCTCGCATATAAAATTACTAAGAGTCTTTTAAATATCGATTCCTCTCATATTATAAAAAATCTTTATCATTACGATTAGATGTTGATAGCAATTAATATTTCAAATCTATTCCTAACATTCAAATATGTTAAGCATTATCACTTAAATAAAAAACTTAAAAGTACTTTTCGGTGATATCTAAGGATCAAAATCATGGTAAGCCTTATGAATAAAATGACAATGCCAATCATGAACCAAGAACAAAATGTTATATTTAAATATCACCTCAATACATAATAGTTTGAATAGATTAGTCCTAATCCCAAATGGTAGAGTTAGCCACTCATGTTGGCCATTACAAGCATGGAAAGCAAGAAAAGAAGATTCAGGATGTTTCTCCTTGATGACGACCTCTTCTAGGGTTTTCTATCACCTTCTATTCTGCCAATGAATGTTTAGGGTTGTGCTACACTTCCTATTTAACCTAATTGGGCTTGGGCTAAGTGACATCTTTATTCATAATATATTTATATGCTTCATCTCTCCTTTAATTCCTGAAAATAACACAAAATGGAGAATAAATCATTCTTTTCATATTATAATAATAAAATTTATAAAAAGGTTTAAATTCATTAATTACCAGAACCAAAAACAAGCTCACCTTTTAACTAAGAACTAAGAACGAACTATGAATAGAGATTCAAATCACTAGCTATTTGAACTCCTCCAAATTAGCTCAACCAATAAGGAGCCTTGCCAAATTAATTACAACAACAACCTCCACAACAACCACTACAAGAAAATCATGAAATAAAAACCAATTTTTAAAGACCAAAATAATTAGTTGCAATAGTAACTAAATTAGAGACCATTTTAGAAACAAAAACAAAAATTGGTTTCTAAATTAGTTTCTAAAATGATCTCTAATTTAGTTATCATTGCAACTAATTATTTTGGTCTCTAAAAATTGGTTTCTATTTCATGATTTTCTTGTAGTGAACAAATACACCAAGGAATGGAGACACCAAGAAATAAGAGGAAGAAAAGGGTGCACATACGAGTTAGGGATTTGGGAAAGTTGGAAAAAATGGCTCGCATGGAGAAATGAGACGCATATAAAGAAATATATATTATATAAGTTTTAACACTCTAAATTAAAAAAAAAATCAATAATAAAAACTTGAACTACATTGGATATTCTCATGCCATATATATATATATACATTCACAAACACATCCAAATATAAGAAGACCCACATTCTATAACTTACTATATCCATAAAACCGTGAACTTTAATCACCATTTTTGTGGTTTCGATTTTAGAATTACTTTTAATTTATTAGAATCCACTTATATACCTTATTCGGATAACATGCTTAGAAATTTTGGCATACAATTGTTTTATCCTTTAAAGTTCGAAAAACAATTCAAAGATGTTTCCATGAGTCTCACAACAAACAATGATACCACCTATTAATATAATTATAAAATGATCTAAAACGGAACAAAAAAATATAACTTAAATCCACCGATACACCTTCTTTAGAGATCATGTTTAGAAAATTTGGCATACAAGTGTTTGACCTTTAAAGTTGGAAGAAAAATTCAAAGATGTTCCTCATGAGCCTCATAAGATGTTTGCTCAAAAGGTTGGTTTCTCTCACTACTCCAAACTGCAATAATCTTATTTGTAGTGCATAAAACCAAGTTTCTCATCTCCCCTGACGCTTCTTCCATGGGCGAGGCCTCTTCGTATACTTCTTTTATTGACGAGGCATCACCTTATCATCCTTCTTCTTCTTCTTCTGCTTCTTCTTCTCCTTCTTCTCCTTCTTCTCCTTCTTCTTCTTCTTCTTTAAAGTCCATAAGTGTCTATCTTTTTGTTTGAAATATTACTGAATTATGACACTTATTATTAATCAATTCTATATCCAAAAGAAAGTGCTAAAGCCCTATTTTTTTTTTTTTTGCATGAAACAAGAGATTCAATTAACACCATAAACCAAGTTATCACACTTATCATACCTCCATTAACATACTTTGTATGTGAGTTTGAGTTGCTCAGATCGAAATTGGGATTAATATGAAAGGGAGATTTGGTTTTAGTAAGTGTGTATTGAGATTGATTGGATTACTATGTAAAATGGAACTTACTAAAAACCATGAAAAATTGAATCCGCTAAAACATATTAGGATGAAATGGGAGGGGAAGCTTCATGCACCTTATGTCACATCAATATTTTTAGTTTTATCTTTCATAAACATTTTTAGTTTTATCTTTCATAAACATTGTGACGGAAAAGGATAAAATGAAATGTTGTGGAAATAATTCAAACAAATTTACTAGACCGTCTGCTAATAACAAAAAAAAGAAACCATAACGGAGAAATATGCAAGAACAACTAGATGGTTAACAAAAAGGAGTAAGGATGGAAACATATGAAGAAATTAACATGACTCAATTGAAATTTTAACAAACTTCAATCTACATCTATAGTTAGAAACTCACTATTAACGTATATTATAACTCAAAGTTTTTCTTGAGAAACTTTTAATTCTCAACTAATTGAAACTGAAACTGACAATACAACACCCTATTTATACAAAAATAAATATCATATAATTAGTTTTCATAAATTACACATAAACTAGTGAAAAAGTCACCTGAACAATACTTTCACAACAAAGGAAATTACCGTCTGAAATAGGATAGACTATTTGATACTATCAAACCCTAAAGATGGGCGCATTGAAGAAGATAGAAGAACTAGTCAATAAAGAGAGTCTTGTATCACCATACGTTCTTGAACTATCATATGAATTATTGTATCACATAGTTTAGGAATGTTAGTAAGATTTAACTTAACCAATATGCGATGAATTGTTTCAAAAATTTAAAAGACTACGATGGACATTTAAAAAAAAAGTTAATAAATAAAAGTGAGCAAAAAATAAGTTTAAACTAAAAAGTAAAATCTAACCAAAAATATATGTGGCATGTTAGCAACCATTAATATGACGATTGGAAGCGATCTTCGTTGGCTGTTCTTTTGTAGAAACGTGTTTTCATAGAACTTTAACTTTGCTTTTGCACGGAAAGAGATCCAACTGGTATTTAACATGATATCTTTAACATTAATTTGGTCTAAATCGTATATATTTTGTAGTTTTTGTGATGACTATTTTTTCCCTTTTACGTCATAGATTAATTGAATAAAACTTATTTATTTTTAAATTAAAAATACTTGAAAAAAATAAAGAATAAATAAGTTATCTATCTACTTATAATACTGATAGTCATTATAAAACATAATTTTTTATTTTCTCTATCCTCTATAGAAACTTTATTTAATTTTAATTAATTATAATAATAAGTATATTTTTAACTTTAGTTTATTTTTTTTAATTTTTTGTATTTATATATTATATATATATATAAATAAAAAAATAAAGTCAGGAAATAAATAAAACAAAATTTGTGAACAATGTTCCTATATTACAATATTAACCTCTATCCTTTCATTATACCTATGGTTTTGTTTGCTTACTGTAAGTGAAACACAGAGGAAGAAATAGAATTGATAAGTTGGAAACAATAATTATGTATTATATGAAAATATACCACCAAGGGTATATTTATAAAATACAACAATCCTGTATATTCAGTAAACTAAATACAACTTATGAGTACCCCTAAATACCTCTGTATAAGGCAAACATTAGATGGGTTTACATTCATACTTAACATTCCTCCTTAAACTTATGGTGGGATTAATGACTACCATAAGTTTATCTCTGAAATGAGTAAAAGCTGACTTAGAGAGCGGTTTGGTAAGCACATCAGCAACTTGATATCGTGCAGGAAGGTGAACCAAAGACACTTTCTTCTTTTGAACATAGTTTTGAACAAAATGCATATCCAGTTGAAAGTGTTTGGTCATGGAGTGCATAATTGGATTAGCACTTAAGAGAACAGCTCCCAACATATCAGAAAAAATCTGAGGCAAAGAAGGGTGAATATGTAGCTCATTGAGTAAAGCTAGAAGCCATATAATATCTGCTAAAACTGCCGCAATGCTTCTATACTCAGCTTTTGTACTGCTCCGTGACACAATTTTTTTGTTTATGAGAACTCCATGATATAATGTTTGAACCAAGGAAAACCACATAACCTATCATTGATTTTCTATCATCCAGATTTGTGCCCCAATCAGCATCGGCAAAACCAAGGATGGAGGAATGAGAATTGCGTTTGATAAGAAGACCATGATTTGTGGTACCAGCAAGGTAGCGAAGAATTATTTTGACTGCTTTCCAATGATGATCTTGTGGGTTATGCATGAACTGACATGCTTTGTTGACTGCATAAGATAAATCAGGTCGAGTGATGAGAATATATTGTAAAGCTCCTAACCATAGATCGATATAGAGTAGCGTCTGAAACAACAGTGGAGCCATCCTGTTGAAGGCGAAGAGTAGACAACATAGAAGTTGGTTGAGCTTTGGCAGTGGTCATATCAGTACGTCGCAAAAGATCATTGATATAGTTGGTCTGAGAAAGGTGAAGACTTCCATCAGCAACCTTTGAAACTTCAATGCCAAGAAAATAATGCAGTGGACCGAGATCCTTAAGAGCAAATCTGGAACTTAAATGAGAAATAAGAGATTTAATGGCATGCGTAGATGATCCAGTGATGATTATATCATCCACATAAATGAGCACAAATAACGTAGAAGTATTAGTAAACTGAATAAACAGAGAAGTATCACTTTTTGTAGAATGAAAACCAAGATCTTCAAGAGTGCAACTTAGCTTAGTAAACCAGGACTGTGGTGTTTGTTTTAAACCATATATAGCTTTATGTAACTTACAAACAAGAGAAGAATTAGAGGATTCAAAACCTAGAGGTTGATTCATGTAGACATCTTCTGTGAGATCTCCATTCAAAAAAGCATTATTAACATCAATTTGATGTACAGGCCAATTGTTAGAAACAACATGAGATAACACAACTCTAATGGTAATAGGTTTGACAACAGGGCTAAAAGTTTCATTATAGTCCAAACCTGGAGATTGGGTGAAGCCTTTTGCCACTAACCGTGCTTTATGTCGTTGAAAAGTGCCATCCGCATTGAACTTGTTTTTGAAAATCCATTTGCAACCCACAACTTTAGCTCCAGAGGGCAGAGAAGTGAGACTCCATGTTCTATTTTGAATAAGAGCACAATATTCATCTTGCATAGCTTTTAACCAAGATGAGGATGATAAGGCAGCTTTAAGAGAGACAGGTTCGTGAGCATAAGCGATAGTAGTTGTGTAAGTCTTAGGTTTAAGCACTCCAGCTTTGGATCGAGTTATCATAGGATGAGCATTATCGATTATAGGAGGATCAGTGGAAACCTCATTAATAATAGAAGAAGGGAAAACAGTTTCTGAAGATATAGATGGTGTAGTGTGTGAAACAGGTGTTGGAACAGGTAAAGTGGTATGAGAAGGAGCAGGTAAGAGCATAAGCATAGAAGGAGTATGAGAAGAAAAATCCATAGAATCAGAAGAGACGTTAAAACTGTACTCAGGAAGAGAGTAAGGAAATAATTTTTCATTAAAAATAACATGGCGAGATACATATAGTTTTCCAGTATTAGATAAACAAATATAGCCTTTGTTTTGTAAACTATACCCAAGAAAAACACAACATGTAGACCGAAAATTGAACTTATGCTTATGATATGGACGTAGAAGAGGATAACAAGCACAACCAAAAGGTTTTAAGTGAGCATAATCAGGTTTAATACCAAATAAAGTTTCATATGGATTGTTGTTGTTAAGCACAGAGGTAGGTAAAATATTAATAATATGAACAACAGCATGAAACGCTTCAGTCCAGAATTTTAAAGGTAAAGAGGCAACAATAAGAATGGTTAAACCAGTATCAACAACATGCCTATGTTTACGTTCTATGGCACCATTTTGTTCATGAGTGTAAGCACTGGTTAGTCTATGGTGAATACAATGCTCATGCAAGAAAGATTTAAAACATAAAAATTCTTTGGCATTATCAATTTGTATAGCCTGAAGACGCTTACCAGTTTGATTTTCAACTAAAGACTTAAACTGTTTAAAAATAGAGAAAGCCTGAGATTTACTATGTAAGACATACAACCATGTATACTTAGAAAAAGCATCAAGAAAAGAGATATAATAACAAGCTCCAGTGGAAGAAAGAATTGGTGCAGGACCCCAAATATCAATATAGATCAATTGCAAAGGAGAATTGTAAATAGTAGTCGAATCTTTAAAAGGAATTTGAGTAGCTTTGCCAAACACACAAGCATCACAGAACTGTTTGCAACCATCAAATTGAATATTACATTTTTGTAAAACTGTTTTGACAGTATTGTAACTACAATGGCCTAGTCTAGCATGCCAAAGCTGTATATCAGAATTTCCATATTTAAGAACAGTGTTGTTTGCATTAGCAGAGACAGAAAAAAAGAGGCTCAGGAAAAACATAGATGCCATCTTTAACAGTTCCGTGAAGCAAAGTCTGTTTGGTTACCTGATGTTTCACATAGCAATCATTACGAAAAAATTCAAAGTAGACATTGTTATCTTTGGCAAACTTAGATACACTAAGTAAATTCTTTGTGATGTGAGGAACATGAAGAAGATTTCATAAGATAAAAGTTGTATTAGTGTGTGATGAAATATATTTCGCAGTACCAATATGAGCAATACGCATACCTGTACCATTACCAATTCGAACTTGATCAGCTCCTTGATAGGAAGATTTATTGATAAAGACTTCTGAATCATTTGTGGTATGATGGGATGCCCCACTATCAGGGTACCACAGAGGATCAGTTACGGTGGATGGTGCTCCAAGAATGGAAGATTGTTCATCTGGGTGAGAAGGAAATTGAGACATGTTAGCAGTGAAGGAATTTTGTTCAGACTGATCATACCTGTGCCAACAACGAAGCGCTGTATGACCAATTTTGACACAAATCTGGAACGAATGTTTAACGGTGTGCCAAGGCATATTGAAATTTGAAGCATTATTGTTGGGAATACGAGTATTGGTAAAGCGATTGGAGCGGGAAGAACCATGGTTTCTTGAAGACATATGGCCACCACGAGAAGAATTAGGGTTACACCGAGAACGAGAATTTGTAGGGTTTGTAACAGCGACATTTCCCGAAACAGTATTGGCCTGAAGAAGAGACGATTATGTTTTGTGCTTTTCAAAACGCTCTTCTTGAGCAAGCAGCAAAGCTTCAAGGTCATCAACACTATATGGATCTGTGCGAGATGAAATTGATGTAATGAAACCATCATACTCATCGGAGAGGCCATCAAGAATCGCTTCGATGTGTTCCTCAGTTGAGATATCAGCACCCACCGCTGCCAAATTATCTACCGTTTTCTTAATATCCAGAAGATAATTGGATACAGACTTATCATTTTTGGGGGTTTTAAGAAGAAGCTTCAGTTTCTTGATTGTGGCCATGGTACGAGATGCGTATGAAGTGCAGAGGCGTGAGAACTGTGGACGTCATCGACGCAAGGAGCCAAGCAACAATAAGGTGATCTTGCTGGGTATAGTGAAGATAGGCATCATTAGGTTTGAGAGGTTGACCAGCGGTGGACGGTAGGTATCGATCAGGGACACCATTGCCATCAAGAAAATGTTCAAGATTAAGATCCCTAATTGTAGCTAGAACTTGCTGCTTCCAAAGAAGAAAATTGTCATTATCTAGTTTTAGTGTGATGGGAATAGTGAACTGATGTGGAAGAAGAGACCCCATGGGAAAGGAGGAAGATGAAGAATTCGTGGTGGAAGATGTAGAAGAAGAAGAAGTAGTAGCAGAAGACATGGCTGAAAAAAAATTCAGCTCTGGATACCATGTAAGTGAAATAGAGAGGAAGAAATAGAATTGATAAGCTGGAAACAATAATTCTGTATTATATGAAAATATACCACCAAGGGTATATTTATAGAATACAACAATACTGTATATTCAGTAAACTAAATACAACTTATGAGTACCCCTAAAACCCCTGTATAAGGCAAGCATTAGATGGGTTTACATTCATACTTAACATACCTCAATGCTTTATGATTTTGCTTAGTACTGAGTGAAACCAACGTGTTTCCAGTTTGAGGCAGTGCTTATAGGTTTCACAGTAGTTGTATTTCATCTCCAGAAAATCATATTTTGCTGCTATGTTTATGGTTTCCACTTTCGCCTTGCTTATGTTCTTTCTTCCTACTTCCTCAAGCTGGCATTTTTTATAACACACTTCCGTTCTACATCTCAACTCTCTACCATTTGATTCTAAGCTTCTGTATATTTGATGTACCTTATGCATACATATGATACACTACCTTCTGATGCACGGTTTATTTTAAATGAATTTGTCCTAATATGAAAAACCAATATTATTCATTTTGATATTTCCACCCAAGCCTTTTAAGTGTGTCATTATCAAATTTTCTACATTTCACACTATTCCATATTCTTTTTTTATGTTCTTTTTTCTGTTGTAACATGTGCTACTTAGTATCATCGTTTGAAACATCACAAACCAATTTTAAAAGGTTGAGTTAAACTTAAAGTCGACTCTTTAAAATGATATCAAAGTCATTTAGAGTTTATCCTAACAAGAATTGTTGGGCCTATCGTGACATCCGCTATCGAATTATCCATAAATATCTAGTCACGTGCAATTCGCTATCAGACCACCCATAAAGATCTAATCTCACGCATGAATTGATAGTCTCAACATCAGGGGGTGTGTGTTGGAGATGTCACATCGAATAAATATAAGGTCAATTCATAGTATATAATTTGTGCAAACCTCATCTTACAAGTCAATTTTGTAAGGTTGACTCAAACTTAAATTTCACTTCTTACGACTCATGAATTACAAGCATTTCATAGCTTTTCTATTCTAACTTTTTGTATTATCAAATGCAGAAGTTACTACAAGAAATCCATAAGTAAAATTGAGCTATCTATGGGAGCAATGGCCAAAAATATGTAAGTAACTCCCATGTATAAGGCTATTTACCTACAAATTTTTAAAATTTGTTGACAATTTCATATATCATATTCGTAGATAATGTTCATATGTACTTAAATACAACATTCGTATATATTACCTATAAACTAAATTTATATTGTAAATTACCTATAAACTAAATCCGTATGTATTACCTACATACTAAACTTATAATGATCAAGAAGAATGGGTGTTGAATTCTTGTAATGTTTCTGGATGTGATAAGTTGTGATCGTGGGGTAGAAGAGGGGCATTTTCACACGACCTGCATACCAAATGAAGAGGATGATAATGTTTTTGGTGAAATTCACAGCTTAACCTTTAACTCTTTTCAAAACATCGCCAATTTTTTTATGAAGCTTGTGTCACTGAGAAGCTTTTCATAAGGGAATAGAAATTGCTATAGCTTGAAGACTAAATAGGGAAGGTATTAGATACTTTGTGAGTGCTTTGAACATGTTTGATTCGGGAAAATATGGAGGAATTACAGATTTTGCAGTATGGTGCCATCTGTTTTTGCAAGTTTTTGGTGCAAGACAAACTGGTACTCTGTTTTAGGTTTACTGTTTATATGAGGAAGCCTAAGCTTGTTATCTGTTATACTACAACTTTTGTTTTATGCTAGATGACAGACTTTGGTTATCTGTTGTACACGTGGTTGGTTTGTATGAGAAACATGCATAGTGGAAAGTTGTAAGACAGTTATTTTTTGTCTTCTACTTAGGAACGTAAACTTGACAATTTTAAAAAATTTCAGGGTGCAGAGTGTTGAAATCTCTAAAGATACTCATAGTGAAAACTCTATTTATGGATGTAGACTTGATTAACAATCGAACCACGTAAAATTGTTTTTGTGATTTTTGTACTTTGTTCTACCCTATTTCACTTTCTCATTCATATTTTCTATTTATTTTCGTTCATATTAATTTGATTAAACGATCTAGTGAACTGTGTTTGTACTCAACAAAATGGTATGGTGAGCATGGAATGAAGAAACTCAACCAAGATGAATTTTGCAAAGTATGAGGTTGAGAAATTCACTGGTTTGAATGATTTCGGGCTATGGTGGTTTAAGATGCATGTTCTTCTAGTTCAATAGGGTCTTCTTGAGGCTTTAGAAGGAGATTAGAAGGGGTGTTTTGAAGTGAGTTCGTAAGAATCCTAAGGTTTCTAATGATAAAATTAATGCCAATGGACCCAAATTTGTTAGGGGACCAAACCTTGCTACTTGATCTTATTTTCTTGCAAGTACTCTTAAGAACCAAGAACCTTTGGATTAAAGAATCAAGCTTGAAAGGGAAAGATCTAAACTGGACTTCTAGTTGCTTATCTTAATTGCACTCTATTATCTTGAAAGTCAAAAGGATTTCTTAAATCACGTACCATGGCTCCTTGTGAAAGTAACTTTGTCTAAATGATAAGAACTTATGTCTTCTTATTTCTTAAACTTGTATCTCCTTTCCACTTGAATTATGTAAGATATCAATTGATGTCTTTAATTGTGAAATCTCCCATCTATGCAAAGGTTATGTGAGTATTTTTATTTTGGTTCCTCCTTGCCAAGAAATCTTGATTTGTGAAAAATCATAATTGCTATCATAGAAAAACAACCGATTATTTTCACGAAACAACCGATTGCTTCCCCTCTGGCAACATTGCATTAAAGTTGATTTATTTCTCTATGCATTGATTCTGCTTCTGATTCCTTCTCAAAGCTATCATGAGTCAAAATTGCACTTATCATAGCTTTGAATTCACTTTGAAAGGAAGTTATGATGATCATAAATGGAATATATTCCATATCTTCTTGGAAAATTAAGAGCCATTATGACTAGTCAAAGTCTACATGTGCTAACCATGTGATTTATGGTTTTATCTGATGTGGGTCTGTGTACCTCTAAATAGATTCTTTTCCTTGAGGAAAACAACCCACTAAAAGCCAAAATATGTAGATTTTTTTACTGCCTATATAACAATGTTTTATGCAGTTGTTTTCCTTCACAAAATCAACCCATTACTTTTTTTTTCTCTCATTTCAAAACTGCTGCACTTTTCTTCTTGCTTTTGAAATTTCCTCCTTCCTCTAAAAGGATGAAGACTCGTGCTGAGAAGACAGAGGACGAATTGAAAGCTGGTTTTCTGGAAAAGATATCAAGATTGAGAAATTCCTACATGAAATGAGTAGGAAAGCAATCAATAATCTAAAGATCATTTCCTCAGGTGGTTGAAAGAACAAAAGCTCTCTGAAGTAAGGGATATTTTGAAAGAACATATGCTGAAAAAGTTCTTGGAGTTTTCATGGAATATCTATTCTGACCTTGTGAGGGTTTTCTACACCAATCTTCAAATTGTTGGTGATAACATCTGCTCACATGTGAAAAAAGTTGATATGGAGATAACTCCTAAAGTCTGGACTGCAATTGCTGGATTGAAGTATGCTGGATTGAAAATCAATAAAGGGAACATTGGAGTTGTTGAAGAATTCAACAAAATGCAGTTTTATAAAAGCTATCTTAAGAAATTATTTTGAGCTTTGAAAGTCTTTTGTGAGAGTGTGCTTGTTTAGTTGAGTTTTTCTAACTAGCCTCTCATAATCTTGTATTCTTGGATCACCAAGAAGTGTTCCAAGAGATCCTCTAAGAGTCTTAGCCATCCATCTTTGGGTATTACACTTGGTAAGGTAATCACCATCATATCTTACCGCCAGTCCATTTACTTTTTCATATTCACTATCTTCCATTATCTTTTTCTATTCCATTTTTTTCATATTATTTGTGTTCTTGCTAAGCTTCCATATACCTATTCCACCTCTTAAGTCTGACAAGAATCACCAAAAATTAAAAGGATCAACTCGACTACACCCCATAACCCCAACCACACATTTCTGTTTCTCCAAGAAAATCAAGAAACCTCACCCTCCTTCTCCTAACTACATGTCACAACCTTAAACCTTTTAACCATAAAAAATCACCTATAAAATTCATGAAGCCTTGTTCCAACACTTCCTTAAAAGGTTTGCAACAAAACCCCACAAAGAAACCTCCAAAGAATTCAAAGACAACCGATAACCACCACCTTGCATTTCCATAACTTCCTTAAACTCTTAACCTTTGTTCTTCTTATAACTCTTTCAAAAGCTACCATAAACCTTACCTTGAACCTCGAAATCTCTAAACCTCCCGAGGTTCCCTTATCCCTTTAAACTTGGGCAACCCAAACCATTCTATCCAAAAACAACCTAGAACACCACAAAGACTCACCTTCTTGGAATTTTAATGTATTGTGAGTTGTGCTACACTTTGAGACTTGGAGTGAACATTCCTTAGCACATTTGGGAGCCTAAGTGGATTCTCATAAAAAAAAACTTATATAACAAGTTTATGAGTTTTTAGCTTAAAAATCACCTTATCTACTTTGATTAATGTTGTGTTTGAGTTATGTCAAAAACTGAAAAGATGTATTTTAAATTGGAAATTTTATAAATAGGTTTTGTGAGTGTTGTACACAATGTGTAGTATATTTCAAACACACAAACACATAATTGAAGAGGGGTGTTTGAGATTCATTGGTTAAATATTCCAAACTTTACCACAAGAAAGTGTTTGGCTACAAATATGTGTTTGGTTAAATACAAGAATTAATGGTGAAAATAAGTATCACCATGTTTTAAGTTTTGGTACACTATAAAAATAAATGTAAAATAAAGTTAAATTATGCTATGAAATTAAAACCAAACTCACAAAACTTGAAAAAAACACATCCTAAATCTTATTTCAAGCTTCAGCTTCAGCTTTGGAATTCAGCAGGTAACATGCATGGTTTGTGTCTGCACGTGTCAAGAAAAAAAGAAAAAAAAAAGATCAGTGTACTTTATTACCGTGAAATGAAAATTTCATAACATGCCTCCCTCTCTTATCTCTTCTTAATTTTTTATTTTATACTATTTTTTTCAGACCTTGTTTTTACTAATTGCAGTATAGGTCTAAGTGAAGTTGCTAAATAATGTATGTCGTTTATCAATGCAATTTTTGCTACATAAATTAAGAATATCAACCAAGTTTTAGTTTTAGTGCACCTAGTAAAAACATAAAGTTCCAACATAAAATCTTTAAAAACAAAAAGTTCCAACATAAACTCTTATTTGAAGAGGAACCAAACATACTATAAAATTAGAAGATAGAATATACATAAACTTTTAGAATTTGTTTGGTTCTCTTGGACTATACAAGAAGCAAATTAATAGATTGAAAGATGCATATCAACATAAATTATAATTTTTCTTCTCATTGTTTCCTTAAAAGTGTTTGTGCAGAAACTTAAATAGACCTTTAGCTAAAACATAAAACAACACAAATTATATCATATCTACCATTATCTAACACTTCAAACAACATTAAAATTTCATTGTATTTATATTTCAACTATTAAGTAAATTATTCACCTTGATTCAATTTCTTAGGAATCAGTCATGTCTGTTGTAGATGATGTAATTTCTACTGTCGATGTTGTGATCTCTATTGTAGAATCAGTACAGAATCCCTTTGAAGATAATTCATCATGAATGATCTTTCTTCCAACATAGAATGCTGGTCTTTCAGGTAAGGAAACTATTGCACTTTTGTTTGTCAACATTGATACAATGTTAGACATGGTTGGTCGATCATCTGCATAATGTTGTACACACAAGAGACCAATATGAATGCATCTTTGTACTTCATCAAAATCAAATGACTTGTTTATTGATGGGTCCACTAACTCTGAAGATGCACCATCTTTCCATAACTCCCATGTCTGTGAATATTTTAGTGAAATTAGACAGAGAGAACAATAAAAAAAAACTCAATATGACTAATTTTACATACATGTCCTATCAAATTTAATGGACGATCAACACCATAGCAACCAAGGCTTCTTCTTCCACTAACAATTTCAAGTAGCAACACTCCAAAACTATAAACGTCAGACTTTGGAGAGAAAACTCCTTCCATCATATATTCTGGAGACATGTAACCACTGCAAGAAAAACTAATTTGTAACATGATGAAATAATTTTTATATATTCATGGAAAAGGGAACAAAAGAGTCTATTAAACTCATTGTGTCCCAACAATTCTGTTGGTATTTGCGACTGATTCTTGTGTGAAAAATCTTGCCATCCCAAAATCTGATATTTTTGGACTCATATTTTCATCTAAAAGAATATTGCTAGCTTTCAAGTCCCTATGGATGATTTTGAGTCTTGAGTACTTATGAAGATAGAGTAATCCTTGAGAAATTCCTTCTATTATTTTGAACCGCTTCTTCCAATCTAGTAATTTGCCTCTTGTACAATCTTCCAAATGTCAATATATAGTGATGGTTAGTATTTGAGTAAAAGAAAAACAACTTTTGTAGTGTGATTGTTGAGTGT
Organism: Phaseolus vulgaris; assembly: GCF_000499845.2. Lineage (NCBI taxonomy): Eukaryota > Viridiplantae > Streptophyta > Magnoliopsida > Fabales > Fabaceae > Phaseolus > Phaseolus vulgaris. Next base: position 48,613,994 of record NC_023749.2, read on the forward strand.
CCTCAATCATCACTGAAAAACCATAGTTAAGAAAACTAGAAGCTTCCCTATATATGTATTCTAATTGATACATAATAGTGAAAACAATATTTTGTGTTTCTCATACGAAAGAACACATAGTTAAATGTACTCTTGTATATTACTCACCGAATAGATAGAAATCCAAACTTTTATTTGGCAGATACTCATAAATTAGAATTCTCTCTTCTTCGTCAATGCAACAACCAAGTAGTTGCACAAGATTCATATGCTGAAGTTCACATATTAGTGTTAGTTCATTCTTAAACTCCACAATTCCTTGTCCAGATGTTTTTGAAAGTCTTTTTACAGCAATCTCTTGGCCGGTTGGAAGAATTCCCTAAAATGAAAGTAAAGTAACAAATATTGAGTACTCTAATTGACCCAAACTTGTTAATGAATAACTTCACTGGTTTCAAGTCACCTTATAAACGGGTCCAAAGCCTCCTTGTCCTAACTTATTCTCAGTTGAAAATTCATTTGTTGCTGCCATAATTGATGTATAATTAAACAGTTTTAGGCCATTTCCCTTTTTCAAATCAACTTCAAAATCTTTCATTGCAGATGACCGACTACAAGTTGCCAAATGTAGCATCTTCATCACCATCCTTTGCCTTTTTTTCCCTGTTTGATGAATATCAGAAAGAGTAAAGCAGTGATAAATTATCAAAAGATTGTGTTTAGAGTACTGCATTGATTTTAAAGTAGGTAACTACCTTGAAACACGAATTTTCGTTTCTTGAAGGCTAGGCAAATAGTGAATAGGAAAATTGCAAGTAGAGCAGTTGCTGGTACTGCGCCTATCCATATCCACTTTTTTGTACCTGTATAGAATGTTTTCATAAATAACTATTAATATTTTGGTATTACAATTTTTCAACAACCAAAGCAATAACTGGTTCCTGACTGTATCTGACTAAGCTATAAAAAACCTGATTGAATTAGAAAATTATGAAAATCGTACATATAGTACACAGTAATATCAATTCAGGAAATTAATCAAACAATTAAGTAGACTTACCCTTATGATTAGTTAACATGTTCTCCAGCAAGTAAAAGTTTTCACCAGTACTATCAAAAGTATAATTTTCCCCGGAAATCCAGTGAAAGAATATGCATCCAGTTCCATTAGGATACAATTCTCTGAATGCACTGCAACTACAATTGCTCCAGCAACTGGCCTCACAATCACTGTAACCATAACTTATATTTTCTTCAATGCTTACATTTTGATAATTGAATGAACCAGTCTTTTTCTGGAACACATCACCAGGATTCCTACACTTGGGTATATCCTGCCATCTTTGGCACCCTCCATCTGTGTTGTTATATCCATAACACAAATCAGCCCTTGCAACATATCCTTCATCATCAGATATCTGGCCAAATTCTGTCAAAATCCAGTATAGGTTAGGGTTTTCATTTGTAGATGTGAAAGAGAAGGTGTCTTCATCCTCATTGGACACTATGCTGTACTTCAACACGGCTTGTGCATCTTCTGGAATGTTCTCAAATCTATTGTTCCTCAGTTTCCCACTTTCCCAGCAAACTTTTCCCCGTCTCTTTATGATCAATTCTTGTTCCACAGGTTCCCATTCAAGGCTAAAGGCACCTGGAGTGGCAAGTGTTTTGGTAAAAAATGAAACCAGTAACCAATGATGGCCTGTTTTGTGGTTAACACCTAACTTCATGGTGGGGATGAGATTGTGAGTGGGATAATCAAAACTCTGCCACAAGAGAGTGTTTGTCCCATTGGAGTGAAGGTGTTGAAGAACAAAGTTGCCTGTGTCCAACAAGGTGGCCTTAGTGTTGTTGATAGGTTGAGGTGGAGAATACAGGATTATTGGCTTCCCACGTTGAGATTCAATTTTCAGCACGCCTGAGCGGTTAAGTGACAGAACTGCAGAATCCTTGTCCACAGGTTGGTTTCTATCACTCATCCAAACTACATAATTATTATTTACATTGGATACAAACAAATACTGGTTGTCACCAACATCAACCCAACCAAAACCTAGACAATAGTCGCCCTTTTTTGAATATAGTGGTCCTGTATCTAAGTTCAGTGTATCACCAGGCTTTAAACTGTCATTTGCTGCTTCAACACGAATACAAGTACTCCACCACAAGCACAAGCACATGAAAGCAAGCACCTTCTGTAAACATGGAAATAGTAATCTGCATGATGGTTTACTGAGTGATGAGCTGAGAGTTATTCTTTCTGATACGTTAGAAAAAGAAATGTATAACAACATAAAACTAAGTTGTAAAATTAAAACCAGACACATATTGAATCTGTCAGAAGCATATACTCACAACATGTGATGGAGGGTCATTCCAAATCTTATTAATTACAAGCTTCAGAGCTTAAAACTCCAACTTTGGCTTTGGAATTCTGCACCAAAAATGAATAGCCTGTCAGCACAAGTTAAGAGAAAAGAAAAAAGCAGTATACTTTATTGCAATTATTGAAGTAAAGAAGATAATGATATTATGGGCTATTGATCCCACAAAAAGAAAAAGTTAAGTAAGACTAAAGGATTTTATGTTTTTTGAATATTTAAATAATTTTTGTAATATTATTTAATGTATATTTTAATTCCCTAAAAGTTTATATGATGACACTTGTGTTATAAAAAGTGTATTCTTCTTACTTATAAATCATAAAAAAAATATTAATATTTATGTGTTTTTATTATTTTAATGGTATTGTAAAGTAATGTAGCTTTGTCATCCTATGATTAGATAACGTTTGTGCCTAATACGTTGTTAATTTCATAAAATTTTGAGAAATATAAAAGTTGGACAGGAAAAATTTATAAACTCAATGCCTTGATATTTTGGATTTAGCATGCTGTAAATTTTACTTATATGATTGATTAGTGGTTCATAAATAAAGTTTCATGTTCGTGCCGGTTGATTCGATTGTCCTAATGTCTCCAACGACAATCACACTCCCGATTCTCTTTGCCTTGGTTCGTACTTTCCTTCTATCAAAACACCTTGTACCTATAAAGACAAAGAGGCGTCCTAGAAGCCGTTTGCACTCCGACTCTCAAGTCAATACTGTGGCTAAGAAACAGAAATGTATGTAATTGTTCTAGTCTCAAGAACTGCGTACCTCTTTAGTTGTCGGCGATGCGGGCGGAGGGCGAATGGAACCAGCGACGATGCTGCCGTGTGGTGCGATCGGCGGTGCAAAGGAGCACGTTCGTTGGCGACGAAAGGGAGGAAGAGGTTGTTGGAATCACGATGCGGTCGTGGCGAGAAGCAGAGCGGGGCAGTCACGGTGAGAAGCAGAGCGACAATGTCCCGGGGAGCAGCGACGCAGTGGTTGTGTCACGAGGTGTAGCGATACGGTGGCTTTGTCGAAAAAGGCAGCAACACAGTGGCTCTGTCACGGTGCGACCAGCGGGTGAGTCCTTTGCAGTGGTGCGGCACTGCGGCGATGAAGAAAGGAAGAAGAAAGGAGAGGGTGAATGAAGGAGTGAAGAAGACTAAAGGTGCAGAAGAATGAAGGAGTAAAGAAAATAGTGAAGGCGTGAAGGAGTAAAGAAAACAGTGAAGGCGTAAACGAGAGTGAAGGCAAGATTTAAAAATCTACCACTTAAAAAAATCCCACTTACTTTTAACAACGGTTCATGCTGAAAGTGTTGTTAAAAACCCCAGTCACTCTTATAATGACAATTCATGCTGGAACCATCGTTGTTTTGGACCTACAAACACAAAATAATTACAAGTTTACCACCCTATATTTTATAACGATGATTATGTAAAAACCGACTTTTTATAGAATCGTCGTATTGATATTTTATACTAGTAAAATCATAAAATATAGAAAATAATATTTTTAAAAATATCAATAGTGTGTAACTGGTATGCTTAATAATAACAAATTATTTATATTATTTATGATCAATTAACCTTATCCTAATTTAAATCTGTATAGACTGAAAAGAAAAAAATTTGAATATTGTCCCAAGTCTGCAACGGGCAATCTTGTCCCAATACGAAGGAGTTCTTCACCCCAGTAGTAATTCCATATGTACGCCAACAAATTAAATATAAAGGAAAATTGAATCTAATATGAAAATAGTTTAATTAGATTTTAAATATCTTATGCATTTGATTATTTTCAATAAAATCTTTATTAAAAAAAATTATTCTACTGAATGTTTAAGATATTATTTATTCTATTTAAGTATGTCGTCTTATTTTTCTGTTAAGAGACTTCTTATTATTTATTCTATTAAACTTTCGCAAGTTAAAAGAAATTAAAAAGAAGAAAAGTGAATTAATTGATACATTGAAGATAAAGAGATAAAAATAATAACTATATCACATTTAAAAGAAAAAAATTAAGTGATAGAATACAGAAATAAAAACAAAAATATTTTAAATACTTAACAAAATGATTTTTTAATAGAAATTCAATACACAAAAATGTTTAAATTTATAATATATTTAAAACACTACAACAAAAAATGTTTTTAGAAACTAAATTTTTGGTTTCTAAAATAATAAAATTAGTCACTAACTTAATTAGAGACTAATTTAGAAACTAATAGTCTTAAGTGGCTAAAGTCATGGTCACTAATTTTAGATACCAATTTAAATTCTAACTTAGAAATCAATTTAGTTACCATTAAATAAAAACCAATTTAGTGACCAAATATATAGAAACTAATTTAGTGACCAATTATGTAGAAACCAAATTAACAACCAATTTCATGGAAACCAATTTAGTAACCAAAATATATAGAAACTCATTTAGTAACCAAATATATAAATACCAAAAAAATGTTCACTATATTGATCTCTAAATAATATAATTTATTAAAAAATATTATTTTATTTACCTACTTTCTCTTTAATATTATATATTTATTTATAAATTAAAGTTTATTAATATTTTATATTTATTTATATATTTAAGTTCACTAATTTTAAAATAAATTTATAAAGTTCGTTAACTCAAATCTTTCATATTTTATATTTATTTATAACCTTTGTTGAGTTATTGAAAAGATTTAATATTTTTTAATTAATGGATCCTTTTCACTGTATCTCTTCATCCCAATGTGGCTATTATTCAAAGTTTAGTTGTTACAAAGTAATGTTTACATTCTTCAAATTACTGCCACATCCATCAGAACTATTTTTTTTGAACCTTTTGCCACACAGAATGACTGTTTTTCTTCCCTTTACTACTGTGCAAAAATTTTCTTCTGTTCTCAATTTGCTTTTCATGCTACAAAAGAAGAAAGAGGGAGGAAAATAAAATAAGTACAAGCCTAAAAAATAAAGCCTCAAACAAAGAACAAAGATCAGAAATCACCATGCACACGCATTATTATTTCATGAATGACTGCATTAGTATGTAGACTAAAATGAAATTCATAGTGTGAGTTTATCTTTCCACTGTGTATGTCCTCTTTTCTTTCTCTGCGCAATATCTATGGCTATGCAAATGCAAAGTGTTGAACTTTAGAATCTGTGACTGTCCCTGTTTGCATCTCTATCTATCATCTACAGTCGGTCACTGAATACTCTTGACTATATTATCATAATTCTAAGTACCAACTATACACCGAAACTCATATTTTAGCATAGGTTTGTTTGAACTCACTTTGAAGTGACGACAAATCAAAAACTTCTTTAGCATTAATAAAGAAAAAAAGTTAACTATATCTAAGACTAACATAAATAATAAAATTAAACAAAGTTAATTATATGAAATCAACCAAAAACTCTCCAAACCACAAGTCCCTTGTTCAAATTGGTATCTTCTTACACGATGGCCATGGATCAGTATAATAACTTTTGAGGATATCTCCAATCCCATTAGTTGCAGGGCATGAAGGTAAAAATCTGCAAAATGACATATAAATTATCATTATTCCACAGTTTATTATTAATTTGGTTGTCCTAAGATACTACAACAACAATAAGAGGGCAATTTACTCAAAATATGATTAATGTGAAAGAAGTATTTCAAAACCAAGCTTAACCAATCTTCAGTAAGGATTCTCAACACGTTAACCAAGCTTGCAAAAGGTCTCATAGGCTGAGTTCAATAGTGCTTCCACAAGCGATTCCTGGAACTAAAATCCATTTTCTGCTAGTTAAGGATACTATAGCAGAGAAAAAAACCAACTCAGTGTATCTTTTCACTCTTAACAAAGTACAATAATATACAATTATGAAAGGTTTTCCAAAATAACCTGAAGAGGCTTCGGTATCACGGTTTTGATGAATGACCACCATCTATCTTCAACAACAGCTTTTATAAGGCAACATGTCCGCAAACCTTCTGCACCACCAAATCGTCCAAATCCACTTTGTTTCACCCCCCGAATGACAGCGACTGAAATAGTGGAAATTGCACAATACAACTTTAATTCACTGGAAATTATAATTATATGTAACATAGGTTGAGTAGGTAACATATTCTGGCCATTTGGCTAAAAGAACTGCAAAATTATAAGCCAAAAAACCAAAAAAATAATTAAATGCTACTCATACAACATTCATAAATATTGTTGCTTACATTAGAAGTTCCTTTCAAATAGGCATCTTGCGGCAAAGTAGATGTTACAGTAAATTAAAAGCATAGATAATATCACTGCTACTAATGTCCTTTAAGGTCAAACGCCTTCTAAGAGATGACGATAAAATAGTAAAATAAATTTTACCTGACACATGTATGTTGCACCAAAATCATTAATCGCAGCAATCCCACAATGTATGACTACATGGGAAAACACCACATCACAACCCAAATTTTTCAAAGGTTGTGAGAACGTTACATATACAAGTGATGGTCTTCCCTCAAAACAACTAAGGACATGAAGCAGTAAATACAGAAAAGACCCCACAAGCCTGATTTTAACAATACTTTTAACTAGAAAGGTTTTCTGCAAGTGTAAGAGGAATATTTGAAATTACACACTTATTATTTTGATAGAAAAGCATTGATGATGAAATTTTTCTTTTTAATCATCACTTCCTCAAATTAATACCTTTCCAAATTTTTATTGAATAGAAAACACAAGCAAGATGACCTAAAAAGCTTTAGTATAAGTGAACCTGAGAATAACTAGGCTATACAGATCGTGAAGGTTTTGTGGATAAGTGTCTCGAGGAAAAACAATGTAATGTGTAGTTATTCAACACTTGCAACCACTACTACATAGACTATATCAACATTATGACAAACATGCACACCTGACCCAATACATGACCACCAACTTCAAAGTCCTTGCTTCAATCGCTTGTTTCGCACCTTCAATGTTCCCGACCTGTGATAGGATTAAAAATACGAGTAATAGGTTAGATTCCAATGACAAACGATAACCTACAATTAGCTTTCAACATGACTCACAAAAGGGACTTCATATCACTTAATTCACTCAACCTATCCACTAGCAATATAAATTTCTTCATAAACACTAACAAAAACAAGAAAATGAAATACGTTTTTTCATATGCTAAAATTGATTTATATATAAGTTAATACCAACTCTTTGAAGAAGCTAAATCTGCAAGTACTTGTGGAAAGTTTATCTAAGCATAAATAAGGAAGGAGAATCATGAAATATAAACTCAGCAACGATACAAGTTATAGCAGCTGAGGGGTTCATCGACTTCAAACGAAATTCTAGTTTAATTTTCTTTAATTTGAAAATAAAATGGGCTAAGTCTAAATCGAGCTAGGCATCAGAAAACACAAGAACAGACTAATTAATTTGCAGAGAAAATAAAAAGAAAACCAAAATTAGGACATCATTGTCTCTTAGGATTTGCGTATAGTTAGTAACCTCACTTGAGGAACAACTTTGAACCCAGCAACGTGAGCCTTATTTACTAATTCCCTTGTGCAATCATCCCAGGAAATTTGCAAGACTGCAACTTCTTCTTCCAGAATGACCTTCAAATTCTCCTCAAAAGCAAAGGCTAGAAATCACAGCTTTATTCAAGTAAAGATTCAAAGTTCTCGTAGATTCCTACAAATTGAAAATGAGAGAATACAACATGAGAACAGAATCTAGGGTTTTAAGATGGGAAAGATACATAGTGAGTAAAGTTGTGCGGGGCTTCCATGAGCAAACACAAAATTAAAGGGAAAAGGACGAGAATGGAGCACGAATCGAAACTTACGATGATAAACGTTGGTCTCCTTCGGAGGAGAGAAGCGCAAAGTGCGTTGTTGCAGAGTGCGTTGTGTTGCCGTGAGTGAGATATGAGCAGCGTTGCCGTGAGTGAGAGATGAACAGCGTTGCCGTGAGTGAGAGCGTTGCCGTCGTGAATGAGAGGGTTTTCGTCGTGAGTGAGAGCGTTGCCGTCGTGAATGAGAGGGTTTTCGTCGTGAGTGAGAGCGTTGCCGTCGTGAATTAGAGGGTTGTCGTCGTGAGTGAGAGATGAGCAGCGGCGTTGCCCGTGAGTGAGAAATGCCCAGCGTTGCCCCATATGAAGGTTGAGCAGCGTTGCCCTGAGACAGAGATGAGTAGAAAAAGTTAAAGTGAGAAGAAAGAGATAACAAAGTGATTAAAAATTTAATTACTTTAAAATTAGTATCTATATTTAAAATTAGTATCTAAATTCAAAATTGGTATCTAAATTTAAATAATAATGGTTAAAAATTTAAGTATCAATAATTGTATGATGATTAGAAACTACAAAATTAGTTTATAATTTTTATTACTTTTAGAGACCAAAATTTAGTTTCTAAAATAGATTAAAAGTGAAAAAAAAATGGTTTCTAATTACATTTTTAACAAGAGACTAAAAAATGGTTTCTATAAATTTTTTTATTTTATTTTTATTATTAGCTACCAAAATTATAGTATCTAATTATATTATAATTTTATTAATAATAGATACCATTTTAGTAACCAATAATTTTTAGTTTATAAAATGGTATCTAAATTAGTTACTATAGACACTATTTTTTTTTTAGTTTCTAAATTAGTTGCCATTCAATCATTTTCTTGTAGTGAAACTTGGTATATTCTTTGAAAAATAACACTAGCACGTTATGATAAACCCAGTTCTATACAAATCAAAATTTAAAGCTAATATAGTAGTGGCAATCAATCATATGGGAGCATGAACTGCTGTTAGGTTTCCGGTGGGGTGAGATTTCTGAATATGGCTGACACTTCTTTCTTTTTCACAAATTTTCCTGAACACTTTCGGGAGAGAGACTTATGGAGGGTTTTTCAAAGGTGGGGAAGGGTGCTGGATGTTTTCGTATCAAGAAAGCTCAACGCAAGGAACCAAAAGTTTGGTTTCGTAAGGTTTCAGGGAGTGAACGACGTTGTATCTCTAGAAAGAGAGTTGGATGCAATTTGGATTGGTACATGGAAGTTGCAGGTGAATCTTCCAAAGTACCAGAGGGTGGAGGCTACAAGGGTGCAGAGAAATGAGGACTCTAGGTTAGGTTGGCCGCCAAGGAAGAAAGTGACGCATCCTAGGACGACCTAGAATCGGGATCGGACAGAGCAGCAACAGTCGTTTGCCCAAGTGGTTTCGGGGGAGGTAGCTCAGAGTGGGACCGGTGGGAACGTAGGTGGTGCACAGGGGGAAGAGGTTACTAAACTTACGATGGTTTTAGAGCCTCCTTCCTGGCCTGAAGGTTGCTATGTGGGTAGCCTTAAGGTGGTGCCTTGCATGCAGTCGTTGAAAGAGAGCTTCGTCTTGGGAGGTTTTAGTCACGTCAGTATAAGGCATCTTAGGGAAAGTTATGTGTTGTTGTCATGTGTTGAAGGTGAAGGGATGAACAAGATTTTAACTGAAAATAAAGCCTGGTTTGATGATATGTTCTTGATGGTTGTACCATGGGATGATTCCTTTGCAGTGAAGGAGAGATCGGTGTAGAGGCATCCCGCTTCAAATGTGGTGCAATCAGTGCTTTTTCAGGATAGGGGCGTTGGTAGGGGAGGTGGTGGAGATTGATAAAGCAACAGAAAAGAAAGAAAAGTTGGAATACGCGCGTTTCCGGGTTAAAATCCCGCTTAACAACAAAGTTAAAGTGGCGAAGGTTCTTAGCATCAATGGAGTTTTATGCACGGTGTCGTTTGAAGAAGAGGCATGTTTCCCGGACTTTTTCCACAAGATGTTCAGCGGCAAAGGGGATGGAGGAGGTTCTGAGGTGGATACCGAGGCTAGCTCGGAGGAGGGAAGTGTAGGAGCAAGCCTAAGCGTTTCTGCGGGTTCCGAGTTCGAAGTGGCTAGAGGCGGGAATGAAGGCGGCGAAGGAGGTGGAGGAATGGAGGTCAACGGTGGTGGAGATGAGGGGAACGAAGGGTCGGTCCAGGGCAGGCGGGAATCATTACTCCTAGGTAGGTTGCGCAAGCAAGGTGAAGGGGTGCCATCTCAAGGTGCTTTAAGTGGTTCATTAATGGTGAATGACTTTCTAGGATCAAAGGTTGAAAGCGTGAGTCCACCTTTAATGGCTGAAGCGTGTATTCCCAATAATTCTAAGGCAACTACAGAATGGGGCAGGAGGAGCATTGATGAAGGAAGCTCATGCTTTGGTGAGCGTGGGTTACGAAATATAGAAGAGGAGTTAATAGGGAGGTTTTCCGATAGGGGTGGAAAGGGGTCCAACGTGGAGGGGAGTTTTTCAAGGGGTCTTGCAGGCTGTGGGTCCCTTAGGGTGTTTAAGGGAGTTAATAATGAAGGCACGGAAATTTGTAACGTGAGTGGGAAGGAAGTTGGGTGGGAATCTTATGTGGAGGCAGGCTCACAACAGGCTTTAAATAAAGAGGTAGGTGGAAAGGTTTTGGAAGGTTGCAATGATGCGGCTAACGAGGCTCTTGCAGAAGGATTTTTGCTGGAACATTTGGGAAGTAAGAGTTGGGTAGGAGAATCAATAAGGCCTGGAATCTCTTTGGAGGTCTCGGAACTAGTTGGAGTAAAGGTGGATGAAGAGGGCGAGGATGAGATACCATTTTTAAACAGAAACTGAGAAAGTCACGGTTTGGTGAGTAGAGGGTCGATAGATGGTAACAAGATGGAAGAAGCGGAGGATACACAGAGTTTTGAGGATCTAGTTGGAGATAAGGTCGGAAAGCAGCTTACGGTAGACCAAGTTTTTTTGGTCCATCAATCTGGTAGTGAGTCGAATTCACTATTTGCTTCCGATAGCGCAATTGAGAACTGTAATAGAATTTTCTGGGTGAAGACGGATAAGAATGTAGCTTCCAGTGTCTGGGGAGTTGGGAAAGAGGAAAGTTTTTCGTTCCCAGGCCGAGAAGAAATAGTTTTAAATAGTTTTGTTCGTTGTCTAATCAGGGTGGAGTAACTACGAGAAAGATGTGGAAGGAAAGGAGAAAGGTAGTTAATGAAGATAATTAGTCTGAATATAAGAGGGGCGAGAGGCGCAGTAAAGAGGAATTATGTAAGGGATCTGATCAGTAGGGAACAAGCAGATATGGTGTGTTTACAAGAAACAAAGTGCTCGGAGTTTAGTAGGGAGAAGGTGTGTCTTCTTTGGGGTACCAACGAAGTGGATTGGGTGGAAAACAAAGCAATAAATAAAACAGGGGGAGTGCTTACGACGTGGAGTAACAAGTCGTTCCAGCTTTCCAGTTTCGTTAATGGCAAAATTTCACTATTTTAGAGGGTTTTGGGAAGAGAGGAAATGGTGCACACTTAACCATTGTGAATATTTACTGCTCTGGCACTCTAAGGGAGAAGAAAGAGATGTGGAACGATGTTGGTGTTTTCAGACAAGGGCAACTTTCAAAGGCATGGTGTATCATTGGGGACTTTAATTCAATAAGAAGGCAGGAGGAAAGGAGGAGCGTGACGTCGAACTCTGTCTACTCTAGAGAAATAAAGGGTTTTAATGAGTTTATTGAAAGTTCAGAATTGGCAGATATCCCGTTGGTGGGTAGGAAGTTTACTTGGTTTAAACCCAATGGATTGGTGAAGAGCAGAATAGACAGGGTACTGGTTTCTAAAGAATGGTTGGATTTGTGGCCTAATAGCCAACAATTCGTTTTAAGCAGATCGATCTCGGATCATTGTGCAGTTATGCTGAAGGAAGTCTCAGTAGGGGTCCGAAATCGTTTAGGTGCTTGGATGTGTGGCAAAAAGATAGCGGTTTTAAGGAGTTTGTGAGATCGAGTTGGGTTTCGTACAAGGTGGAAGGAAGAGGAATTTTTGTGTTCAAAGAAAAGTTGAAAAGATTAAAAGCATATTTAAAGGTGTGGAACAAGGAGGTCTTCGGGGATGCGAATCAGTCATGTAAGGAAATCCAACAGAGGTTAGACGAGCTAGACTTGCGCGATGACGAAGACGGGATAGATGAATCAGAAAGAGAAGAAAGAAAGTCCCTCTTTGCCAAGCTATCTGTCTCTAAGTCTAAACAAGAGGCGATTCTGTTCCAGAAAGCAAGACAAAGTTGGATTAAGCAGGGGGATCTTAATACGAAGTACTTCCACTCTTCGGTAAAATGGAGGAGGTCAAGGAATCAATTACACGGGATTTTCGTCAATAAAAAATGGAGTGACAATAAGGATGAGGTGAAGATTAAGGTATGTGAGTTTTTTGAAGAAAGGTTTGCTAGGAATGATGTTTGCCAGGTCAGACTGGATAAGGTCGATTTCAATTACATCTCTGAAGCAGACAATGAGATGCTAGTTGGCGAGTTTTCGGATGAAGAGGTGAAAGCAGCAGTTTGGGGGTGTGATAGTTCAAAGAGTCCCGGTCCGAATGGTTTTAACTTTGGATTTATAAAATCTTGTTGGGACATTCTAAAAGAGGACGTGGTGTTGGCGGTAAAGGATTTTGCAGGTAATGGCAGTTGGCCAAGAGGTTCGAATGCGTCATTTCTTTGTCTGATTCCAAAAGTAGAAAATCCTCAGCAGCCAGGGGAGTTTAGACCTATTTCTTTAGTAGGCTGTCTGTACAAGATCATTTCTAAAGCGTTTTCCTTGCGTTTGAAAAAGGTGATTGGAAAAATTATAGACGCTAGACAGTCGGCTTTTCTTAAAGGAAGAGGTTTAATGGACAGTGTGCTAGTTGCGAATGAGGTTTTGGAAGAATACAAGAGAAAAAGGAAGAGTTGTGTGGTCTTCAAAGTCGATTACGAGAAGGCTTACGACTCGGTGAATTGGGATTTTCTTTACTATATGTTTAGGAGGTTGGGTTTTTGTGATCGTTGGATTCAGTGGATTAAGGGATGTTTAGAGTCGGCTTCGGTTTTTGTCCTTGTAAACGGGAGCCCAACTAGGGAGTTCCTTCCTAGAAGGGGTCTTCGTCGGGGAGATCCGCTAGCTCCTTTTCTATTCCTCATTGTAGCAGAAGGGTTGGTTGGGGTGGCAAGGGTAGCAGAGGAAAAGAAGTTGGTCGATAGTTTGGAGGTTGGGAAGGGTAAAGTAAAGGTAAATATGTTACAATACGCAAATGATACTTTGTTTTTCTGTGAAGCTAACGTCAAAAGCATGTTTAACATCAAGGCGATTTTGCAATGTTTCGAACTTTCTTCTAGGTTAAGGGTTAATTTCGGGAAGAGTAGGATTGGTGGGACGGGGTTGGACCAGGGAATGCTCCAGCGGTTTGCATCTATTCTTAACTGCGAGACGATGGCTGTCCCTTTTATATACTTGGGTATGCCAGTCAGAGGGTGTCATAAAAGAGGGGATTTTTGGAATGGGGTGATTGAGAAGGTACAGGTTAGATTAAGCAGATGGAAGGGAAGATGTTTGACGATGGCTGGGAGGGTTTGTCTGATCAAGTCCGTGCTATCCTCTATTCCGTTATTCTATATGTCTTTATTCAAATTGCCCTCGGGGGTGGCTGGAAAGCTGATTCGGTTGCAAAGAAGCTTCCTCTGGGGATGGGGTGCAGAAGGAAGGAAGATGGCTTGGGCCTCCTAGAGTCAGGTATGTATGCCACGCAAGTTTGGGGGGTTGGGGGTAATTAATGTAAGGTTGTTCAACTTGGCTTTATTGGGGAAGTGGATTTGGAGGTTGGGGTCGACCGAGAGAGGCCTTTGGAAGGAGATCCTCGCATCTAAATATGGAGGGTGGAGAAGATTGGGAGAGGAAGGAAAAGGTAGGAGGTGTTCTCTATGGTGGAAAGATTTGAAAGAGGTGTGGTTCTCGGAGGGTTGGGGGAGAAGTTTTGCAGACGGTTTCAAGTGGAATATAGGGGAAGGGAAGGATATACTTTTCTGGGAAGATAGATGGTTGAATGACGAGTCTCTAAAGAGTTCCTTTCCAAGGTTGTTTTCTATTAGCTCTTCCAAGAATGCTAAGGTGTCAGAGCTTGGCTATTGGTCGAATGGCGAGTGGGTCTGGCAGTTGTCTTGGAGAAGACCGTTTTTTTGAGTGGGAGAAGTCGTTGGCGGAGCAGTTGTGTCAGCTTCTGCTAGAGGCTCGAGTTGTTTCGGGAGAGGTGGATGGTTGGATCTAGAAGGGAGGGGTTTCCCAATCTTTTTCGGTTAATTCTGCCTATAACCTTGTTAGAAAGGATAAAGAGACAATGTTTTCGCCAATTTTTTGTAAGTTGTGGAAGAGCAAGGCAATTCCCTCTGCAACTCTCATGGCTTGGAGGCTGTTGGAAAACAAGCTTGCTACCAGGGTAAATTTGAGTAGAAGAGGGGTTTTGGTGGATAGCTCGTTGTGTGGTTTGTGTGGGTTGGTGGAAGAGTCTTGTTGCCATTTGTTCTTCGATTGCAGTTTTGCTAGGCGGGTGTGGGGATTGTGTCATAGGTGGCTTGGGGTTTCGGTTGCGTCCCAAATCCAGCCAAAGTGTAATTTTGATCATTTTAGGTTGAGCTGTGCTTCAGAAACGGTTAATAATGTCTGGACCACAATTTGGGTTGGGATAGTGAGCGAGTTATGGAAGCACAGGAATAACATTATTTTTAATAGAGGAGTGGGGGATGCTTCTGAAATTTTTTCTTTGGTACAAGTAAAGGTCTGGTTGTGGGTTTCTGTTAATTGTAGGTCAACCTCGTTTTCCTTTTCTGACTATTGTTTAGAACCTTTGGTTTGCATGATGCTAATTACCTAAGTTTGGCTTGTTTAGTAAGTTTGTAGGTTTTAGGCTGGTATGTGTATAAGGGTTGAACCATCCCTGAAGTGGTTCCTATTTATTTATTTTTTATTATCGATAAAAATAAAATAAATAAACCCAGTTCTTTGGAGCTGCAGATCTTCTCAATTGAACCAGTAACATAGCCAATAAGAATACGACAAATTATATATATATATATATATATATTAATTTAATATTTTTTTCAGTATCTTAACCGGTTGAGTTAGTGATTTAGTTTTTGAAATATTTGAAGACAAAATTATTGATGAGTCAAAGAAACTGAGACAAATAAAAAAGAAAGATTCAATTATTTATATTTCATAGCTTTATGGTAATGCGCTACCCTTTTGATTGGTCTCACTTTTTGAAGATGAATTGCTTTTCTGTTTTAACTTTTTCAATACTGTACTCATTGTAAGATACAAAGAAAGTATTCATTGTTTATATAAGAGTATATATATATATATATATTAATATAATTTTAATTATAATAATCTTTTAATTTAATAAAAGGACATCCTATACGGTTGTCCACACCCAAGAGAACTACCTCAAGACAAATTCACAATATAGAAATATGTCTAACACTGTTATGTATAATTTTTTCTCTTTTTTTACCAAAAAGACAAACTTCTGCTCTCTTTAAAATGTAACAAACATTGATTAATTGATAATTTGAAGTCAATTCTTTTTTATTTTTTCTAAATCAGTACATAAATATTCAGGTAGAAGCAATTGTTTCTACTGTAGAAGAGGTAATTTGTACTGTAGAATCAGTACACAATTCAAAGGAAGATAAATTTTCAGGATACATATACCTTTGAACATAGAATGTTGGTCTTTGAGGTAAGGATACTATCGCACTCTTGTTTGTTAATCTTGATAAAATTTCACTCATTGTGGGTCGATCATTTGCATAATGATCAACACATAAGAGACCAATATGAATACATCTTTGCACTTCCTCGTTTAATGATAGATCCACTAATTCAAAATACTTGTCATCTTTCCATAATTCCCATACCTGTAAGTATTTACTCAAATTAGACACAAATAATAGTATCATGTCAAATAAACAAACTTACCAATGTTAATTTTACATACATGTCCAACTAGATTCAAAGGATGGTCATCATCATAAAAACTTGTGTTTTTTCTTCCACTAACTATTTCAAGCAACAACACTCCAAAGCTGTACACATCAGACTTAATAGAAAATATAACCACTACAAGAAATTTCACATGAGAAAATAAATTTTATTTATACATGAAAATTATGAAATATAAACCAATTTGTAGAAACCAAAATAATTAGTTGCAATAGTAACTAAATTAGAGACAATTTTAGAAACTAAAAAAAAATTTGGTTTCTAAATTAGTTTCTATTATTTTATATTATTGTTAAATAGTTTCTAAATTGGTATCTAATTAGCAACCAATGTTTTTGCTACCAAATTTAGAAACTAAATAATTGGTAGTTAAAACCTTAGTTGCTAATTAGATACAAATTTAGAAACTATTTAACAATAATAAAAACTAATTTAGAAACCAATTTTTTTTTTAGTTTCTAAAATGGTCTCTATTTTAGTTGCTATTATAACTAATTATTTTGGTCTCTAAAAATTGGTTTCTATTTCATGATTTTCTTGTAGTGTGTCCTGCCATCTTTGACATCCTCCTTCTGTGTTGTTGTATCCATAGGAACCACCGACGTGTATGGCTGTCATATTCATTTTATAAAAATAACTATGCATAACATTCATCATAAATTTATAAATAATTGGTAGTTAAAATCTTGGTAACTAACTAGATATCAATTTATAAACTATTTATCAATAATATAAACTAATTTTGAAATTAATAATTTTAGTAGTCTCTAAAATAGTATTTAATTTAGTCAATATAACAACTAATTATTTTTAATTTTTAAAATTATTTTTTATTTAATGATTTTTAATAATATATATATATTAAAAAAATTAAAATATAACAATGGCTGGTTGTTAAATTAGAAACTAAATAATTCGTAGTTAAAACCTTGGTTGCTAATTAGATACCAATTTAAAAACTATTTAACAATAATAAAAACTAATTTAGAAACCAATTTTTTTTTAGTTTCTAAAATGGTCTCTAATTTAATTATTATTGTAACTAATTATTTTGGTCTCTAAAAATTGGTTTCTATTTCATAATTTTCTTGTAGTGAAAGGAATATTAGAAAGTTATGACAATATAAAAAGTATATAAATTACAATTTCAATAGCTGTTAAGATTTATTTATTTTTACCTGTTAAGATACAAAATATTTTACTACCACTTGCACGGGATAGTGTTTTATTTTTTCCTTGTTTGGATTGTGTTATATTTGTTTATAATAGTTAAAAATAAATAAAAAATTATAAATTATCTTCATTTCAGCAATGTAAGTCAGAATAACATAGAACAATTTAGAATTTCTGAAACTCGTGTTGTAGATATGACCAACCTTTTCTGTTGGAAAGAAAAAGAAAAGAACTTTTAGTAAAAGAAAAGAAAAGTACCAATTATCTTTACTAAAATAATTGAAAAAGTATGGATAAGTTGCTTACTCGGTGTTAGATTGTATTTTTGAAGGTACATGTTTTATAAAATAAAAGGTTCGTTTCTTTATACAAGGTAAAATTATTTTATAAATAAATTAAAAGTTATATTTTACAAATATATAAACTATGTTTGATTCATAAACAAATTATTAAAAAAAAAATTAAGATGTTTGCACATGATATCAATATAAAGGGAAACACATTATCAATGGCCGACATAGAGGAGCCAAGGATTTTATTACTTGGAAAGGGGATGTCAAGGGGTTTTTTAGTGAAGTCATTAGTGAAGTCAGCATATTCTATCTTGGTCGACCAAAGAAATGGCTTGGGTAATGATGTTTTTAAACTTCTTTGGAAGGCCAAAGC